>NW_020897745.1:1001430-1310674 GCF_003984885.1 Neopelma chrysocephalum | reverse complement strand
GCATAAACCGACACTCTGTTGGTTTGTGTCTTTGTTTACGGGCAACAAGCTCCTAACCCTTTTTCTACATTGATTCAGATAGAAATGGGAGTTATACACAGAAGGGGAA
Source organism: Neopelma chrysocephalum (assembly GCF_003984885.1). NCBI lineage: Eukaryota > Metazoa > Chordata > Aves > Passeriformes > Pipridae > Neopelma > Neopelma chrysocephalum. Next base: position 1,310,565 of record NW_020897745.1, on the reverse strand, counting down.
AAAACTACAGGCATGAATCTGTGAGCTGGGGCTGGTTGAGCAGCTCTTTCAGCTCAAACGACAAAGTGAGTACAAAGAAATGGGGAAGTGACAAAATCTGTTCCTGTCTTCCTGTGTATGGAGGCTTCTATTATGTTTATTTAATTATTAAAGGGCCTGACATCCATGATTGGTGCACGTGGAAGTGGAATTCCACCTTTCTGTGCACGGAGAATGTCATTTACATGACATTGTCTTCATGCTGTAACAAGATAGTTTTCAAAATCCTTTTGCTATAATTATAGGTTCTTTAATTAGCAAAAGAATACTGCAATTAGTGTCTTTGCACATTCCAGACATCATTACTGCTACATTACCCATGCACTTCACTTGCTTCAATGGTTTTGAATTAAGTATAGTTCACATTCAAGGTTCCTCTTTTAACTTTTTAAATTCTCCATTATCTAGATTAATATTATGACCTGGATGATATCCTTCTCATTATTCCCTCCAGATCACGTTCTCTAGTCTGCTCCTGTAGGTTTTTTTCCTTTTTGTTTTGATTAATACATTGCCTTTTTTTAGCAGCAAATTTTCAATCTTTTTTTATCCAAATGCATTTATGCCTTGTCCCAACTTAATTTAAATTTACTATTAAATTGCAGTCATTTATGTCTGTTTCTAACTTTGCAATTTAATTTAAACTTTCAATTATTTCTGTTGAACTTCAGAGATGCTTTTAATTTTTACAAAGGAGAGAAAAATCTCATTTTGCTACACACGGTGAACTCTGAGCTCTAGGAGATACATTTTTTATAATTATTATTGCAAAAATCTAATTCTGTAAAAATTTATCCCAGATTTTAATTTTTTTTGTGAATGATTTGCAGTGTGGTATTTATTTGTTGTGTTCTTCAACCAGAGATTATGTTTTTATCTTCCAGCAAGCTGCTTAGCTGTCCAATCTTTATTGTAATTTTTCATAGACATTATATTTAAAATCTGTATAATCATGTCTTAATAATGTAAGGATCAGAGCTACCTGGAGATGAGCTGAGTCCAAAGAAGTTTTGATCCAAAGCCATGAGAGTGAAAGGATCCTTGAATTTTTCTGCTATGCCATTGACTTGGGAGGGATGAGAATGACCCCAGACTTGTCACTCAAGGGTTTTCTCTTTGAAAAGAGAGATATAGAAATTTTTTGGAGTGCTATTGTAAACATGTGGTTTGAGGAAAGGAGGATTTGCACCCCAAGAGCACCTGTTTCCCCCCATTTACTTTAAGCAGAGCAAAGGCTGTACTCATTTAGACTCACACCTAATCTGGTCAGATAAAATGCACTCGGTGCATTTTTATTTCAAGATCTCATAATTCTCCTGGCCCAAGCACCCAAGACTTGTTAATTTTGTTGGAGGAATTATTCCCATGAATAATCTGATGATTCAAATAATTTGAAGTTGGTCCCCACCATGCAGGGAAGATCACATGCTACAGGCAAAACATTACACATGGGTACACAAAAGACTAAATCATCCTGGCTGACCTTGATTTTGAATAATGATATTCACAATCTGGAAAATATTCCTGTTACAAATTTGAATATGTGGACATAATTGCACCTATTAATCCTGTTATCTTAAATATTGTATTTACATGGTAAAAGAAAGTCCTGCTGCAATATATTGTAGACCATATGGGAAAGAGTGCAGGAAAAAAATATTCTTTTTGCATAATAGATCAATACAGAAAGAGAATAAATTTCAATATCAGTGTTATATGGAAAGTCTGTGCAAGAGGCACATTTTGAAAGAGACCTTGAAGAGTTTTTTCCTGGGGTTTAAGTACACCAGTTATCCACTTTTCATCCTGCTTCAAGAATTTAGACCAAAATTAAATTTATTCTTTTAAACTCAATATATGAAACACTATTGGAGAGCATCTGTCACTTTAAACCACTGTTTATTTTGTGCTAATGAAAGAAGACACAGAGACCATTATTATAAAACAAATCCTTGACAATATCAGCAATATCCATCTTCTTGCAGCAGTACTTTGGAGTACAGCTATTCATTTTCTCCTTTCATTAAAACATTTTATCATCTTAATTATCATTGTGACAATTTTAATATTAGAACTCATTTTATGACCTGCAAAATGAATTCCTTTAAGGATTGTCCTCCTCAGCCATTACTCCTTCTGAAGTTTCTCAAACACAAGTACATCCAGAATAGCTTAAAAAAAAGTTTTCTGTTCACTGATACTTCACAATAGTAAATAAATCATAATTTTTTCAGTAATTTTTTGCAATAAACTAATCCATAGATGTTTTCTCAAGCTCTACATACATTCCTCAAAGTCAGAGAAACTCTGTGGTTCTCATCCAGTTAAATTCACTGCATTAAAGGAACATTTTTCCTGATAAGAATTACATCGTTGTTAATACATAAACCCACCTTTTTTTTTTCCATTATTGAAGAGATAATTGTTAAAGGATACATTCTAGAGCAAAATAATTTCATATTGGCCATTTGGACAGAGCTCTCAGTTTTGTCCTAAATCTCAGTTTTAATTTAAAGCAACAACTGTTTTCAATTTTTATCCTTTGCTGCCATGAATCTTTGAATCTGGGCAGCAAAGGAAAGCAAGTGTATCCAATGCAGCAAGAGCTTCCTTGGTTTACAGAGTTAACAAACAGCTCAGACACATTCGTTTCAGTGAGTTCCATCTCATATGGTCTGCTTGGACCATCAATATTTATATTCCACTGAGAAATAAATAATAATAATATTAATACTTTGTTCAGAAATATCCATGTTGCCTTAGAAATAGAGAGGTCATCCCATCTGGAGAACATAGACATCATGTTGCAATAAGTGGTGTAATTCTCTCTGGGTGCATATGAAGGACCAGATAGAAGAAATTAAAACAGAAAGACATATCTCTATGACTTTTAAAAATATTTCTATTTATATATAGCAATGTCATTTTTGGGGTTTTTTTTCCCCTATAGTGAAAAAAAGTTCCAAATTTCACAATATGATTTTTGAGTCCCAGTCATGCTCCATGTTTTGAAGCTATCCAGGGGAGGTTAGGAGAAATGAAGGAACACTTTCCTCTTCATTGACTGGGCAAAAAGATATCACTAAATAGACATTGTTAAGCTAGTAGTATGCTCAACATTTCTTTGGGGGAGAAAACAAAGATCTTTAATAAGCAATAGAAACCTCTTTCAGGGCATCAAATCCATCTCACGATAATGCTTTTAAGATCAATGTGTTTAATATTCAAGTGAAATAGAAAAGAAAAAAGCATGTACGCAGGAATATAAAGGAAATTTGAGAGAGAGTGACCAGGGGAAGCTAAGATGTGCAATTCAGCTGAATTTTTGATAAATATCTTGAAATGGGGAAGGGAGTAAATGTTTCTCTTCATCTGTTAAGAAAAAAAAGAAAAATATATATTTGTGAAATGTAAGATTCCAATTAAGAGATCTGTTCCCACCTCATAATCACGTTTCTTCAGTGATGAAGTCAGCACAGCTCTCACAGACAGCAGTTCCTATAATCAGCAATAAAACTGATTTGACCTGTTCTTACCCAAGAACAGGCCCTTCAGTCACTCCAGAAAGAGGAATTGTTGATGTTTGGTATGTAATGGCTTAACTCACACTTGAGCTGCATATCCCAGGGATTTTGCAGCTTTGGGGACGTCTTCTCTGGGACAAAGAACAAGGCATTTAAATGCCTTTATCTGAGTTGCTCATGGTATGGACATACAGCAACAAATAAAAGACAAGTTTGCCCTACTCCTAGTGGTTGCTTCCATCCACAAGAGCCATTGACAATTTAAATTCACTGATGAAAACATTTTTAGAACTGGTTCAGAAGAAGGGAATTAAGAGGTTTACCAGCAGATCTAACCTACCATTTATAATAAAATGGATTTTGGAGAGAGGATAGAGGGCAGCAATAATACAGCATACGTCCCTGGTGGCACTCATACAGCAGTTGTGACTCTCATTACAACAGATTTATTTCTGCCACTTCTCTTCTGCTTAGTGTTCTTCTGCCCATTTCACATCCAATGCATATATGTAGTGTTTAGAGCAACAAAATGCTGTATGTGATCAGAGAAAGTTTAATCCCACTTCAGGTCCCATAATTCCTCAATCCAACTTTCAATATTTTTCTGCGAAGTCCTTATGAAAAGTTACTGAATTTCAGATTACAAGAACTATTTGTTCCTGCTTAACAAATAACTTGTACTGCTACTGAAGCGTAAGCCAACAAAAATCTTTTCTGAATGAATTTATGAGTCAAATATATCTGCTTGGAAGCCTTAAGATAAAGAAAACTTGAAGCAGAAATATGAATCCTAGGCCTTGGAGAGAGAGAGAAAAAAAATTACAGTCCTCTGTGACAGTAGCTGATAACAAAAGACAGATCCACACTCTGCAGTTATTTATTAGAGCTCTTTGGTGCTGTGTGTCCTTTTGCTTTTAGAGAGAGAAAGGTTTGCTAGTATAAGATGAAAGAGGCTTGTAACTCTTCTGTACAGTGTGCATATTGATTTTTCGGGCTCTGGGTAGGGGGTTCAAATTGCAGTATTAAGTTTCATGCTCTGCTTCATGCTATGTTTCTGCAAACCACCACCTTCCTGGAGGACACAAGTTGGTTCAGATGGTCCCCCAAGATCCACCAAGTAAACAGGAATGGAAAATTCTGTTGGGACACACAAGCTCTTTATTCTTCAGATTTTATTTCACATGTGTCAGACCTGTGGATAGCTTGAAACTAATAGAGTTTGTTACAGTTTGAATCCATACACAGTGAGATTTTGTGTGTTTGTAAATATTATTGTTACATACCCTTCTCATAGGGAAAATAAGAATTCCTTCTCATCCCTTTCCTGTGTAAGGACAAGAAATTATGTTGACTGCTTTTCCAGATGGGCAAATTAAGGCAGATGCACATGATGGATGCAGTTCAACTTCCAGATTAAGGTATTTAAAAGTAGGTGTTGAAATATTTACATCTACATGTGATCTAAGTGCCTAAACTCTCATTCCAGCCCATGTTCATTCAGCCAGTACAGACAGGTGAGTCTAGGAAGTGTTCAGGTGGTCAGATGAAATCATCCACATTGTCTAAAATGTTTCCCTAAATTCCATTGCACTGGATGTCCACCAGCTGTAACAGCCTAAATACACAGTTCACACACAGCCACCTGCAAGTAGGGACCTACATTTAGAAACTTTCATCTGTAAGTTGAATCCCAGAGAACACCACATTAACATGTCTCACAGGACGTGTATGTATGACATGGAGCAGAGATGTTCAGAAATACCAACATTAATAAGCTTAAATATCTCACTACTATGGTAATTTCACTATTTAGCCCAGATAATTCATCTTGCAAGGTAGACATCTGCAATGCTACAGCTGGAAAATCTCATTTTTTTTTCAAGAAGTAGCCCATTAGAAAAATTATCTCCTTGCTTTTAATACATGCTAAATAACACTGACATAAAAAGTTGTGAGATTCATGACTACTGTTATGCATGTGTCACATCTTGGCTGATTTTCCCAAGGATACTTAGGTCATGAAGAAGACTGAAAGAGAAGCAGGCATAATACATTATTCAAGGTTAGTTAAACTAAAGACTGAATTTTCTTTGGCATTCCCAAACAGTTTTATTCCATCCCCACACTAATACAGAAAAGAAAAACAAAATTCTCTGTTTGAAATGAAAATGGCAGGGAAGGGTTAACTTTTCCTAAAGTCTGCAGAATTTTTCCTGCTTGCCCCAGGCAGATTTCTATGCATGTTAACAAGGTCCTTATATGATCTCTGTGACTTCTGGAAGATTAATCTCATCCACAGTTTTATATCTTCAAAACATTGGTCACCCCAAGGGGTTTTTTGTACCTATTGAGATAAATTTGTACTGGTTTTGATTAACTAATCAGAACTATTTCCAAATCTACATGAAGACCATGCTAATTGTGCATAGAACACCACCTTCACTGTATTGCTTGTAAAAGGGGATTTGGATGTCAAACTCAGATGTTTCTATATAAATACAATCAAGATAAACACCTGCTCAGATGGATCCCCATCCATTAACATAGCTCTCATATTTTGCACCTACTTGTAGGCGGAAACCTGGACCAGTGTTGACAAAGCAAATGATGGGCACTCACTAGGATGCAACCCAGAGATGTCCAGCTGCCCCAGCATTTTGTGGTCAGGGTACCTCCAATCCACAGCTGAAGCAGCATCTTCCCTATCTCCAACTACCTGATGTCTACTGGTTCAGTGGCAGCTCTGAGCTCCTCTGGCTTATAGGAACAACAATTACAAGTTGACCTTTTCCATACTTTCCAGTACTCTAATTTATCCCATATATCTCAGACTGAACGTAGAAAACCTCAAGTAGAGGTCACGAGACGGATGATGGATCCTCAAAATTGTATATATTCCCCTCCAGTTGTAGACCAGGTCAGAGCAAGTTCTCTATTTCTGAATTATTAAATCCTTTAAATAATTACCAGACACGCCATTCAATTATCCTTGATTTTCACATCCCATTTAAAGGTCACTAGGTTTTAGAGTCATCCTTAATTTGGCATAAAAATTGTCTGTCCTTCCCAGCTCTGGCTTTACATCCCTGCAATCTGAAAAGCACAAAATTAACTTTGACAGTGTTAACTCTTTAGTACAGTAGAGGTGGCTTTGGGAATCCTCTCTGTACTTTCACTCTGGGCAAAAGACATTGTTCAATTATTTAAATTCAAAGAAAAATACATGAGCTCAGCTGTTTTAAATATATTATGCCTTGCCTCTCCTCTTTCTCTTCTTCTTCCTCCTTTCCTCTTCCTCTTCCTCTTCCTCTGGTATACCATATTTCAATATTTATATTTATTGAATGTATCAGGACAAAAACCTAGTAGGAGATTGTAACACAGTGACAAATCCTGCTATCCTTAATTCAATGCTCCTTTATCTTTGTGAGAGTTATTCAACAATAGAAGATAACCTGATTTTATTTTATTTATGATGTCCTTTTGGGTCACAGAGTAATGTGATTTCTCACAGAACAACTGAGCTTTCAATATGCAGAATGAAAACTGAATATTCTTAGCTATTCTGCATGACTGATTATTATCCTTTCTTCTTTCCTCCAGGTAACACAAAATTAAATTGTGTTCAGTAAAAACATATAAAATATAATTAACCTTAGTGACCCTGTTATCCTCAGTGTCCTTTAACCCACCTAGTACAAGGTGGAGAGAAACATTTCTTCTTTATAATACTAAAAATTCTGTGACAACACACAGAGTTATCCAAGAGTTACTGTATCACAGGTAACAACACTGAGCTGTTGTCAAACTTGCAGCAGTGGTGTGGAAGGACAAGCCTTTGTGACTCTGGGTTGTGAGTTCAGCCAGTGTTGCCTTATGAATTGATTTTGTGGCTTGTACTAACCTGGATTAGTTTGAGCTGCAGCTCTGTCAGACTGGGTTGGAGGTCCTGTGCACATCACTTCTCCTGTGTGTCTGTCTCCCTCCCTGCCAGGTGGGTTGGTAACTCCTGCCTGCCTTACTGGAGTGCAGTGGAGATCAGGCAGAAATTTGATACAGAAATTATCTCATGATTTTCTGACATTAGAGGTAGTACAAAACACGAAGATACCAACAGTTTGGTATCTCTAGAAATGGATCCTACCAGTCCTTAACACTGCTGTTCACAAGAAGACAATGACTTATTTGCAGAGTGATACCTGTCTACAAAGATCTATGTGGATGGTTGCTCTCTGTGAGAAGGAAGGATGAAGAAATTAATTTGGAAACTGATGGACTATGTTTAAAATCTGAGGTACCAGTTATTACCATATGTCCTTCTTCCATTTGGCAGCTTTCCTGAAGCACCAGAAAGCAAATCCTCTACCCTCGGTCTTAGAAACCCATCAACTTAATAAAGAGATGTTGCTACAGGACTAGGAAAAACTGCTAAAGATCCTTGTCTTTTTGGGTTGTTGTCATCATATTTTCAACCATAATTATTGCAAAACACTTCTTAAAATTCTGAATTCGTTCAGATCTGCAGAGAGCAGTTGTGAGAATGCACTCTTTATTTACACCACATTGACAGTGTGAATTTCCAATGGACACAAGTTCCATCAAATACCTGAGTAACACTAGATATAGATGGTTGCAAAGAGTCTAGACATATAAGGAGATCATACTGTCAACACTAGATACCACAGAAGTCACTGCTCTTACTGCAACTGAAGCTCAGTTGCTGTTATGGTTGACTTTCATTATCAATGCAAAGAACAGCTTTCCCAAACTCTTTTGATCACCACGTGGTCATGAGCTCATCAGAGTTATCTTTGCAGTTTGCTTTGAAGACACAATTAGTAAAATTAGTTTATTAGCGTAGCAGTTCTTTCATACCTGTTTTCTTTTTCATTTGTCTTTTCTATTGCCGTTGAAGAGACAAGAGGAGAAAATCACATCTGATGGACAGTTCATCACTCAACTGGCATGTGGACGCCTTCTTTGATGATACCAAGGGTACCCCAAAATAATTCTCCAATTCCTGGGGAAGGTGAAGTAAAGGAGAAAGTAAAGGTAAGAGAATAAGTCCTAAATTTCCTGCAGAAAACTTCAATCCTTTATAAACCAATAATAAATAATTTCCAACTGGGTGTTTTCAAAATTATTGATCTCTTACTCTCCACCTAAAAAGATACACAAGGGATTCAAGCAGCTGCTGTGTCCATGAATCTTAGGTAGTTATCACTCAGAAACACAAAGCCCAGAGTTACAATTAAATCTTCCCTCTGTCAATAAGCAGATGTAAAAGGCACATTAGCACATTACAGTAAACAGAGATGAAAGAAGGAACAGATATAATCTCTGTGCCTCCTTTAAGGGGATCATCCAGAAAGATCAGCACATTCTCTAAAGCAGCTGTTTGTATTAATGTTTATTCTCTACAAGATATCTTTAGGGGTCCTCACTGTCCTACAAGGAGCCCAAGCTGAGTGTTTTTCTGATCCTATCCAACATTTCAACAGAAGTAAAGAAACTCATTTTCTGTCTCCTGGAGACCAAAGGCAGCAGCAACATGTGGGCCATGCTTGTAAATTCCCTTTCCTTGTTTCATCTATTGGCAAATGCTCCCTATCTAATATTTCTATCTGTAAATTTTATATTTCATTACCCAAAGTGAAATCACAGCTGCGACTCAAGGAACAAAAAATTCAGAACAAGCCTGCCAATCTTGTGTTTTCAATCCAGGCTAGAAATAAGGTATCACTGTGATAGGTAAAGGCAGCAAATATCTGTACACAGCACTGCTTTCATCATGGTCTCTCCGTCAGAACTTGTTTTGATTTCTTTTCCTATTCTGTTATGAGTAAAGGCTATTAAATGTACTGGGTTTGATTTTGTGACTGTTTCTTTGAGCTAGATGAGAAGGTGCTTGACTGAAGTCTGTAGACATAGTTTAGTTGTTTAATACAGTAATTAAATCACAATGCTTTTCATGTATGTATTAATGAACACTTACAAATATCAGTAAGGGCTTTTCATGTTGTTTTGTCTTCTTTTAAGAGAAAGCTATATAATAAATACTGAGCAACTAGAAAACTTTAAAACACTAGTGTAAATCCAACAAAATACCAACTGCTAAACTCAAAAGGAAAAATCAAACTTATGGAGGGGCGAGCAAGCAAGAATTGCTATTTCAAAGAAATGTATATTGTAGTACCATATATTAACTCTACTTTGGAGTGTAGTTCAGTATCATAACCCCCCAGTTATCTGGAAGAAGGGATTCACTGATACAGGCCTTTTTATAGCACCAAGTCCTAGAACACTATGAACTCATATTCCAGGATGTTTTCTCAGCTGTCTGATTATTCCGTTTTATGAACCAGCTTTATTTGAAGGATGTTTTCTGCACTCAGTTTCACTGTGGTTTAGGCTCTAAGAAATTTCCATTACATTGAGCATCCTGGGATTTATTGAGTAGAAAGAGTTGCAGAGGGAAAGACTTTTGGCTTCTCTCTAAAGCTGGGACTAGTAAGGTGAACTCTCCACTTCTGTATAGCCTTGGGCCGTATCCACTCCGGATTATTATTGTTATTTTTGAGTTATAAGTGTGATCTAGCAGCTTTAGCCTCATTATGTTTAGCACAGCACACACACAGAAAATAAAGCAACATTTTGCTCTTTGAGACACAATTCTTGCATATACATATCAGAGCCAAAGCCAGCTTCTCTGAGACATTGCCACCCTCAGAAAGAGTGAAGCAGTGATAGTAATTTCTATAAACTGATGGGGGATTAGTTTAGCAAACATTTATTTTGTCTGTCCCTCAAATATTGCAATTTTCCCCCTTGGCTTACCTTAAGGAAAACAAGCACCAATAAATTAGATCTCACAGTCTTCTGGAAATGAGTTCAATAACATATGCATCACATGCTCTTCTAATTACTGCTGCCCATGCAGCAAAATCTGCAGGCCAAGTAGAATCTTTAAAAATGTGCATGTCTAGTGGAAAGGGGTTTCAGTTAAAACTGGATTTACTCATTAACATTGGTAATATATTATTACTATTACTATACTATTATTGTTATTTATTATGTTTTTGCAAAACAAAAGGTGACAGAAAGTGAGGATCTGAGAATCTACTAACTATATATTCAAAATCAGTAGTAATTCCAGTGGATTTCTGTGCTTTTCAGATCAAGCTGTAAGTATAGGCCCTATATGAGTTTTCAATGATCTCTGACACAGAGTTAAAATTGAGGATCTGATCCTCTGGTTCTGGATACGTAGATTTAGTTTTCCCCAAATAAAAGAAGGCTGTCAATAAGTAATAATAAAAAAATGTTCTGGAATTACTTCAGATTACCTTCAACTGAGTCTCATTTTAAAATATTTTTGCTTTTTGAAAAAATGGCTTCAAGGAAATTCCAGATTACGAGGAACAGTTAATCTAAAACTTCCTTACGCCATAAAATTTTATTTTGTTTGGTTTGGTTCTATTTTCTAACTACCATCAATGTATGATCAGTGGAAATGAGAAGACACTCCAGTAACATCAACTAAAATGCTGACAAGTAAAAGAAGTTAGCCTACTGATTGCACATCATAGCAAGTAAAAAAAAGTCCTTTAACTTTATTATTTGGGTTTAAAACATTGCAGTTCGATGTTCTGAGGGTTTTTTTTCCTCCTGATTTTCCTCCTTCCACCTGCTCTAAAAAATAAACAAACCAAAACAAGGATGCTCTTTTGGGATGAGTATTTACTACCATGTGAACATCGAGCTCCAGTGTATCACAAGTGTGGCATCATTTATTCAGAAATGCTTTGAAAAATTGCATTCTCCAGATTTTCTGCATAAATAAGAGGGATCTGCTTGTTTTATAACTGAACTGAGTCCTATGAAGCACAAGCCACGCTCCCAAACTATCAATTCAAGAGATTCATTTAGAGCCAAGAACCTTTAAGGCTGTCTGGTTGACAGGAAGCATATTTTATAGTCTTACACTTCTCCCATTGTGTAGGAAGCAATTCTACACTGGTAGTTTAACCTTCATCTACAAAGAGCAATTGTTCTTCCCATGAAGCCTGTGCTGTTTTCACTTCAGGAATACACTGAAGAAATTATTAATGATAAAAGTTACAAAAAGAATGGTATCATTACAGCAAACACTGCCAGCTAAATGCAGACAAGGGTTTTAAGGGTATAAAATTCCTAACATCTGGGAGGTGCATTTTCTGTGGTTTTGTTTGGTTGGTTGGGGTTTTGTTTGTTTGTTTTTTGTTCGGTTGGCTTCGGGTTGGATTTTTTTTGTTTGGTTTGGTTTGGTCTGGGTTTGGTTTGGTTTTGTTGTTTTATTATTCTTTTTCCTGCTTCTCTTTTCTGACGTGCAAATATCTGCTAAATCTCTTCAGCTGTAACTGTCCAGACCTGCATAATGACATTCAACAAAAAAACCCCACATCAAATTTCTGTTTGTTGGAGTATTTATGAAAGAAAATAACTAAAATTGTGTTTCGAGACCTGCTTATTAGTGGTAGGAGGTGGTAGTAGAAGAAGGATTAAATATCAAGTTCTACAAGATTTATTGTGTCATACACTAAGAAATTTCAAGACCAATGCAGAAACAGTGTTGGGAAATGTTCCAACTCCCAGGCTTCTTTATTACAGAAAAATATATTTCTCAAGGAGATTTCACATGAAATTACATTTTCTCTGCTTCTGCTGTTCTGAACCAGACTGTCTTTCCAGGGCTCAACCAGTTTTTAGGAATTAGGTCACTATTTTGGCAAATCCTGTTGCTTTGAATCCTTTTGTCAGTCTTGTTCTACGTATTCCTTGGCAAGTTCCCCCACGATTGTGTTGCTTTGCAAAGAGTGGACAATGGTTTTACCATGTCCTCCTCCAGTCACTTATAGGCAGATTCACTGTCGTGGTACAAAAAAGGATGAGTTACATATTCAGTAGAGATGAGAGTTTAAACCTGTGACTCCGATTTTCAGACAAGCAATTTACTCCTGGTTGCACATTAACAGACAGAGCAATGAAATGAAAGGCTGGAACACCTCTTCTGTGAAGACAGGCTGAGAGTGGTTGTTGAGCCTGGAGAAGAGAAGGCTTTAGGAAGATCTTCCAGCACCTTCCAGTACCTAAACGGGCTCCAAGAGAGCTGGAGAGGGCATTTTGATAAGGGCATGGAGTGACAGGACGAGGGGGAATGGCTTCACGCTGTCAGGGGGCAGGTCTATATTAGATATTAGTAAGAAATTCTTCCCTTAGAGGGTAGTGAGGCCCTGGCACAGGTTGCCCAGAGAAGCTGTAGCTTTCCTGGGAGTGTTCAAGGCTAGGTTGGATGGAGCTCGGAGCAACCTGATCTAGTTGGAAGTGTCCCTGCCCATGGCAGGGTTTTGGAACAAGATGATCTTGAAGGTCCCTTCCGACTCAAACCATTTTAGAATTCTATGATAGGAATAAGGTTTAGAACATACTCTCCTCTAGACCATTTCCAGTAGGGTACCTTTAGCAGCTTTCTGCTCTGTATGCTCTGTGTGTAGATGCTGTAAACTCTCCCAAAACCTTAATTCTCCTCATACAGTGTGCAGTTAACCTCAGCACCAGCTCAGCAGTATCAATTACAGTCTCAGAGCTGAGCAACAGCTGTGCACGTGTCTTTACATTATCAACTTTGAGACCATGGGCTGACTTTTCAGGATAAAACTATGCTGATATCAGATTTTGGAAAGACCTGCCTGGAAGTTGAGGTATGACAATATGAAAGCATGAGAGGAATATCCACAGAGTATTAAACTGACATATATGGGCAACAGCAGGTAGGTATTTACTTTAGTTTGCAGAGTATTTATACTTGGTAATTAAGCACACTAAGATTCAGCTTCATTTAGATCCAATTGTAACATCTTGGGGAGGTCACTGATACTAAAAAATCTGCTTTTGTGAGTCCAGTCACACGTATAGGACAGCGATTAATACTCTCTGGAAAGCATTCAGCTTTCCTGTCTAGATATTGATGTCACTGGTTCTTGTGACAGCTCTGTCCCTGTGCAGCCTCATGACATTTCTGCTTGTGTTATGTGTAATTGTACAGGCAAAGGCAGCCCAAGAGCAGCTATACTGAATATTGAGTATCCAAACAAGCATTTCAGGAGTGTCCTTTGGAATAACTGTAATCAAATGCCGTGGACAAAATGCCCATTGTTGGATGGACAGGTGCAATTCAAGAGTGGTTCTCTGGCTTGTTTTCATCTGATAGAAAGCTCATCTGTTGTGCACTCTGACAATCCAACATAGGACTAAGTAAGAATGATTGAGAGAGTCACTTCAGGAGCTGAATCCTGATCCAAACAAAAATGGTAACAGACACATTGACTGCATGATTGATGTTTCTTGAAGCATGTGCTATAAACCAGGAAATGTAAATTGAGATGCAGTGAGTAGTTTTCCTTTGCAGAGTTTAGGAGATGTCAGCAACTGCTCCACAGCTGGGTTTGGGTTTTAGCCAAAAGGTAGATAGTAGCAGCTGTAGCTAGATGGTCCTAGATGATTTGAAGACCTGGGACAGGAGATGGAAAGTGAACTACAGGAAAATTTTGGGTACAACTGTAAACTAAATATCCAAAGAAGATATAACATACATAAGTGGAATCCAGTCTTAGAATCCCAAACGGTTATCTCCCGTTTGGAGATAACCAAAAATCTCCAATGGCTGAAAACCTGTGTTTACTGGGCAGCTCATCACCCTTGAAGTTTGAGGAACTGGAAATGAGCAAATGGATTTGTTCTCTGTGTTCTTTCCACTGCTTCATATGAAAATTCACTGGCCATTAAGTCCAACCCCTTGCCATATTCTACCATAAAATCCCCTCAGAAATTTAGTGAGATCTGTGATTAAAAAAAATTCTGTGTTTGTGTCCCCCCACCCACATAGGAAGACTTGCCCAGAACCTCGATGTTCTGGTAGTCAGGTACCTTTAAGCAAGATCCAACCTAAGCATATTCTAGGCTAATTAACTTAAGATAAACTATTCCCTGCCAGAGTCTTGAAAGAAATAAATTAGCTATATAAGTTTATCAATGAGTGTGTTATTTGAATCTTTTAGAATATAGTAAGAAAGCTGGGAGTAATGTTTCATTATTGTTGTATCCCAAAGACAGTGGTCACTTGGAAAAGTCTGGGAAGTTCTGCTCTGGAATTCTTACAGCATTGTTTTCTCACTTCTGTTCCTCTTTGAGCCATACCCACAACAATCAGAAAACAATTTTTCTATGCCTACCAAACCTAGGTCATTCAACCATGTGATTTGTAAGAATAACATACATTTAAGAAAAAAAAAAGTTTTTCTAATGAAAACTAGCGCTCCAAAGAATTATATTATTTCAGAGTATACAATTCACCTGACATCTAGGTGACATTAGTAAAAATTTTTAAGGCAAGATCAATTTCTTTAATTCAAATTAAAAGCACTTTAAAATATGGTAATATGTTTTGGTAAAAAAAAAGTTAGAATAGTTTTTATCTTTGTTCTGTAACTTTGAGGGCTGTAGACACTAGAGTAGGTGTGAAAACTAAGAACTGGGAATATAAGAAATGCAAATGCGTGCACTGGGAATTTACAAAAATTAAAAACAATCTAATTTAAAACATTTGAAATTTTGAAATTGGGCATTGATTATATCAAACTAAGACAAGGGTTAAACAGAACCAGCACAAATTCAAGATCACAGTGTACAAATAAAAGGTAAATGAACACAGCCGAAGAAAATCTCTCTATCTATCAAAACAAATAAAGGGCAGCAAGTACAGATAAGAGATTGCTTTTAGCAGAGGATTTTGTCAATTACAGAACTAACCAGGCATGGCTGAATAACATCCATGCTTGGATGAAAGATCACTATCACAAATCAAGCAGCGTAGAGGAGCCACAAATAACTGTGCGCTCAATTCATCAGCTATTTTACATGAGCTGAGCTCATCCCTGCATTGTCTCTGTAGCCCCCAGACAAATGCTCTGTGTTTATGAGGCACAGATGCTGCACTGCAGCTTTCTCATTGAGCAGGAGCAGGATCCCACCCCTCTATTTGTACCTAACACCCTCTTTTCAGAAGGAATTAGCTGATGAAATGAGTATGTTACAGTCTTACTTCTGTGTTTATTCCTTGCTTGCTCTGTTTGTGCATTTCCAAGTAAATATATAAGTTGGAGGTAAACCATCACATATGTGTGTGTACTTTCTGCCTATCTACTTTTCTGCAAATACAAGGCATGAAGGCATTTTCTTCGTAGGTTTTGAGGTACTTAACCAGAAGTTATGGAGATCCTCTTAGGCAAAAGGAGGTTCCCTGTAGACCCATTACAGGGGTTGTGAAACTCTGGAATTACTACAGAGTTCTCCTGAGAGCTGTGGTGCTTCGTAGTCAACATCTCCCTCTCTGAAGCTGATGAAAATATGTGAAATGCATTAACTCATTTTTCACCAAAATATCTGAACATGAACATATTTTGCTTATAATGATTCTGCAGAGACACAGGTCTTCAGGACAGAAATGAACACCTGTGAGAAAACCTTGATTTAATTTTCACAGTTTTCAAGAGTGTTTCTGGTCCTGTTAAAACAAGCCAAAGAAGGTGCCAACAGTGTCCATTTTCCTTCCTCACAGTGGCTTCTTTGTGTTCAAACACTAAATTATTCACCTCTCACATGTCCTATCCATGCTACAATCAATATCCGTAATGTTTAGGATAACTGAAAGTTAAGAAATGTTAGATTTTTGAAAGATCTGCCTGGAAGTTGAGGTATGCCCATACAAAAGCATTTGAGGGAATATTCACAGAGTATTAAACTGAAAGATATGGGCAAGAGGAGACAGATATTTAATTAAGGCTGCAAAGCATTTATACTTGGTAATTAAGCACATTGAGGGTATGAGTCAGCTTCATTTTGATCCAATTGTTTCCTCCTGGGAATATGACTGACACTAAGAAATCTGCTTTTGTGAGTCCAGTCACAGTAATAAGATAGGGACTAATGTTGATGATACAGTTAGTCTAACAGATTGAAACAACTTTAGCTAATTACAATCTTAAAATCCCTACAGAAAATTAAATGTATTACTCTATGTTTTCCCAGGGAATCCTGGGATGTATTCCTTCATTAATTTTACTTACTTGTAAAAGGATTCTTTCTCTGCTAGTTCTATTAAATGACCTGTCAGAGGGAGTAATAAGATGAATATTTAGTGATTAGTTTGCTCATTTTGCAGTGTGACCTAAACTTTGGTTTGAGTTTTAATTACATCACCACACTAAGACTTAAAACTCAAATCATTATGCACTTTTACATAAAAGAAAAAAAAGTAGAGAGGATAAAAACCCATGCATGGATAAAAACCCATGCATAGATAAAGAACTGAAACTGATCTCTGGACATACCCTTTGAAGGATTTGGATGAGAGACATTGCCACATGAAGTTCCAGAAATGTCTAGGAGTTGCTGATATTTTCTTCCAAGCTTTTCTCAAGGTTAGAGCAGGGTGATGTACTTCTAAACCTGCAGGACCTCAGCAGACACTGGTGCTTCTGTCAAAGACCTTCTCGTTTTCCCTGTACAGTAGCAGGCTCCCATTTTTTATCTCCAGGGAGCAAATGAAATTACCCCAGTAGGACCACAGAGGTGCAGATGCCAATTAAATGAAACTGGAACTCACACCTCTGAGAAGATGCCATGGTTTAACCCCAGTCAGAAATCAAACCCCACACAGCCGCTCACTCACTTCTCCCGGTGGGATGAGGGAGAGAGTTGGAAGAGTAAAAATAAGAAAGCTCGTGGGCTGAGTTGGAGACAGTTTCACAGGGAAAGTAAAAGCCACACACACCAGCAAAGCAGGACAAGGAATTCATCCAGCACTTCCCATGGGCAGGCAGGTGTTCAGCCATCCCCAGGGCAGCAGAGCTGCATCACACGTAGTGGTGAATTGGGAAGACAAACACCATCACTCTGAATGTCCCTCCCTTCTTCTTCCTGCAGGTCTAAATTGTAACCATGACACCATATAGTCTGCAATATCCCTTGGATCAGTTGGGGTCAGCTGTCCCTGCTGTGCCCCCTCCCAGCTTCTTGTACACCCCCAGCCTCCTTGCTGGTGGGTGGGGTGAGGAGCAGAAAATGTCTTGACAGTGGAGGCACTGCTCAGCAATAACAAAAACATCCCTGTGTTATCAACACTGTTTTCAGTAAAACTCCAGAGCATGGCCCCATACTGTTTATGAAGAAAATTAACTCTACCCCAGACAAAACCAGCACAGGAGACAAAGTCTTACCCACAACACTGGATGGTATCCACTGCAATTAACTTTAGGCATCTGGCATGTGGACCTTTATCTCTGAAATACTAGTTTGGGTTGTATTTATAAACAATGAAGTAAAAATTGACTTTTAATACTTTCTAACATAGAAAAATAAAACAGGTTATCAGACTTCTGCAGTATTTTCTTTATTCGTTGCAAGCAGCAGCTGAAATGTCATTTTGGGTGTCTAAAACAAAAGAAGGGTATCCATTGATGACTTTTTAAAAAAGTTCAAGGTCTTCCAGAGGAAAATGTTACCTGCTGCCACACCCTACTTTTGTTTTCTCTGAGGACTTTTAGTAACATGAGCAATCACGAGTCTTGAGGTGTCAGAAAGATGAGAGTTAACATCACTTGGAAAGAGAAACAACCTCCTCCCAGTGTGGCAACCCTGAACACATGGGGAAGGTCTGCACCATTGATCCCAGCAACACTGGGGGAGGAGCAGGAGAAAGAAGGAGCTTTCTTCTGTGTCCTGCTCTTCCCTTGCAGCTGTGTGGCCAGGAAACCCATAAAGATTAATCGAGTCAGTCAAGCATGGTGTTATCAATACCCTGTTTAATTGACTTGATCCTGTTCTCAGCACTGTAAAAATTTTGGATTCCATCCAATATTGTGCATACTATCCATTAGGAAGGACATCTTTCCTTTCTGCAGATGCCAGATATAGTATTTTTTTCCCTGCATAGAAAATATAGGGTTTGTTCTTTTCTTATTGTATTGAGAACCAGTTCCAAAACACGCCATGTGTTTATATGTCTGTGTATATACATGCATTTTTGTATTTACAGTATCAATAATGATTCATTTTCCTGAAGTCACAAGTGCTCTTGGCAGTTCTCTGCTGAGATTCATCACAATATGTCACACACTGAGAAAATGCTCATTAAAACAGTGAGGGAAAATACTAATCTTGACTTCTAGTGGCAAGTATTTTGAAGAGAATATCATGGTTTTGGCCAAAGACAAATCAGTAGTAAAGACACAATCTGTTCTCATCTTGTAATCCAGGCAAAATGAAACTGCTGAAGAAAAACTCTATTCTTCAGTTCTCAGTGATATTTGGGAAGATTTGGGTGTTATTGTTTTCTGTATGTTCTGTTTCTATCACCTGAAACCCTAAACTTGGAAAATACTTTACCTGTAGCAGTAGTTGATTTTCCAAACATGTGAACTAAGAAATTCAAATTTAGCTTGCATTAGAGTAAAATATTAATTAAAGAGCTGAAGAGAAGGAAAAATAATCCCTTCTGATTTACTACCTTACATCATGCCACTGCATTTCTTCTAGTTCTGTTCACCTTCCATCTACCAGTGTGCCAAAGCATGTTCCACATGAGGAGTTTCCTGTGTGGTTTAACATAATAATTGTCCTTTTTTCCTGAAAAATCTAACAAATCTAACATCTAAATTTGATAATTATCATAGCACTGCTTATGTGCATTATATTGAAGTGACTTATCACTAGAATATATGGAACATCTTTCACTAGGATTTGTCTTCCTTCAAGGCACAAATAGAGGAATACCACAACATAGGATTTCCTTTCCCATATTCCACTGAAATTAAAGAAAATTCTGGACTTATTAAAAAAAAAATTAAAAAAGGATGCAATTATGTAAATATTTATAACAATAGCTTGTAAGACAATTTGTAGGACACATACTCCTGGCTGGATGGCAGTGTTTTACAGGGAGTTGTGGAAAGAATTTGTCCAAAGTCTTAGGTACCTCTGGAAGAACAAGTTGCTTTCAAAAAGTAAGATTTGCAGGCTATCAGAGGTAAAAAAACCAGCCTAAAACTCTCCTTCCACAAAAAAATAAAGCCTTTTAAATTATTATTTTACTTTTTCTTTTTTTTGTCTCATAAAAATGAGAGCAACTCTATGCTAGTAAGATAAAACTGATTAACCTTTTTTTGGCAATGAACACAAAATAGATGTAAGGAGTAATCAATCTGAATTTGGCTTTTTAAATCCATATCAACACTGCCTTCAAACCAGTTTCCATAAGAAAAGATGCTCAAAACTCTAGAAATAAAGTAAACTGACCCCAAAAAAAAATTTCTGGAAAAAAAAGGTCAGTGTTGACTGTTGATGGATCTCCCTCTTCGTAATTGTTTCTGAGGGTCTTATTCATCAGTCTTCTATGAGAACATTATGGGGAAAAGTGAAGGCACTTCATCACCACAGCCTCCATTCCAGTGCAGATGATCCATTTCATGTGCCATAACGGAATCATAAAATGGATTACAGCCTAGGAAAACACAAAGGGAAAGAAGGCTAACCTTCAATTACCATGATTAGACTGCAAATGAAAAATAGATTTAATTTTTTTAAAAGCGCTGGTACTTCATTTGATTTTTTGAACATTTACCAAAAAAAACACTAAAAACAAACAACTTCCCTCCCCCCCAAAAAAATCTCCAACCAACGAACCAACCAACTGAACAGAAAAACACAACCAAAAAACAAACCTACCCATAAACACTTGAGATATTTCATATTGTTGTCTCTCCAGTATCTTGTCCTAAAATCCTATTTAGGTCAGAATCACCTGGTGAGTTAAATCACTCTTTTGCAAGGAACCAAAGATTCTGGAAATACCAATGCTACATGTTTAGAATAAAAATAATCTGGAGGAATTCAAATTAGACCAAGGGGTTAGAAGCTTCTCCACAACTTAAAAACCCCAATGAATTAAGAGTAGAGCTGCCTGCATGTTGGAAGAACAGACTTCAGAGCAGGGGGGAAGGACTTATTCTTCTCTAAAACCACCTCTTTCTGATCACTGATTGTTGCCAGGTCCCTGTTCATATAAATAGTTCTCTCATGGCCTGTGTACCAGGAGTGGCAGATAAGAGATCCCTGTCTGGCACCATATTTCCGATATCTTTCATTCTGGGCTGGTCCTGTGTCACCAGAATAAGGACTGTCACTATGACCTAAGCTTACTATCAAATTTTTCGTGTTTTCCATATTATCCTTCCCTCATGATTCACCAAGATATATCTTTGCTGTGAAATTTCATCACTTGCCAATGTGTTGAAAGCATTTCTGAAGCTGAAAAACACCCACCCCAAATTTAGTCCAGTTGTTTGCTTGCTTTTGCAGGTAAAATAAACTAGATTAATAATAATCAGTAACTCTGATGCCCATCTTGTCTTGCAAATTGTTTACCACATGTTCCCTTTTGTTAACAGTGAACAATTAAGTTTTCTATTTTTTTTTGCACTCACATAAAACAAAAAATAACTCCACTAGAGCTGATGCCTCTACAATGGCAGATGGTAACGTTCAGTTCATGGCAGGTACTTCCCAAATATCCAAATATGAGAATTTAGTTCCCTGTCCATAGCAGGAGATTTGAAACTAGATGAACCTTTAAGGCTTCTTCTAAGCCAAACCATTCTATGATTCTATGTTTATAATAACAGACAGGAAAAAGATAAAGAAGGAGGTCAAACAGGTAATGTGTGAGGGCATTTTAGGTGAGGGTCTTGTAACCAGTGAGACAATTGGATCCTTCTGAGAATTTAAATATAGATAAAAGGGACAATTCAGAGCTGAAGCCAAGACATGGAGAAAGTGTTTGGCAGTGGTGAAAAGGTTAGAAAAAGTGGTGAAGCCATTGAAAGACAAAGAGAGAAACAACACTGTGTGAAACCCTTGTGGAATACAAAATTTCTCTGTGAGGTGAATTCCAGACTTAGCAGATGTATATTCACTTCCAAGATCTCAGAATCTCCTATGTGAAATGGGGTGATTCACATAATCTATCTGTATCTAGGTTTTCCGTCTGTAAAACGAAAAAAAGAAGGGATGAGAGCCAAAATAATTTAGGTCATATGAAAGCAAAAATTGTATCTCGCAAGACATATGTAATAATCTTAGTAATCCTTCTAATCTACTCAGTGGCTTTATCTGAAATGTTCTCCTCAGTGTTACACAACATACTTTACAATAGTTGTGAACAGCTGGGAGGAGGCCAGAGAGGAGAAGCAAAAATGATTCTAGAAATCTAGGAAATATCACCCCTAAGAAAGACTGAAGAAAATGTAATTTTTGAATCTTGAGAAAAGAGGGAATACGAACCCCAAGAGGAACAAGTTAACTGTAAAAATTTATAAAGGCAGCTGAAAGGTGAAAAAATAATATAAGAAGTTCTCCATGCTGTAGTGGATAGGGTGAGCAATAATGATATAATATCAAAATAAGGAGATCTAGAAATTTAGATAAAATTTCTACTGGTACGGTTACTGAAGCACAAGAAAATACTGTATGAGAAAGCTGCAAAATCTGCATTGTAGGAGACCCTTATCTAACAGTTTGACAGATACAGACCATGAATGGCATATTTAGGAGCTGCCACTGACATTAGTATGAGCACAGTTAAATATTTACATATTAAAAATAAAGTTGCAGTGCTGACTCATGATCATCACCAAACATTCATGATCCCAGTGTTGCACACCAACAAGACATTTGCCACTACATCAGACAGAAAATGTGAGTCTACAGAAATTTCAGTTGACTATAAGATAAAGGTATCCTTCACTCCATTTCATTTCAATTTCATTTTTAAAGGGAAACTAATTTAATTGTGCTACAGAAATGCTTCTGTCTTTAATATGTTTTGAATGCATAGCTATTACTGAAGGAGATGCTTCATTAAAATCTGCCTGTTTTGTTTTAGAATAAAACTCATAAAATTTGCAAGATTTCCTTTAGTAAGTTAAATTAGAAATTAACGTCAGCACTACTTTCTTCCTCTTGTCATTAAGGGAATTGGACTGTTAATAATTTCTTCAGTATTTAATATTAATCAGGAGATATCTTCAAATACACTATCAGTGTTTTCTATAAAGGAAAGAAAGAGAGCTTTGAATTTCAGAGGTGAATGTTGCAAATACATGGGTCATTATGGTCAAGACACTTTTTATTTCCTTTGAGAGATTAGTCTACAGCAGACAGGGATTTTAATTACAAAGCATGGATGGCATAGTAGAAAAACAAATTGTGATAAACTGAATTGCTAACACACTTTTGAACCTCTGCTTGTGAAAGGCATAAGGACTCAGCCATATCCTATTTGTACATGTAGGAATTGAAATATCTGTGAAAAGAAGTACAAAGTCAACAGGACCTTGAGAAAGTAGTGGCAGAATAACCTGTCAGTAATAGCTCCTCTTCACTGCAAGGCAGCTCTGGGCTCAGGCTACCTCTGACTTATTTTTTTTAATTTTAATGCTGAGAAGTGTTTCTTTTTGTGCAGTCAGCCACTCTCAATGGAGACAGTGAGTGCTCCCTGGGCTGAAGCTGATATGCCAGTTACATTCAAGGAGGCACAACCTTCCTGAGGGATCCATTTGCTGTTGCCTTAGGTATGACTGATATTAACAGTCCCCCCTCAGGGTCATATCTCTTTTATTTCAGAAATTATAATACCAAGAACTGTATTACCAAAGTTTTCAGTTTCTCTATTTCTTTAATTTCATTTAATCTGATTTTCCCCTGCATATTAGTTGCAATAACCAGAGTACCCAGGACCTAGAAAAAGACCCAGAACTCTTGTTTCCCTTTCTTCTTCTCCATCATGGGGACAGAGAAGGTCTCGTGGTGCCTCTTTTTCCAGATCACATGGCCTTAAGGGAAAACTCAGAATCACAGAATATTCAGAGTTGGAAGTGACCCACAAGGAACATCAAGCCCAAACCCTGACCCTGCACAGGACAACCCCAAGAATTCCACCAGGTATCTGAGAATATATTCCAAAGGTTTCTTGAACTCTTTCAGCCTTGGGGCTGTGACCTCTTCCCTGGGGAGTCTGTTCAGCGCTCAACCACCCTCTGGGTGAAGAACCTTTTTCTAATATCCAACCTAACCCCGCACTGACACTTGCAGAGAAAAATCATCTCAAAGACTCCAGAACATTGACCAAAGCCAAAGCACATCTAAAGCTCAGACCTTTCAGCAGCCTCAGAATTTTGTGCAGTTTTTCCTAGAGTTTGTAGCTGTGTCTTCACTGTTTGGCAAGGGATTGGACGTGTTGCCTGGTTCTGGTGCCAGGAAGCATGGCTGAGCTGATGTCCATTTGGCTAAAACCTCTTTCCCTCTCTGAAAACAGGAAACCCAAATCCCTTCAGGGTGGCATGTTCATATTGCACACAGGAATTTTGTTCTATCCCAAGCATTTGCAAAAATGTGTTTGTTGTCAGGAGACAAAATCTTGCCTGTGGGTGTGCCAATAAATAATCTGAATGATTGTCTCACAGTGCACAAACCCATAGCCAGGCTCCATTTATTTTGCTGGCATAACCTAGATTTTCTGCCCTGAGCTTGTCTGAGTTACTCTGTTCTTGAAATCTGCTTTGATTATTTAGATGATGAGCACTTGTGACAGCACTTTTTACACACTGGCACAGTAAATAATAATTTAGAATGCAACAGTGAGTTACACTGCCTGTAACTGGCAAATTATATTCATTTAGATGTCTCCATAATGTCCATCTTTGTCAGTGCTGCAGATCAAATGACCTGACATCTGTTAGAAGCCAGAGTTTACATACAGAATAACTGCTTGGGACCCTTAGAGTAAGGCTTTGGTCATATGGAAGGCTTCAGTGAAAGGAGCTGAAGCTGTGAATAGTCTTGAGGATGCCTATATTGGTCATCAATAAAACATCTTAAAGTTCTTATTAAAAACTGGTTACTCATTTAGTATCCCCAAATATCCGTGATGAAACACGTTCTTTGTCCTCTGGGCTTGTATGACAACTAAAATGTTACATTTCCTTAGTGTACCCACTTAATATTATATTTCTTTACTGTTCCTGCTTGTACTTCCTAAGGTGATGTCCATTTGAATATGAGACTTCTACGAAGTTTCTGACTGTCCAAGACCTAAATATAATATGTAAACCACTACATATTTCAAAAGCAACTTGTCTGACCATAGAACCTAAGCCATGTCTGTTACCACTGGCTTTACTGATGGGACTCATATCTTTTCTTCTGTGCTTTTAATTTTTAACAGATTTTGGACAGAAATAGATCACCCCATTTCTGACTTGTGTACACTTAGATTAAGTATTTGAATTGAAGTACCTTTGAAAGAGAAAATGCTGTTTGAAACAGCCCTTTGTCTTTTTGAGCAAAAACGCTACTACAGACAAATCATAGCTAGGATTACTTCATGAGCCAGAAGTATTTTTTCTCATGGATGTGAAGTGTGACCAACAGATTATCTGGGCACTTAAACTCTAATGTACCTATTCATGGACAAACAAGAGAAAACAGTTATTAAGCTTCTGTATAGAAATTGCTGCTGTTGCAAAATGGAGATTTCAACCGTATATTTTACTCTATCTTGCAGCAAAATATTGCCTGACACGAGAAAAATGAAGTCCCATACATTAATTTATATGGAATTGCACAGAAAAATATGGAATGATTTATTATTTTTTGACCTGTGCTGTTCAGCATTACTTGTTATTCATAGCAATAGAAAATCAGCTGATTAATATACAGATACACTCTACCTCATATAGAAAAGGAATTGATTCAATAGGTTAACATACTGCTTGTCCCACTGTCTATCAGAGGACTTCTGCAAATTCCCACGTGTGGCTCTCTATTACTCCTTTGGGAATTCCCATGTTCTTCAAAGTGTGTCTTTGCAGCACCTTAACTGTCTAGACAAGACTAATAGTAACCATTAATTAGTGCTATTCAGTAAGT
This sequence comes from Neopelma chrysocephalum, assembly GCF_003984885.1. Lineage (NCBI taxonomy): Eukaryota > Metazoa > Chordata > Aves > Passeriformes > Pipridae > Neopelma > Neopelma chrysocephalum. The sequence continues at coordinate 1,284,922 of NW_020897745.1, read as the reverse complement.
TATCATGCTTCATGTGAGCTATGGGAATGAGCCATGTCAGTGCTCTGGTGTCCTGAAACAAGAAACAATGTGTATTATCTCACCTATGTCATGGCCTAGGAATATATGTACACACAATCATTTACCACCACTCTGCTGATGAATGGTAACTCATTAAATAGCTGTAATTTGGTGCTCACTCTAAGTCTACTTTCTATCTCATTTTTATGTTTTTGAGACAGGAGCATTTTGTGTATTGTGATTAATAGGATGGTAGTTCACCAACACAGGACCTGTCAGGTACACAAATATGTTACAGGTTCTGTGTTACAAAGACAAACCTTCCATAAATTTCAGTGGAATTTTTGCTCCTAAAACTGAAGGCAATTTTACCATAAATCATTAAGTCTTGACCTGAGATGTGGGGACTGTGAAAAGGACCTTAGGTGGAGAGAAGAGAGAGAAATCAAAACAAAACAGTTCAAAAAGTTCCAAATCATAGGTGACTTTATATATGACTTATACCATCAAAGAAGATAAGAGAATTTGCTGACCTTAAAATGGACATAAAAGTGAAGTTTAATAATCCACAGTTGCACAAAGCAAAAAGAAATATCTGTAATATCTTAATTTGTAATGGTGAATGATACCCCATAAGACTCTCACTGTTCTTGACAAAGACATGACTCTGTATTGCTATCACTTATTATTATTCTCTTTATTGGCTTAGTACAAGACAATTTTCATTAAGAAGCTATTTTTCCCTCTTCTATTTTGTTTGTTTTTCAAATGAATTTATGTTCACAGCGGGAGGCAGCATGAGAAGCCATGGATTTAGCCACAGAGAATAGCAAGCAGTCAGCAAATTTCCTTCTCTGTCCCCTACTGATTTGCCAGAAGTGAAAAGATCATTTAGTCACCGTGCACATTCAGTTCTCATCATCTGTGGTCCCAACGGGGCAGGTCAGTAAAATGTCAGCAGGACTGCCAGTTAGTGCTAAACATGCTGCTGACTTTTTGGGGGATTGTGGATCTTCGGGTTTAATTCTCAATTCAGAACTCCCACTGCTGCCAGGCTCTTTGCAGGCTGTCTCACTGATTTGTATCTGGTTGACTTGCTGTCTCCTGGTTCTTCACTCTTTCAGTCTCTTGTGAAACTGCCAAGGTAGAGAGGACTCTACCTATATATGTGTGCAAAGTGCTGAGCTTATTGTAGGATTTATTTTAAGCAAAAAAACCCTGAATCTTCTTCATCACTCACAGTTACAAATTGGTTTTACCAGAAGAGAATTAACAGTAAGAATTAGCCCTTCCTTAACGACTTTTGTTCACAATCTCAACAGAAAATGTGCTTATCAGGTGGCTTTGACAAGAGGAAACACATCTGATTCACTTCTTTACCTCTCTATAGCTGTAATTTTCTAGTCTCAGTATTTTGTTATAAGCACTAGGTCGCTTATGAAGGTGATCTGGTATAATGGAATATGCACCTGTGGAGCCTGGGACACTGAACACTTACTATTTAACGCTGTTCTATCCACAGCTCTTTTTGTCTGGTAATATTCCATGCTGCAAAACAACATCCAACTTTCCCTTAGCGTATTCCTACAAGCAATTCTCATTCCTTGCAAATAAGATGGTAGCTCAGATTGGGCAGACACGTTATGGGCATGCTGGCATTACTAAATGGCATTATTGTCTCACAAGAAGGGATGTTTAATAAATCCTCTTCCTCCTTCCAAAGTGCATGTCTCCACACAAAGTACCTATGGACCAAACACTGTCAGTGATGAACAATTAAAACATATCTAAAGTCAGGTTCTAATGGCAGAAATATGCCCAAACATTGTTCAATTCATTTTTATAGGTGTCAATAAAGTGTCTACCAGACATACAGGACTCCAGAGTTTTGATATTAAAGTAATTTACATTAAATAATATATCCAAATATTCGTTAGTAGATTTGGGATTTGAGTTTTTTTACTTCTGATCAAAGCCTCTGACTGCTGAGATATTCAGCAAACAAAGACTGTCTGTAGTTGCACTCAAATAATTTGCTTTTTCTAAATTAAATCGGTGGATCCCAATTAGAAGGTAACAGCTTCTTTCAGCTCAGAAAAGGGACAGCCTAAGACATATGCTCCAGCACTGGTCCAGCCACTAGATTTTAGGCATTTTCATAAAGTCTTGGTTTCTGTAGATTCTTTCCACAGCCATAGGGGTCACACAGCCAGTATGGGACATAAATCTCCACCTACAAGCATGATGTCTCATTGATTACTGGAAGAGACTCCAGGGTGACTAATTTGCTCAGCTGAAACCCCAGTTAAATATTACAACTTAGGTGTAATGATTCCTTCTTTTATGGATCAGGGTCACAGGAAAAAAAGCAACGTTAACTTGTACAAATTCAAACAAATTGGGATCAAAGGTGTTTATTGATTGCTCAACAACACATAATTAAGAGGCAATAAGTAAATTCTACATCTTGTATAAATATCAGAGATACAGCAGATAAACCACAAACCTCGTCACTCACAGAATCTTCATGAAGATCTACAAATTTCTAAACAGTGAGAGAGTCCCCTTGGGCTCACCTCTGTAGCTTAAAGATGGGTCCCTACATGCTGCATCCCACCAAGCCAGGGCAGGTTTCTCCACCTTTAATTACTCTTTTCAAGCTGACTCCTGGTTTTTTTCTTTCTTTTTTTTTTTTTTTTGTTGTTTGTTTGTTTGTTTGTTTGTTTGTTTTTTGTTTGGGGGTTTTGTTGTTTGTTTGTTTTGTTTTGTTTTGTTTGTTTTGTTTTGTTTGTTTGGGTTTTTTTGTTTCATTTTGTTTTTTGGTTTGGTTTGATTTTGGTTTTTTTGTTCACAAATGTCTCCTAATTCCCTATTTTAATTTCTATTTGATATGGCTGATAGTTTTCCACCCTGTTAGGGGTGGTTGTCTGGGGGAAAAAAACTTAGACAATCGTGTGTTCTGTTCTCACACATCCCTGCCTCACCAGGTAGGGGACAGGTGAATTCTCCCTCATGTAACCCTTTGCTGATGTGGTTCATTTGGTTTGTGCTTCAGAAAAATATGTCCCAGGCAGCAGTATTTGCAAATGGTATTGTTCACACTGCCAGAAGAAATTCAACAGGAAAATAGATTCTGTATGTACAAGATACTCATTTGGGATCTTGGTCATATATTGTTTACACACTTGGACCATGATGGAATGAGAAGAAATTAGTCCTGACTCTTCAGCAAAACAACTGAATAGAGAAAACCAAGGTCTTTAGAAATTGTGTTGGTATTTTCCATCGTATCCAAAAGGATCATTATTTCTTTAGTTTCTTCTGAGTAAAATGTAAAAATTGCTATATAAAGAGATTTCATTTTAATTCCATATTTTAATCTTTGCGCAATTTGCAGACAATGCTTGCCATGGATAATTAGGTGGTCCTCCTAAATTATATTAAGACAAGAAATTTATACTTGCAGTTCCTTTCTTAAATTAAATGTGGATATGCATGCAAGGGGTCATACATGAATGTGTGTGTACATACATAAATAAGAGAATGGCATTCAAAGGATATGATGCACACACACACACAACCCCTAAAACAAAAAAACAAACACAAAAACCCCCATGAAACGAAACAACAAAAAAACCCCTACTGAATCTTTCTTCAAATATATAAACAAGTGTGAATTTGAGGTACAACATAAAGTACAACATTGCTGGAGGAAAAGAAATAAGTAATAAGCAGGTAGAACCAGAACTGACTACTAGGCAACAGTGATGTTTTCTTTCAAGTACCTGAAGTCCCTGTCAATTTAGAAGAAAACAAATGAAACTATGCATTTTTCGGGTTCCCTGGTACAAGCCCTAAATGACTTCACCCTACTCTAGTTCTTCAATCAAAACCAGAGAATGTCAAGACCAAAAAAGATGTGAGACTCATGACCAGGAGGTTTTCCAGCCAGAAGGCAGAAAAGGATCCCTTTGTGGGTGAAGAAGCAGAATAAATTGCACATCCCTCAGCCTTGAGAGCTTTGAGTTTGTTTCTTTTGTATTCAAGAGGCTTTAGACACACACAAACTGCAAGCTTTGTTTGTCCTGATTTTATTTGTTTCTCTCTGAAACTAAAAATGAAAACAGTTCCCTAATCGAAACAGTCAACTTTTGCTGGCTTTGTAATTTGTTTACCAGAACCTGGGGTAGTGATTCACTGTTTGGGACTAAGATTTATCTCCAAGTCTCTAATAAAAAAGATCTTTCTACCTCTTATACCCAAAACCCCAAAGGGAAGGGGTTTTTATTGCTCGTATTATTATGCATGCTCCAAATTAGACATCAGATAAGTCCTTTGTCTCCAAAGGCCAGAAGCATGAGGAAATTGAGATCATTGAAGCACCAGGAATGCTCTGGAATAGAAACTCAGTCTGCTTGCCCTGCATAAGGCGTGGGTAGGTTTACATCTTATTGCATAGAGTAGTTCTGAACACTATGCTCCCTTTCGACCAGGGGGATATGACTGGCAATCACTCAAAATAAAGTAGGTATAATGTCAAATTTAGAACTAATATGCAAATTGACTGCATTAATTGTTTTATATTCAAGTAACCACTCATACCTCCTTAAAACCGCTGCCTAATTAATAATGGCCATTAAATAAAGCAGTCTAGCACCTTGGAGATTCTGTTTTGGGGAGATTTTTCCTTTGGAGAGGCCAGTCAGTTACTGCACTTGTTGTTTCCCCCAATTTTACTGGTGTAGACAGATTATTTTCCATTTCCAGAAATAGCAACCATTCCCAGAACTAACACATGTTGTTTATCAGTGGACCCAGTGATACCATGCACTTCTGCCTGTAGGGATGGTTGGCAAATGATGGACATACACAGTGGTCCTGTGAGGATGAATTTATTTCAGTCTTGCCAAATGGAAACCCAACTGGAAGAGCAAATGTCTTAGAGCGAAAGGAATCACAGCCAACATCTCCCTACAGAACTGCTGAGTCTTCCTTTCTCTGAGTCACAACAACAAAGCTGAATTTTCATGTGGCTAAAAGCAATCTGTTTGCTGGAGTTTGAATTGCCTATCATTACCAGTTCACTTGGGGATGGTGAGAAGCCTGCAGTAAGATGTCAGACTGTAGAGCCAATTTTGATGGAGGCTGGAGGCTGGTGATACACACCTCAAAATCTGCTGCTGGTGGGTGGCTGGAGGATTATTGTTTCAGGCAAGAGATCAGTGAAAGGTTTGAGATGGTTTGCCTGGTGGTAACAGTAATCATACTGATAGGAGTGGAGTGACTCATACCCATGGCAGGAAGCCAGATGCTCTTCAGACCCTGCAGGGAATCTAAAGGTCACCCAATTTTCAATTAATTAGTTTATGGGGGCTGACACTTCTTTGTGGCTCCCCCGAACTGTTAGGAGGGCTTACTTTCCTGGGTTTGCTACCCTCCTCTGTATTGTGCCGGGTTTTCCCTTTCAGTAGGAACAGAAAGGCTACATTTGAATGTCTTTATCTATATCTTTCATTCTCAGAAGTCCTAATTAGCAATGTTGATCTAAAATCCTCTTTCTGATACATCCTGATAAGATGAGGTACTTGCATATTTCCTGACAAGGTGTTGCCAGATGTCTAAATGCAACACTTGGAGACACAATTCTGTTTTTCATGGATTTCAGGTTATTCAGAAAAGAGGAGTAATCAGTATTTTGCATTTTTTCCAGATGGGAATTGAAAGGAATAAAATTACTTTACTAAGGGGTGGAAAAGGGGGCAATTTCCCCTGCAGCTTGACCCGTTTAAAAGTCATGATTTTTGTCTAAATGATGCTACATGGTATGGCATCTATTTCTGTCTGCAGTGTACAGAATAAGTCATGATAACTTTTTTTTTAACCTCTTACCTTTCAAACACTTACCTTTTGCATTACTGAAGGGAGATGTGGAAGACATGTATAATAATTCAAGTATATTTGAATCCTGCCTTTATAGAACCCACGAGGTATTTGAAAGCTGTGTATATGTGTCCCTTGGGAACATGGTTTTGGGGTGACCTTGGCAGTGCTGGATTAATGGTTGGACTTGATGATCTTAGAGTGCTTTCCAACCTAAATATTTCTATAATTCTATAAGCAAACAATAGAAAACATTGTTGAGAAATTATAATCAGGCAGTAAGAAACATTGCTGAGCAACTGTCATCAGCTAAAAACTACTGGCTACTGAAGCTGAAATAGAGAATGAAATGAATTTCTGCAGAAAGAAACTTCTAAAATATTGGTAATTTTTATTTTGTTTCTTTTGATATGAGACAGTTCTTAATTAGTTTTCTAAAAAGAAGAAGGGGAAAAAAAGCTACTACTTTAATTCTATTGAATCCAAAGTCTTTGACATATATTCTAATCAGGCAAATATGCCTTTTTTGGTGAACAGATGTAAAGGACAGAAGAAGTCTCATCATTACTTTTAATAATGTTTCTTGGACTCTGCACAGGGAGACATGAACAATGTGAATTGAAAGGTATTTTATTATTGCCCAAAGCTGGACCTTGTGTCCTGTGAAGCTTTCACGATCATCTGTGGATTGACCACATCCATCAGTTATCACTGACCTCAGACTCACAGAGCTTTATGTTTGACACACCAAGGGACACACCAGACAGACAGGCACAGCTTGTTTTATAAGCAATTTCAGGAATGCCATCTCCCCTTTTCCAATGTTTCTGTTTTCCCCATGGTGTTGGAACAACGGGGCTTGTAGGTCAATCCTTCTCCAGACTGAGCACCCTGTAAATCCACACAAAAATTCTCCCCAAAATAATCACTAGGACAAAGTCAATGTTAATAGAGTTCCCCAAGCTTTGTTTTGGAGAGCTGCAAAATGCAGCATTCATAAAACTGAAGTGTCTTCCCCCGACCTGTCAAAGCATTAAGAGGAGTGACTACAATTCAAAGAGGCCTCTCACCATCCTGAGAAACCTCCACCCTGAGAACTCAGCTCTTTGTCAAACCTCCCTGAGAAAACTCACATCCAGTTTAATGAAAGCAAAAATTGTTGCTTCCCTCTTACAGACTAATCTGCTATGGCGTTAAGAGGATTTAAGAAGGTGTGAAGTAAATGGATTTTTATATTCTCACTGGAACAGCTCTAGTGGAATTTCAAACACATTAAAGCTTGAGTTCCACTGTAATGTGATCATTGTTTTTAGTACTTCAGGGAAATGTTAAGGGAGGAGCTCCTCACCAATTTTAATCTAATAATAATAGAAAAAATATCCAAGAATCAATATTGTTCTTATTAGATTAACCTTCTTTGCTACTGTTGTGCTTCTCTGGGATTTGAATGTGTAGGTAGTTCAGATCTTCCTGTTTATTTAAGGAGAAGTCTTTGTTTCTCTTCTTTGTACACATGGCTGTTAATCCAGCATGTGAATAAAATAATTTAATTTCCAATGTTATGACACAACAATTAAGAAAGAGAAAAAAAGCAAAGGGAAAGATAAAAATAAATTACTGGTGCTTTGGTTCTAAAGCAAAATATTCCATTATGTCACTTCCTCTCTGTAGAACATACTGCACCATTTAGGTCAATTAAGTGGAAGTATTGAAGGATATTACAGCTGCAGTTGCCCAATCAAAATAAAGATAAAGGCTGATACCACTGATGTTGTCAGTATACATTTGTCACTGTGCTGTTAAAATAGCTATTGTACACCTTTCAGATTCAGTAAGTGCCTCTAATTATTTTGATAAGGAGGTCTGGTTTATCCAGATATAGCTCCAAAACAAAATAATTTAATTATTCTGAACTTCTTTGAGGGGGAAGTTAATCTGTCAATCTCCAAAGAGCTTGTTTCCCGTTTAAATTCATTTTCTTTTTGCTCTATGACAACCATGAGAACAACCTGTTTCAGGTAGTTTTGGTCTTCACCTCTGCGTTGAAAGGGGGGAAGTCAAATATAAATAGCAATAAACAGTCAGAAAGGCCAGATTTCAGGGGTCACAGTGATAAGACTTTCCTATAGAGAAAGCAGACAGGTAGATAATTACTTGAGTATCTTTAAATAGCTCAAATATATTCTGAACAGGGAAGTTTTTCTGCAGGAAACAATCTCAGCATGGCTTTGCTGTTGTAATAAGCAAACCATGCAATACACCCAGTATGGTGAGATAGAAAAATAAAGTGATTGAATACAATCTTTTAAATTCAAGAGAATAGAATTTGTTTCTGCATGTGGTCCACTTGTAATATCAGCAATGCCACTTAGCTCTTACAGAGCTTTTTTCATCAGAATGTCTCAAAGTACATTTTAAAGAGCTGTGACTTCCCTTTATGTAAAATTTAAATAGAACTTGTACAAGGGTTCTCATCAGTCACTTCCATCAGGCAATAATAAAATCCACCTCTTGAAAATCTTCAGTGTTCTTCCCACTTGGCAAAGCTGCTTCTCTCTTTTACCTACTCGGAAATCAGCCAGGAACTACTTCATTGAAATAACTCCAGTTAAACATCTGAAAAACAGTCTGTGTAGAAAAGGTGGCCTTCTATCCTTGAAAGCTCAAGCCTCCTGCTGTGCTCACCCACATGGCTCGATGAGCAAAGGGGACTGTGGGTGCCCCAACAAGTCTTCCTCAGAGTTTCCCATAAATAATGGTTCATATGGACAGCCAGAAGGATTTATGGAAGAGTTTCCCAGTGGAACAGATTATACTTCCATGATCCATTGGTACCTTTTGTGCTTGCCCCAAGTTCCCAATTTCCTTGTCAGCTGGCACTGGCCTGGTTGGAAGTAGAATGATGATGATTCCTGCCTGCCATCACTGTAAACCACCACCATACAGACACCTGGAGTCGCCCAAAGTGACTCCAAGGTAGTTGATGGACATATATAGAGAGTACACAGGGTATGGAGGTATCATAAACTTATAGAAAAATAGAATATCCTGAGTTGGAAGGGAGCCACAAGGATGGCTGAAAGCAGATTTGCCTTTCAGCTTTCACTTCTGGAGCTTCCACATTTAGAGAGTTCACCCTTTGTTATCTGAGGCAGGTCAGCAATGTTCTCCTCCAGTGGTATGAACACTGACCCTCAAACCATCCAGATTAAATTCCTGGGTTTAGTTACTTTGGGGTTACTACAGAAGATGTAGAGAAAACATTGCAGCCCCATGATCAGACCTTTCTCAGTCTCGTGTTTTTTGGTAGGGTGATGGTGCAAGGTTTTCCTCAGAGGTCAATAAATCAATTGACATTACGGGCTAATAACAAAGTGAATAGTTTTTCAGATATTTAAGTATAAATTTCTATATGTAGTTCAAACTAGTAAATATAGATTAGGGTCCATATTTGAAAAAAAAGAAATTAATTCTACCCTATAAACCAAATATCACCATAACTTACCTTCTATTCTGTTTAGGTAACTTCACTTTAAGCAAACTACTTACTTCACTGTAAGACAATTTGATCACTGAAAGACCAAAAAAAGCAAACTGCATTTTTCTGTGAAGTTAATGTCCCCAGTTGTATTGCTTAGCTGGATCACAAGATTCTCCTTAGAGCTAAAACATACATTGAGAGCAGAACCAATCAATCACAGATACCAACCAATAAACCTTTCTCATCAGAACTGAAGCCTCGCATTTCTCTTTCAGTATTTAGGAGATTGCTCTGCAACTCTCCCACTTAAATTGTATTCATCTCCCCTCAGATCTGATGAGTTTATGTATGTAAAAAGAAGGGAACAGATGATGTGGGATGTGCAGGGCATTCAAAATGAAAGGATCAGAAATTCTGCTGCATGGAAATCAGGTAAAAGTATTCTCTTTAGAGAGGTCAGGAAATTTGCAATATGAGAGGAAAAGGGTGGATTTTATTTCATGATGCAAATATATGGCTCTCTTCCACATCAGAATTTATCACCTTTGTAAAAGGGAAAAAAAAAGTAGGAGGCAAACAAAAAAGATGGGCAAAATTCTAACATGCCATTAAAAAAAAAAGAAAGGAAAAAAAGAAGTGTTGAGTTTGCCTGGTGTACAGAACATAAGTTCTTGTACCTCTTATCACTTGACTGAACTACTCTATCAATTCCTCTCAGCAGGCACTATGTCTCTGTGTGTGTTTTCCAAGGTTTTCTACTCACTTATGGTGCTCTGGCAATAATAAGCCGTCATAGAACTACTTCATAGAACAGCAGGAAACTCTTCAATATATCTTACAGAAACTGTTGTTTCTAGCAAAAGAAATACAGATAATTATGCAATCTGCCTCAACAGGTCCATCTCAGAGGAATGGCACAACCTGCATTGCAAATATTATATTATTTGGGTGGCAGTACAGAAAACTGCAATCAGGGGTTTTAGATGAACCCAGATGAAAGAGGTGCCCACTGAACTTTTTGTTTATTCAAGGCTGCCCTGCAGGTAGTTGATAGGTTCAGAAAAGGCAAAGCTGTCATTTGCCATGCAAATAGGAGTTTGTGGACTCCCTCAGCACAGTGCCACGATAGCAGTAAAAATTAGAGAGATGCAAACCATGAGAGGTGGGGGGGGGTTCTTGCTCTTGATAGGCAGCCAAACAACACTTGCTGGAAGATGCTTTCAGAGTCAGTGGGAAGGGAGATCTGTGAAAACCTCTAAATTTCACTGCCAGAGAAGCTGCTTTTAGAGATGCTGAAGTTTAGAAACAGTCTTCTGGTCACAGCTTCTCGGTTACCTGCCATAGGGTGATAAATAATGTCCAGGTTGTTCACAGAATAGTGTACTTATCTCCAAGCAATAAGGACATTCTGCTTGGATGAGGGAGTCTTCAGTATAACTTTCAGATCCAATGACCAGTTATGGGCTCTGTAAAAGACATGTCCTTCACAACCTCCTAAAATTACTGTGGTCATAGTGCTTTATGAAGAATTCATCTATTTTTATGTGTTTTGAATGAATGAAGAGATTTGTTCCTTTAGTGACTTTTTATACAGTGAATCCCAGATAGTGAACTTCAAATGTACCTTCGTACAACTAAATAATTTCACCTATGAAATTGTTGATGTCTGCAGCTTGTAATATTTGGTCAGAGATTTTTCCTTGACCTGTAGCTTGGAAATAGATTCCTAAGTTATATTGGCAGAGCGTATTTTTTGCCAACTCACTGTAGTGTTGCCCATTACTCTCTCCATTTGTAAACCTGTCAGCAAGGGAGAGACACGTGCTTTGCTCCTTATTCTCAATCACCTCTTCTAGAGGCTGATGACTGGGACATAATCTTGTTTTCTCCTAATATCCAGGTCCACAGCCTGTTTATTGGCTTATGGAGATAAAGAAAGTTGAACATAACTTTATTTCTTTGGGGAGAAAAATTAGATTTTGATTTAATATTGCAAGCATTATTATCTGACACAAGCCTTAGATTTTCTTTCCTGTAAATTCAGCAAAAGACCATAAACTTGCAGATTAATTGCAAAATGCAAAGCACATAGTCCAAGTCAGCATGCAACCTATAGCTTATATAAAGAACAACAATAAGCCAATTGCATCATCCTATGGAACAACTCTTACGTTTTCCCCAGACAGTTAAAAAAATACTAAAGAAGGACAGGAATATTTCCGTCTGTTCCCTATGACCCTGAATAATTTAAATATAATTATCAGTCTATTTACTAAAATTACTTATGACTGACCAGAGCTGTAGGGAGCCATTCATCTCCTAGGAGATGCAGCTCAGCTTCTGTACATGTGTCAGTATTTCTATCTGGCACTATTGATTATCCCTCAGAAAAGACAAGCACAGCATGTTTCCTACCCTGTATCAGTTCATTGATCCCTCTTGGCTGACTGCGCTCACAAGCCCAGAGTTTGCTTGTAAGCAATAAGAAAATAGTGAAATTCTTCCTCTCTGACAAAGCACCTCTGTTTTTGTTGAGTTGCTTGTGGTTTTTTTGTCAGGAAATAAGCCCACGCCCAGGCAGCATCATAGCCCTGGTTCAACTGTGTGGCTCCAGCTACACATGATGCAGGGGACTATAATGAGATGGGAGAGCAGGGCATGAGCCCTCTACACCTTCCTGCTTCTCCTGACTAAAGCCAGGTATTTTTAGACCAGTGCCAGGATATTTGCATAAATCTGATAGTGAGCAGGAAGGCAGCTCTGGTTCCAGAAAGCTGGCAGGCTGCTCTGCCTTTGGCTCAGGCCATTTAGGAATCAGGCAGCTGAGATACCAGCTGTGTCTTCTCTGTGAACCTTCTGTAGATTCTGATAAAGTCACTTGGAAAAAGAAAGTCTGAAGATGATAAATATGGATAATATTGTTGCCAAGACTTGGTTAAAAGGAGCATGTGCTGGGGGAGCAGAACAACTGTAGAGGAGATAACTTGTGCTAATAGGTTTTATTTAAATACCTAAGACATTAGTGGGCCTAACATAACTTTTAAGAGAAAGGAGTGACCAAGATGTCCCTGGGGTCATTTTGATTCCCACTTCAAAGTGCAGTCTAGTGCTTGCAGCACTCATCGGTGAGTGTGGGCAGAAACAGACTGGGGTCCCAAACCCTTCTGCTAGGAGATTATTCACTTTACATGAAAACACAACTGGGAACCATCACATAAAGATCCCTTGGAAGTGAAGCTGAAGCCTCTCTGTCCTTCCAGAGGACATCCCCAACCTTTCTACTACAGCTACCCTTGTTTTCTTGTTCTTGTTCCAGTCTGGTGAATCCTGAATTCTTTCTCTGCACACTGCAAGGCTTTTCATCTGGCACTGCTGAGACATCCTGCCCTCCCTCCAAGCAGCCTTGGATCTGTTTCCTAAGCAACTTGGCAAAACCACAAGAAGCAGGGAGTTAAGGCCTGTTAAGCAGAGGAAAGAACTGAGCACCGATCTTCCAAACTTCTACTGGCTGTTAATCTGCTGCCACATCCCTTTTGTGCTGGTGGGTTTGCCCTAGAAAAGCATCCACTACTACATTTACACAGGAACCAATAAGATCATTTTGTCCATTCCCTAATAACAGTTGTGACGTGGGGTTCCTTGGGCAGCTCAGGAAGTAGAAACCCTCCTTTGGAAAGTGCATAGGTTTGGGCACAAGTCGGGTGCTGGGTCGTTCATTGCTTTCAGAAGTAAGTGAACAAATGGAAAGGTTATGCTTAAAATGCAAAATGTGTTGGAATGTAGCCTGAGATAGAGTAATAATTTTCAAGAGTGAAAATTTGAAATTATGGGCCAAAGACTGGTCCGACTCTCATTTTTTGGGTTGAGGTCTTTTGATTCATATGTCAGATGTCTTGCTCAGTGAGGCAATGGGAAAAAGGAATCTCAGAGCTAATAGCCAATCTCAGACGCCACCCCTTGTGGGGTTTTTCATTTTTTTTGTCCTACTTCTACTTTGTCTTGTGCTTAACATTATTGAAGATGATTAACCATTTATTGAAACTGTGAAAGTAGAAGGCTGACCATGTTTCTCATTTTTGTTACAGTAAAAGAGGAAAGACCCTACAAATCTTGTCTGTGTAAACCTGCTCTTCTCACTGCTCCTCTCCTCATCAGTAACAACCACTTGTACTGATAACTTTTACCCTGAGGGGTAAAATAGTTGTACCTGCTGTCCTAAGTGATAAACAGATTTTCAGTTTCTGTTCTGTTTCTGTACTGTTGGATGTGTGCCACTACTTTCCTCCTTTGCCAGATGACATCCTACTTCGACAGTGAGAGGGTGCAGTTGGAAACAAGCACTAGTCATATTAGGGAGTATTACACTGACTTACCTGTGATTAAACATAAGGCTGAATGAAAAACCACGGTATTAAAGGCACAAGCTCATAGGTTCGACGCCTATGAGAAGGGCACTGGGTAGATATCACTGCAAGAAGCAGGTAGAGGTGTTTGGATAACAGCTCATCCACGGCAATTAATACACGAGTGTAAACACTGAGCAATCACATGAACAGATTCTCTCTGTAGTCAGCCAGTTTTTTAATTCCCTCTGCTTCATTAAGTCAATTCATTCCAGTATCTCAAATCACAGCACAGTCTCCAGTTTGTGTTTCCAGCATAGCAGGACGCTGGGTTTGGTATCAGTGGCAAACCACCAGTGTGAGAAAAGCCTCATGAGGGGGAATTACACCATCTCTTGCTAAAAAGAAACAAAACCACCACCACCAACAACAAGAAGCAGATAAGGAATATGCCTAAGTCAAATATCTAGATTCAAATTTGGCAGTGTAGGTAACACAGAAGGACTAAACTACAGAATTTCAGACCTCAAACCACACATAGTAGCTACCATTTGACTTTTTTCTCTCCTTTGTCATGAGTACATTGTACCTGTAATCTTGGTCACATGAATACCTGTAATCTTGAGGTCAGGTGAGCTGGTGACAACAGTTTTTCTAAATTTTGTCCTGGCTTACATGGGGTTGAGAAACTGAAAACTTGACATTTCACCTGCTCTGGGAATTTGGTTGAAAAGTTTCATTTTCCAGGTTAACAGTACCCTACTGGCATTTTCTGAGGAAAACACATTTGATAATATCCCTACAGCAAGGCAAATTATGTTCATTTGTGATTGTTTTTTTCCATGTGGCTTTGCATTGCATTTGCTGCCAGTTTTCAGAAGTAGCCCCATAACAGCAAGTAAAGCAGCCAAAATGAAACACCACAAAGCACAGAGAAGCATTTTCCATGTTCTACGTAGAAAAGTGCTGCCATTTAAAAATCTAGAGGTCCTCCTATTTCCCTAGATTCCTAAAAATGTATCTTCTGGATAAATTGAGCAGAGGTATAGAGAAACACAGAGAGTTTGTACCAGAAATGCTAGAAACCAACAAGATGGGAAAACACCAGGTCTAGTCAGAGACCAAGGCATAAGCAAAGTGAAGAATAATCTGCAGTCCTCTCAGGGACTGTAATGGCATCTTCTATTTGTGATTCAAAATGCTGAACCTCCTCACAAAAATTGTTAACAAAGTACAGTTTTTTTCCAAAAATTATGACCAGAGGAAAGAAGAGATGATGGTGTCAGTTCTCCCTGAGAAGCATCCTGAGAAAGTCAAGCAACAAGTTTAATACCTTCAGTTTTTCAGAGAGTTTGAAAACTAATATTAGGTGAAGGTTCAGAATGCTGGGACAAGGTATAAAGACAGTTCCTCCTCCTGAGGCTGTCCCTCTTTGTGAGGCACAATTAAAAATTAATTGAGCTGAAAGGAGAGAAAATTATGATTCTATAGGTAAGTGATTAGGCAACTTGCTGTTTCTGCTCCAGTGAATACTTCATACAAAATTATGTAAATATTCATTAGAATGTCAGGAACTCACATCTCCCCTGCCACATGAATACCCTAATCACCAGGATCAGAGAGTCTTTTGCCCAATGAATATTTAGTTGTTCTGTAAAGTCTAGCAGTTTCAGCAGGAGGCTTAAAGGAGTCTCTTCTTGAATACCTAAAACAGAGTTTGAAATATTTGAAGTTTGGTTTTTAACCCTGACCAGCAAAGGATGGAACGAAAGCCAGATATCCCACAACCATTAAGATGTTGAATTAAAGAAAGAACTACAGTCTCTGTTCACAGTGAGTTTTGTGCCAATCCATTATGGAGTTTCTCAAGAACCATCTCCTGCATTGTGCACAGATAGGCAAAGGAAATGTTTCTGGACCAGAACACAATGTGGGATTCCCAGGCTGTGTAGGAGTGCTCTAATCACTGTAGCATTAACTATATGGGAAAGCAACTGTGGAAGAGGTTATAATACAAGTAGACATAATGAACACTAACAAATCACTAGGATCAGATGATACTACCTCTAGAGTTCCACAGTAACTCACAGATTAAATAAATGTATTATGTATGTAATCTCTCACTTAAAACTTTAGGGCATCTGAAGACAAAAAGATAGGGGATGAGATAGCAGTGCTTAGGAAGTTTCTAGGTGTGCTCAGGGATTAACAGTCCTTTAAACACAAGATCTCCAGTGGAAAAAATAATAGCAACACAAAGAAATTATAGAATTAATGGCAGCTTGCATATTTTATTTATTTTTGGGCAGTACAGGACATTGCTTAAATAGGTCAAGAAACATATCGGATAAAGGGGTAGTAATTATATAGCCTATTTTAATTTCCTACAAAATTTTAACAAATACTTTTACATAGACTGCCAGAACACTCAGTATCATAGGATAAGAGGGAAGACCTTGACATGCATTAATATTTGATTAAAAGACAGGAATTCAAGGATAACAATATTTCTTGTCATGTAGGATTGTTATCACAGCAGTTGTGATGGGGTCTGTCCTGGAACTCATTCTGTTTAGTGTGTTCAGAAATCACCTAAAGCAGAGGGATGATCTGTATGGCAATAGTATGATGTGAATTATGATGATCCAACATTATATGAGGCACTTAGGAACAGGACAGACTGTGAAGAATTTGAGGAGGACCTTAGAGGCCAGAGTATCTAGGCAATAAAATGTCAAATAAAGTTCAACACAGATAAAGTGATATAATGGGTAAAACCAGTTTTATTTGACACATATGCTGACTTAGCCTTGGCTTCCAGCTGGACTCCTACCCTGTCCCTTGCTTTCTCCCCCTACTTAGTGGGGCAGGGGGGCAAAATAGGATAAGAGAGATTGCAGCTGAGAGAAATACTGGGAGATGGTTTTCCAATTTTCATCGTGGGAAAAACAGGCTTTAAAGGGAGAAAATTCATTTAATATATTATCAATGAAAGTAATTATTTAATTTTGATTTTTAACTATGATTTAGGGTAGCAAGAAACAAAAATACAAACATTAAAACAATAATTTTCCTTCCTCCTTTCCCAAGCTCAACTTCACTTGCTCATTTGACTCCTCTCTGGCACTGAGCAGCCTGGGGGGGTGAGGAGTGGGAGGTTTCAGTTGGGACCTGGTGGTTTCTCTCCACTGCATCTTTCCTCTCAGTATTACTTTGTTCTGATGGGGAATCTCCAAGGGCTGCAGTCCTTCAGAAAAATCTATTCCAGCCTGGGCTTTTCACAGGCTGTATTTCCTTCAGGAATATCCATCTGTTCCATCAAGGGGTTCTCCATGGTCTGCAGGGGGTACCTGCTCCAGTGTGGTCTCTTCCACGGGCAGATTAGACAAAATCTTGGAAGTCTATGAGATGTCTGAGTTTTGGACTAATGCAGTTTTAGTGATACTTAAGTGCAGGATAGTGGACACATTTATTTATATCAGGACACAACACAGAAAAGGAATTCATGAATTCTTGCCCATTGTTTTACAGTAGTGAAGAAGCTGCAGACTGGGAATATTGCTGCTCTTTTTCACAGCATCCAGCACACTATAATATAACTGGTAGACTGAAAGGAACAATGCCACTTTTCTCATGTTCAAGAGCAAGCATATCAAATAAAGAATGCCATTCTGATGCATTTTCAGGGAAGGAAAACATTTAACCCTTGGATAGCACCTCAAATCAGCAGTGCACAAGGGGCAAAATGTGACTTGATTCACTGCTGGCTAATAAGGTCTTCATCTGAAGACTGTTTAGAGAACTAAATTTGATAAATTGGTTTGGTACACCTGGTGTCTCTGTTGTCATGCAACTAGCAGGCTTGTACAATCTGATCCTCAAAAAACAATGTCATTGATAGCAAAACTCAGAAATGGAAATGAAATTTTCCTGAGAGGAAAGTGCAGACCCTATGAGTAAAGCAAGTTCTGCATCCTGTTACTGTTGTTTAAAGTCACCGCTGGCTGGGTGACAGATAATCTGCAAGGGGAACTGTCATATTCTGAGTTTAACACCAGCTTGCTGTGAATTCTCAGATTTGCTAATAAAATCATCTTAAGTTAAAAAATGTTTTAACGAGTTGGGTTTGTCAAACTGCTGAGGCTGACAGGCAATCTGGGCAGACATGCAGTAATACTTAAGGGGGTAACAGATATGAAAGAAATTAATTTCCTAATGTCACCATAACTATTGAGCAGTATTAAATAATACCAAGCCTCATCTTAACATCTATATAGCACTAAAAAGGTGTAAAATGCCAAATGTTGTGCTGGATTAGCAGTAGCTGTGACTACTCAAAACCTATTAGTTTCTGATACATCTTGCTTGGCCATTTCTTTATGCATTTACACAGAATCATCATTATACTCTTATACTGAAATGCATTATTTGTTATTATTTATTATATATTAATGTGTGTTATATTAAATTATTATTACTATTATTATTATTATATGAAATGCATATTATAACAGTAATCTCGCAAAGGGTGATGAACAACACAAAGTTACTCTTCATCAGACCTTCATCAAAGCAGAACTCACTGAGAGGAAGAACCAACTCTTTCAGCAGGATTTGTCTTGTTGACTAATTGAGGGTGTAAAGATGAAAGACTTCAGTTTTACTATAGGTGGCTGCCAAGTCATGAAGCTACCAGAGAGAAAATTATCCAAGATCCTTTGGTCAATGAAAGTTTTAGAGGTGCAATAATAAACAGCAGGAGGCAGAGGCAGGCCAAGAAACCAAGAGTGTTAAACCTCACTGGTTATCATATGGTTGCATAAAATGTGAAAAAGGCAATATATTCTGTGGAGCTTCATTCCGCTGAGGAGGACGAACAGGTCGTCAGAGATTATCAAAAACTACATTTTTTAACAAGATCTTGACCTATGAGTCTATATGCTTTGTACAGTAATTTTATACATGACTTATACATACATATTAATGCAGTTCTCAGAATTCCTGTTTCGAGTCTCTTTTTTGTGAGATGGCAGAACACAATGCAAAATGGTTAAAGCATTTTAAAATGCTGCAGTTGTGACAACTGAAACTTTGACTTGTGCCAATGAATATACATAAATCATATTGTTGAACTGCAAAATAGAGTAACTGGGATTGCAAAGTGAGAAAGATGAGATCAATTTGTTTTGAATCTTTCATGAAAGGTGTTTATATTTAAGTAGTGACTATCAATTCAACTCAAGGAAAAGGTATACACTATAATGGGTGAAAATACTGAGAAAAAATCTTGATTTTAAGGAACCAGATGCAGATGAGTCTTTCTTAGACTATATTATGGACCAGCATGTGAATTTTTCTCTAATAAATAGTTTATGCTTCTATGTTCTGAGGGACTCCAGCTCTGGAAGGCTTCAGGACCCAGGAAATTTCTCCTTCCCAATCCAACAGAGAAAAAATGAACATATTTTCTGCACCAGGAGCATTCTCACATCCCTACTCAGTGCAGCCAAGCTGCTGCAATTCCCTGTCCTTTGTCCAACCAGAAGAGAGACCGAGTATGTATTCCTAACAAACACACACTCACACACACAAACATACACACACAGAACTCTCCAGTGGCTGTTAAACCCCTGGTCTCAGAAGTCTTGACCTTATGCTCAGCTTGACCTTTGCTTTTGCCTGCCTTTGTCACGTTCAAAATAATAAAAAAACCCACTTTTGATGATGTGAAAATAACTAAAATCGGATATATTTTAGTCCTCTTTTATGTAAAAAGTTAGGATTAAAAATCTGACCTTCCCTCCTCTGTTAGATGACAGTTGTTTCACACAGAGACAGCTTTCATTTTATCTAAGTTTTTAAAATACCTGCTGGAAACTGCAATCTGGGCAGAACCTGCATCAGTGCCTTCCATACAAACCACCCCAGTGCACAATGAGTTGAGTCATTCATTTGGGCACATTGTTTTGGAAGCTGGAGGAGGAACAATAGCACTTTGATGGGAAATTCTGGAATTTTTGGGGGTTGACTCAGTTTGCTGCACTCACAGTTTTGTTGACTTGGCAAATACACCTTGCCCTTCCAAAAACTATCTTGTATATTGGTGATATGCTAAGAAATATACAGATGCCCTAACATGAGTGATTTCTTGATCTCTTTGTGTAATATATTTAGTTGTCAAGGATATCATGGTGTTTTTACTGCACCCTACTGCTTTTAAAAGATAAAATAAAACAATAAATATTATGCTTTATATTTGCTTTTGAAAACAGAAAGCAACAATATCTCAAAGGACTAATCCCAACTGAAAGTTCTTCAGGAAGAAAACATAAAAGCCTTTAGGTTGTTTGCATGTCCTTTTTATTTTTTAAATTGTATTCTTTTGTAAATAATTTATAAATAATAATTGAGAGCATTTTGTTGTCTTTAACCATGGTATCCCAAGAGTAATGTTGAGAGCTCTGTAGATCAAAATGTTATTAAGAATTGAAAATAATAGCAGGATTTGTCCTACTTTTTCTCCATCTGGGCTAAGAATAGTGGTAATTTATGCTATATTGTTACTTAAAACACCTATTTTTCCCTTCATTACTTATGAGGTAAGATGGAGAGTTCACAAGATATGAAAGCTACCACACTGACCAATAATTCTGAACACACTTTTGGCATTGCCAGGTGTACAGTTATGTCTGGCACAGCTGTTGCTTTGCCAGAGCTTTTTATTTCTTTCCTAAAGAAGCTATTTTTAAAGGTCATCCTGACAATAAAAAACTCATTGTGAATTCATGTGGGCAGTGGACAAGAGCCAATCCATCTAATCCTCAATTTTTTTGAGTGTTTACAGAGACTAACAACCAAAAGTACCTGGAGCTTCACCCATGGTTTTTCATGAGTGTTACAAACATCTGGAAGCTTCTAGTCTATAGTGTGGACTGGGCTTGAATTAATCTTTACCTAACACTTAAGCCTCCAATTAGCTCTAGTTCAAACTCCTTTAGTGTCTACAGAGTGTACATTACAAAAAAATTCATGACATTTCCTGGTCTTCACCCAGAAGTAGGTGTGGATTTACACGACGTTAATAAATGAGAAGAACAGTCTAGAAAATGAGGTATTTCTTAAAGTGTTTTCTCTGGGATATTTATTAAAAAGGTTGATGCAAATACATTCATTGTTATTGTCAAAATACATACTAATATGTCTAATTTGATTTTGTCTTTTGGACCTCTGATTTCCATTGAGATTCCAGTCCATGCCCCGTTCTCCATGTCTAATGTTATCAGGATGGTTCTTTGGCATGACTTCAGACACCCATTTCATGGCAGCTGTGAGCTCCAGAGAGAAACTTATTCTTATATTTAACTTCTCATTCTCTTTTCTTCCTCTTAAATGACTCCAATGGAAATAAATGTAATAAAGTCCTTACAGCAAATTAGTTTTGTTGCTTTCACCACACATTTGTAGGTGATATAAAATCTTTTTAATAACATAATGACCAGAAATAGAATAATACCCCAAGCCTATTTGTTCAGAAAATCATTATTCTCTAATATACTTCTCAAAATTCTTCCAAATCTTTGACTATGTTATCTTATCTTGATGGTGCAAGCATTTTTAGAGATATATCTATTGGCAGTTTAGCTTCCCTTGAGATATTTTCTCCTCAGTAATCTATACTTTCCTATTATTTTAATTTGCTTCATAAAAACAACTTTGTGGTCAATATTGAAGGCGAGCAGGGGGTAAAGTCAATTTTATGTGATATAAACAGAAACTTTCAAATTGCAGGGACTGTTGGAGCTCCTTTCTTTGTTCCTTGATAAATGAGCCTCGGAAAAGCCCCCAGCTGTTTGTGTGTTGATGACACAATCCCTTCTCCAGGCTCTCCTGCACTGATGCTCTCCATGTCACTTTGCTCCTTTGTGGGTTTTCAGAGAACTGGCTGGAACTAGAGAAGTTCATGATCTGGCTGCAGCTCCAGTGTTTGCCTCCTTTGGAGTCTGTACCAAACCATCCAGAGTTTGTTCAAGGGGTTGAATATGTCTGTGATGCAATCTCTGAAGAGACTGATACTATTCTGATGAAAAAGTTTTTAATAGAATGCAAGTCAGCTGCAATAATTAATCCTATGAGATCTTGATATACAACACTGCTTATTTATTTTGAGGAAGCTGTTTGACTGTTTTTCTAGGACTGCTGAATACAGTCTGTCTACTTTTTCTATCTTCTTTTCCACGCTGTTATACTCACCTTACTATCCTAAGTGAACCCCATTACATTCACTACATCAAATGCAAACATGTTTGTATTTCAATCCATTTCAGTAAGCATGTGTGATCTTTATTTTGCTTCTGGGCTTTTTTTTTGTGCAATAAGCTGGGCAGAAGAACATCAACTATGAGGAATTAAAATCAGTGTGTACTGCGGTATCTCCCAAACTATGCTATCTTCCAGAAATTAGTTTCTATTTTAAACAAATGGTGACAAAACCACCTCACCTGAGTGCACAGGTTTTTTTTATGTAACACTTGATCAGACCTCGAGATTTTAAAATAATAGTGTAATAAAGTCACCTCGAATGGAACATTATCTTGAGCCTTTCTTCCTCTGAGGAAATTTTTTTCAGCCAAGATTGACTTGAGGCATACAAATAAATTTGGCAGGAGGAAATAAAACTGTTTTAACACTGAAAAAATGGACTTCTTGCACATAGAGATGCAAGTGTAGCTGTCCCTTGAATAGCATGGAGGACACCCACAAGATTTCTTTCTTTGATTGTGGTGAAGAGGGACGAACCAAAACGCATCTCTCTAGTTTTAGGAAGATTACAAGACTAGAATAGCAAGCAGTCCCTGCCTTAAATCACAACTGGCCCTACAATTGCATCATGATTGCATGGAAGGGAAAAAATAAATTGTTCTGTCAGAACTGGCATATGCAATTACTTTATTTGCCCAAGCTAATTGTTGGTAGAAATCAGGTATGCAGCTCATCATCTGTCATTCAAATGTGATCTGTGCACTTGAAGATACATTAAACTTGCTATAAAGGTGCTTTCCTAACAATTTTACTTATTTGCAATGATAAGGTAAAAAACTCAGTGAAAGCCATTTTCAGAGATATATTAAAAAGAGGAACTGACAGCGGAGACAGGACAACTGATGAGTCCCAGGCTAGATATATTGTGGAATATCTTTGATATAAAATTTACAGCAATGCTTTTTTATCAGTTTGTCCTATTCCTTCTGGTTTTCCTCAGCTTATTAATTTAATCCCTATATTAAGTCACTCTATTCTTCAACCAAGCCATCAGTTGTTCTGTCTGGAACTGACATACTAAACCACATTTATCAACTGCATTCCCACAAATGGTGTTTTATTCTAGTAAGTCAAGACATATTTCGTATTAGGCATTTGAGAGATAGGTTTGTGATGTAATTTTTGTATACATCCTCTGGCATAAAACTAGAAAGCCTTAAACTAATACCACCAGTGGAGATACTAGACTGGTTGTACACACCTTATGAATTTCTCCAGCCCTAGGAAGAAGTGCTGGATTTTGACATAGCCTGATCATAAAAGAAAAAAAAAAGTCAACAAACCACAATTTCCATAGCTGATTTACATTCATTGAGCTGCCTGCTTAGAAATATGGCATTGCCAACTCTGTAATCTTCCTGATATACTCATGTGTGTGGGTATACACATGCACATAGGTACACACATATACAGATATACACGTGAAGATACACTGCAACAGGAAAAGGTTGTCTTTGCATACACCTGCAGTAAAACTCTGCTTGATAAACTGACACTTTGTTGAAATGATGGATGTGAAGCATTTTATTTATTCTGCAGTCCTCCCAAACCGTCTCAGAGATGTCACCATTTTGTACCTCTGAGACTTGTTTTAGAATCCAGGTCTTTCTGAAAGAAATATAAATGCATAAATAAAACTGTTGTCTCCAAGGAGATTGTGATTGTACGTTGGGGATCCACACAAGCAATCTCCAGACACTGACATGGTGGAATTAATGCAGTGAATGCTCAGTGAGGGAAAAATGGAAAATAAATAAACCATTTTAGTAACAATATACTTGTTTCAAAAAAAACCCAAACCTCTAAATATTTTAAAACCTATTTGGTCTTCTAGTAAAATAATTCCCATGTTGCATCCTTTTTACCAAATGAATGTTCATTGATTGAATAAACCCACATCATTGCCAGTGGTTGGTATCTGCACCAAGCCACTCTGTTGGAAATTTTGGAAACTCTCTCTTCCTTCAAGGTGCTTTATTTTGTCCCAGTGATTTCAGAAGGATTCTGTGGTTCGGTAGGGATTTGAAATACAAATGCTTTACACACTCCAGTTTCCATGTGGGGATAATCATGGCCTGATTTGTGCAAAAAGCATAAGACCATGGATCATGGACTAGGGGCAGTGTATTTACAGGAAAATTGTGTTCTGCATTCCTCATCAGAGCAGGCTGCCAGGAGACAAACAGGAATTCTGGTCTTTAGTGTGATATCTGTCCCTTGCAAGAGCAGCATTTCTGTTGGGTTTTTTTCCTTGTATTCAATATTGGATATTAACTGAAGGTTGTGCTTTTGTTGGTTAAAAAAAAAATTAATCAAACTTCTGGATTTCCTGTGTTTTAAAATCTATTCTAAAAATCCTTATCTGGCTCAAATGGTGATCTTAAATATAAAACCTGAATGTTCAAAGGGTGTTATGAGTCACATACCCATTGTAGTCTTTGACTGCTGTAGGATACTTGTAGTTGGACTAAACACATAGACCAATTTATTTTTTAGTCTCCCTTGTGTTTCCTGCAAAGACAAAATAACTGATGTTTACTCAGGGGAAATAACTTCCAGCAGAAAGATATAAAATTTTAAAAATCAAACCAGTAAAAATAATGATATAAGTATCACAGAATGTTTGGGGTTGGGAGGGATCTCTGGAGATCATCCTGCTCCCCTGTTAAAACAAGATCACCAAGAGAAGGTTGCAGAGGATCATGTGCAGGCAGGCTTTAAATATTTCCAGAGAAGGGGACTCCATATATTTCAGCCAGATAATATCTTCCTTAACTTTAAATAATATCTGTAAAGTTAAAAGAACTTAGGAGTTCACAGAGTCATTTCTTAGCCACTTGTATGCAAGTACCTTGCTTTTTAGGCTCCTGTGAGACTGATCACATGGTTACAGATGATCCAGAGAAGCTGTGGCTGCTACATCCCTGGAAGTGTTCAAGACCGGGTTGGATGGGGCTTGGAGCAACCTGGTGTAGTGGAAGGTGTCCCTGCCCATGACAGAGGGAGTAGAACTGGAAGATCTTTGAGGTGTCTTCCAACCCAAGCCTGTGTATGATTCTGTGATCCGTGTCAGGAATTTACTATGCTTAATAATCAAGCAGTTACTCAGCATAATAATATCTCACCTCTTCACATCCCTCAGATCTGCTCAATGCACAACCTTCTGTGTCTGTAATTTAGTCCAAACCATTTTTACAGCAGCTTTAAGGACTGGGATGTTGTCTTGAATCAACCTAGAGAAACCTGAGGTTGGAAATACAGCTTCTGTATTATCTGTGATCCAGAGATATGAAATGTCCCATTTTGATTCAGTTACAACCAACATATCACACTGATAGAGGCACTGGGTGTGCAGAACCAAAGCAGCCTGTTCCATCCACTCATCTTGGACAAGATCTGTTCTAAAGCAGTGCTTTCATATGTAACTGTCCATCATACATAGACTTTTATTCTTTTTCTGAGATTTTGGGCCTTTCCCAGTTTTATTCATCCTTTTGAAGACATTTCTGGTGCAATTCAGATTTTGACTTCCTTAAGCACAAAGTCATTGCTTCAAGAGAAACAGGACATTTTCTCTCTCAAGATTTGAGGTAAAAATATTAATAAACTGTGAGTCACTGTGAGTATTTATGGTTGACTTCTGAATGCTTAAAAATTAATCTAATTTCAGAAAAAAGGAAAAAATACCTCTTGAGGAATCAGCTGCCCCCAGTCACTGCAATAAACATTATACTATAGAATATTTCATTAGTCGACCTTATTTGCTACTTGATGTGTTTTTCACTCTCTTTCCTACCATAATCAGAAATCTTTCTGTCCCTCTCTACCCTTCTCCTCATCCATCTAAATATATAGGCAGCTTAATAGTTTTTTTTATTATACCCCAAAGCTTTAAAATGATTCTATATATTCTTCAGCAGCCATCTCCACAGAGGAATATGGCAGCTGTTCAACAGCTCAGAGTAACTCACTGCAATGACATTTAAGGGGAGAAGGAGCTATACTTGAAATTACCCAGTAGATTTGTATTCAGTGAATAAAGCTTTTCAAACTGGAAACCAGCCAGGACAACGAAGCTAATCATCTTCCCTGTGCAAAACATACCATGTGCCCTTTGATAACCATAAGTGATTAGAAATATAATTTTCCCTGTCATGCAAGAAGCATTGCTCCACACCACCAGGGTCAGCAGTCCTGCAGAGGGTGCACTGATGAATAATGAACTCAGAACAGAGCTTGCTCAGAGGTTTCCTGCTTCTTCTGTGAAACTACAAAGCGAGTCCAGACAGGCTTTTTCTTGGCACCTGACGAACTCATAGCCCCCAAGAAGTGTAAAAACAGTGTGAAATTAGAAAACAAGAAAAGATACCTCTTTATCTCCTTTTTTTTTTATGCCAGTGTTATGACTGAGGTCAATTGGAAGCTCACAGACACTTACAGGCAAGCTAAGCCTAAACTTGAAAGTTCAGAAGAATTCGTACATAAATAATAACTAAATTTTGATACTGTCTGATGCTTTATATAAAAGCTTCGATTCTCCTCTGATGTGCATAAATTAGCAAATAAAGAAATTTTGAACATCATTTGATGTGTCTTTGTCACTTCCCTTGTTAACTAACAATTTTATCACAGAACTTAAGACATCTGACGTGTTTCCTAAAGCCTCAGCTCCTGAGCTGAGATGGGAATCTCAGCCTTAAGAAGAGGTTTCTTCTCCTCTTGCCCATCTCATTCTTTTACACACGATTTTCATAATCTTTTTATAGTACATTTTTTGAGACTGTAAACAAAATTTGAGTCTTGGAGGGAATACCAGGGATCTTTGAGTCTATTATATTACCAATACAAAGAGTATTTACAGTGATTGCACAAACCTTTACGTACTGCATGTGCAGTGTGGCTCCTCTCTCTGTTCTTATGGCTTAAAGTCTCATTTTGTTACTCTCTATGAAGATATTGTGGAAATATCACTCTATTATTAAGTATTTTTTTTACAAAGAATAAAGGAGTTTTTTGAGGGCTATGAATTTGTTTTATTTCTAAAATATTGCTTCCCAGCTGTTGTGAGGTTTCTGAGTTTGGAGATTGTTTTTCTGCAGGTGAAGACAAGTAGAAATAGTCTGCTACTTTCCTTTTTTCTCACATCCCTTGAGATCTAGACCATCCTACTCCAGCCCAATTCCTTCCCTCACTCAAACCTCTCTAGATCCCACAATGCCTGCCTAACTGCACCAGCACTCACACTTTGCTTGTGAGGAGTAGTACACTGCTAAGTGTGAGGAAGGAAGAAAAAAAAACACATTGTTTTCATTTTATGGAGGTTTTTTTGTGAGAGGACAAGTAGAATGAGGAAGTGAGAAGTGAAAAGCAAAGCAAAGCAAGTCTAGTTTGGACCATAAAAGGTGACAGAAAAGTAGATATTAGACTCATGTCATGAATATCATGCTCAATGAAAACCAATTTTGGCATAATATACCAAAAAAATATTATTTGTTGTTATATGTCTTTTGAATTATGATATTCACATATTATCTTCATGCTATTCACCAGAAATACCACATAGACTGAAAACTGGATCCTATTCAATTGCTACATATTCACATGTAGTGCTTATGGCAGCTTCAACTCCTATGATAACCCTTGAAAAAATCTTGGTTATGGTTTTATTTAGATTTTTTTTTTCATTTTCCTGCTATAAGAGAAAGAATAACAGCCACAGGAGTGATCATTTTCTGACTCTTAGATTTGGTATCTAGATCAGAGATACTCATCCAGAAATAGTTGATAAAGGGACATTGCACTGAACTAAGATTCCTAAAAATTTTTCTATAGTACATAAAATATTTAGAATGTGCCCAAACTTTGCCTCCTGTACCCTGAAACTGAACCCAATTGCCCAGATGTTTCCTACTGCTTTAAAATCAGGCTTCACTACTGGCAGGATTAATGCTTTTACTACGTATTTCACTGCAAAATTCTCTATAGACATCAGGAAGAAACTGGGTGAGACTTTCAGGCTCCTTGAGATTAATGGTATAAAGCCAATTAAATGGGTTAGGTTATGTTCAATGTTTATAAAGCAGATAATTTAACAGTGCTCAGTTCTTCTCTGGGTGAGCTTTTGCAAGTTCTTACCACGGCAACAGAATTCTGTGTTTCCTTGAATCAGGAGGGGTGGGATTTACCTTCAATTCCTCACTATAGAAACACCAGCTTAGGCAAGAGTCCTGTACTGCTTTATAATGGAGAAAACAGCTTAAAAACATCACGTAGGTTTCAGATGTTTATTAACTCCTTATTTTTGTAACTGTGTAAAGATCTGAGTACATCTGTAGAGATAAACACAAGTTTCAGGCTCTCTCTTGAGGTCTAAACATTTAATTTACTGATTAGTCACTAATCAATCTGTTAAAAACGAGACTTTCACCAGATGAGCAGTGAGTCTAAACTCTGACAGGATTTTTGTGTGGAATGAAGCAAGAGAAAGAAAAATATAATCTTACTGTATGAAATGATAGGTTGCACACGTTGCTGCTAAAAATCACACTGTACGACACACACATACTGTGTTACAGTGGCCTCAGTCGTATTCCCATCACCACCTCTTTTTGCACACCCTGCTTGCAATTCCTGTTCTTTCTAATAAAACCAAGCACTCCAACTCATCATATTTGTCTCCCAGCCATAGAATCAAAGAATCACAGAATGGTTTGAGTTGGAAGGGACTTTGAAGACTGCGTAATTCCAACCCTCCGGCCATGGGCAGGGACATTTTCCACTAACTAAAGACCAGGTTGCTCAGAACACCATCCAACTTGGCTTTGAGCACTGCCAGGGATTTCCACTTCTTCTGGTAACTGTCAAATCAATTCTGTAGCTTAAACTGGTAACGGAGAATCTTCTCTCACTCAAATCCCACACTGAGGAACTCCCAAATGCTCTTTCCTGCCCAGCAGCACGTAGAACTAACACATGTGCCTGACTTTGATTACTAAAAGTGGCCTCCTCCTCCAATCAATGTCCAAGGGGTTATTACACTCCTGCTTCATTTTCACTGACTTACAGGCAACCCTTTCTTTTTTGATCCAAAACTCAGGCACTGAAATTCATGTTATTGATTGTATCCATTTTCCATTCCCTCCACTTTTATTTTGCTATGACTTTGTAGTCTTTTTCGTTCAAACTTTTCCCCCTGCTTTTAACAAATGCGTTTTAAGAACTGCAGGTGGATTATTTAAAATATTTTTTTTTCTAATGAATTTTTGCCATGAAGTTTTGATAGCCTTCACAGGTAGTTTTTGTTTTATGTGATGTCTCACTAAACATCTTCAAAATAAAACTCAGTGCCTTGCAGAATATCAATCATTTTAAGAGATTATAAAAAAAGTGGAAAGGAGTACAAGGAAAATTTTCTCCCCTGTTTTTCCATTTCAGAGCTTCTGTTGTAGTTTCATTAAAGCTCTTATTGACCTATATTTCAAAGAGCTTAATATTTATTTCCCACTGAAAGAGTCCCAGTATTTCTCATATTCCATAGGAGAATTTAACAAAATTAATGTGATTGACGTGAATTTGAAAAATCAAAACCAGTTCTTAAAAGTATGAAATCAAGCGAAGTTAGTTTGCAAGAAAGATGTGCTGAAAATTTTGAGGTCATCATTCTCATTAGAGTAGCTTTAGTTTTACTAACACTTCCAGAATTATTTGGGGAGGGAGACAGCTAGTTATTTTTAGAAGGTCAGAAATCTACTTATAATTACTATCAGTAATGCAATGCTTATAAGTATATAAATAAAGCAAATCATGCCTTACGAGACAGCCATGCTTAAAATGTATTAAACCAAATGTTATCTTTTTAATTAAGAGAAAGGGAATAAGTGGCATCAGAAAGTTGTATTCTACTCACTAAGTCTGAAACTTACATATTTAACTACTATATTTTTTTTCTCTGATGCCAAAGGAATCATGGAATCATTAAGGTTCAAAAAGACCACCAAGATCATTGAGTCCAACCACTAACCCAGCACTGCCAAGTCAAGCACTAAGCCATGTCCCCAAGTGCCACAACTGCAAGTTTTTTGAACTCTCAGTGTTTGAGGAATGTCCAAGTTTATCCATTCAACTTTGCAATGCACACCTCTGTTTTACGGACTTCTCCAAGGAGGCCTCTACTAAAGGCTTTCTGCTAAATGTCAGGGGACTGGCAACCTGTTGGACTGTGACAGAGGAAGTTTAATTGACTTTCTGAGCATAAAACACTGGTGCAAGTGAAAAGTCATCATCAGTGACACGCGTTTTATTGAATACTTTATTGAATCAAAGGGAAGTTGTGTCTTAGACCCTTAAGCACCTCACTTGGATTCCTGCAGGCTTTGGGATAGAGCAAAGCTGCTAAACAAAAAGGTTGCCTAAATTAGAACAGGAAACGAGGGTTTCTGCAGGGATGCTTTGAAAATTCACTCCCCAGCAAGAACTTTTAGAAACCCTAAGCTCCCAGGCTATCTCTGGAGAGAGTGGAGGGACTTGGCACAGACACCATGCAAGGAAGAGTCTTCCAGCTGCTGGATGTAGTGAGGGCTGTTCTCTGAAGCCATGCTGTTGTTCTCCTTTTCTTACAGTTTTATTATCATGATTTTTTTCCCCCCTGCATCTTACTATCCATTTTAGGCAGATTTCCTATACATTTATATGCCAGGTTGTCCTGGA
This sequence comes from Neopelma chrysocephalum, assembly GCF_003984885.1. Lineage (NCBI taxonomy): Eukaryota > Metazoa > Chordata > Aves > Passeriformes > Pipridae > Neopelma > Neopelma chrysocephalum. The sequence continues at coordinate 1,254,193 of NW_020897745.1, read as the reverse complement.
GCAGAACAACTCCCACTACACCTCCTGTTGCTCTTTCCTGGCATGGAACAGGTCGTGGAGAGACTTGGGTATTTCCAAGTCCTCTTTAAGAAGTGACCTCTGTTTAAATCTTGTTTAGTTTTTGTTCTCTTAGTAATTTGATGGAAGCATTTTGTAAATTATCATCCATCCTGACAAATGAGAGAGAAACAAGAGAGAGAGGTGTGAAAAACTTTTTTCAGTATCTTCAAAATAAATCACTTTCATTTTGCTAAGTAGAAATATTTTAGAAATTATTTCAAATATTTATAAGAAATAAATGCAAAATACGTACATAGGCGGTTAACATTTCACTTTGGGCAAATAAGCTTTATTTCTTGATGGTAAAAGGAATTTACTCATTTATTTAACACATATTTAAATATGTTTATATATGATACATTCAATAATCACATGGTTCTAGTTATAATAAATTGAATACATTGTAGTTTTCCTAATATATTATTATTTCTTCCTGACAAATAATTAATTCAGAAAAATATGGTACATATCGTATTGTGCAGAATGTCCTCACAATTAGAAGGGAAGATTTAATTTATAACACATGGCAGAGAGATTAGCCAGGGGTCAAGCATAGATATTTTCAAGACTTTTGAGTGTTGACATTTCCATCATAGACATATCCTGCTGAAAGAACCATCCTAGGCCACTTATTTAGTTAATTAACAGAAATAGGTAGTTTAGGATATTATTCATTTCACCAATAACTGACTTAGTCTTTCAGATAAAATTAGTGGCACCCTGAAGAGTATTTGTCAGGGACATTTCATGAAATGTAACCCATCTCGACTTTTTGTTGAAACTCTTCAGTATTCCACAGGTCGAGGTGCTTTGTGTATAATAGTTCAGTAAGTCTTATGGAGGGGGAAAAACAGTAGTAAAACAGTGCTCTCAAAAATATTTCTTTAGGGGGAAAAGGGTGAGAAGATGCTTGGGCTACAGGTGGGTGTAGATTTCTAGTTAGAAACAAAGGAAAGCCATACGTAGATAAACAGCAGTCCTTAATTTTCCTCCTATTTTTGTGTCTTATTGCCCTTTCTGACTCCCTGTTGCACCAGGACCAATTCTTTGTCCTGTGGTAAGTCACAAAATGTTTTCAAGTCCTTCCCCTTTCCTGGCTTCTGCTTCTTTGGTGGGTCTAGGAATAATATGCACAATTAATTGTGCACAGGACTGTGCTGAGCAATGATCCACTTTCAGAATCAGAAAAATTGGCACACATTCAGTTTAATGTAAAATACAAGAACATATTATTCTTAAGCATATGAAATAACTTTTCTTTAGCCTTCAGAATTCCAATTAATTCTTTGTGATATGTATAAAGTTCACATTTGTCCTTGAGGTGGTATAAAAGTAGCCTAACTCTGATATTATACGCTGCATAATTTGAGAAACAGAAGGTGACAATATAAAGAATAAAAAGGCTCCTAAAACCATGTAAGAGAGCTGCAATTAGGGATGTACAAGAAACTAGCATTGCCATTTTAAATCTACTAAAAGCTTCACTTAATGACATCTGTTATTATTTTTTACCTCATTTTTCTGTGGAAATAAAAAAAAAAAATTCCTGAAAACTGGGCAGAACACTGACACCTAATTTTGCAGAGCACTGTGAACCAGACTGTGCTGCTCCTTGGAGGATGAAGTCAACTCTCTTTTCTTCTTCCCAAGTCTACTCTATATTCTCAGTATTTTCTTCCTCTCCCCTCTGTAATGAAAAGGAGACGTTGTGTGCATCCTGTGTTAAAGTTCAGTAGAACCATACAGGTTTTAATGTGGTTGATACTCATAGGAGAAGAAAAGGTTTTCACATTATCCAGCATTTCTAAATCTGGCTAATACTTACTAAGAAGTAGGAGCATCCATTGGTACGACCAGGGAGGTGAGATTTCTCTGTGCCACACCTGTGTACCTCAAATACCACAGATGGCATTTCCCCCGTTGTACTTGGTACAGAATTATGAGTTAGCATCAGAAAACAAACTGTGCTGGAGGTAACCATGGTGATGTTAACACAGATGCACTACGGATGGTACATTTTACAACATGCAAATCTGAAAGGAAGAGATAAAGTTCTAAGTTTCCTGTTGGCCCAAGAAGATTCAAGCAAGGAGACCTGAACCCAGGGAATTATATTCTGAGAGATGTGATCTCTTCCTCCTGAAGACCACAAGAGGAACAACCCTCCTTCCCCCTTTCAATTTTCCCTGAGGATATTTGATACAACAGCTGCAATTCTTTGACAGTCACGAGTTTTAATTATCATCTGTGGGCATCGACACAGACTTTGTTTTAAATAAAGCTCTGTATTTACATTTCCCTGTTCACTGATTTAGAATAGGGTATGAGCAAAAGTAAAGGCAATATGAACAATCAGGGATTTTGTTGTCGATAAATCCAGTGGCAAAAGACAACATGGCTCAGTGGAAGGACAAGGTCAAATATATAATGGTTACACTGTGAAAGACAAGAGAAATTCATTGTATTCCTGCAACAAATACATAATCTCTGAAAAGAACATAGAGTGAATTTAGGAACTGGTTCTGGCTGTGTGTATTTTAGTTGACCAACACTTATGAGATCACTCTTGTAGATAATGCCTTGCTAATAGCAAACCTGTCTGTCCCACCCCATGTGGGGCTGCCATATGTCCAGCAAGTTCCGTATATGCCATCTTTTTCTCTCTTGATATCTAAGTGTTTTGGCTGGTTTTCTGGGATTTCCAGGCATCTGGCAGCTCATATGGGCAAACAGGCCCAGCTGAGCTGCGGATCTCGGGGGCTCTGAACATGTATACATCAATTTTAAACCACATGTCTAGTAAAACCCTGATGGAAATGCGACTGGTCTAACCTATGTGCATCTCTTATTCTGCGAACTGTCTCAGTTAAGAAAACATATGGTAGCTGAAGCAAAAGCAAAAGATACCCTTCATCAGAGATAATTAAGAAATATGCCACTGCTGGGCTTTATGAATGTAAGCACTGTGGAGAACAAGGGGAGGGAGAAAGAGTTAATGCACCTGAGCTGTGCAAGTCCCAGACAGCTCAGGTAGCTGCCATAAGCAGAGGAATCAAAGACACAGAGTGCATTCAGTCAGATAAATCAGAGGTCTACTGCTGGGAAGATAACTGCTGTTAGACAGCCCTGTGTTCTCATGGGTGGGATAACATGCTAAAGGAATGATGGGCAAATGCTGCCTTTGAACCACATGCAGCTTGAGGGCAGTTCAAGTACATCTCCCGTGTTCCAGGCTATGAATTGATCCCTGCAGGATGCAACTGGCATAAAGGGAGACACTACCAAATAATGCAGATACCCAGATGAAGTAAAACCGCAGGAACTGTTGAGACTCACAGAGCTGAATCACACTTAGATTTACCAGTATATTCAGGTCATCCTGGTGGGAATTCTCAAATGGTTTTGTTGCCTCCCATCTCTGAATTTCTTTGTGTGATGCCCTTCCCTTTAGCTCTCCAAGAGGTACGTTATGTACCTTGCAGAGATTTTGGGTTGCACCTCATGAAACCAGGAGGTCTGGTCAATGCAATGGCAGAAGACACTCTGAACAAAAAAAGCAAATCAAGTACAAAACATGTAGCAGAGCAACACTGCAAGTTGCTCTTGAATGACTTTAAGGTTTGGAGTTTAGCAGGAATAATGCACCCTCCTTTTTAGGCAGTAATGTGGAATGAAAAAACAGCACTGCTTAAGGCTCTGTAACAGTCTGTATGCAAGAGAATTAACTAGATAATTCAAAACTGACACTGAGACATAAGCAGACTACAGACCAAAGAAGACAGGGAAATATTTGCTTACAGCACAACACTATCAGTGACAGCATCAGTAAAGTGAAAGTGAGTTATGCGGTTACTGCTTTAGGAAAAAAAAAGACATTAAACTGCACTCTATAAAGTGAAAACAATAAAGCTGTTAAAAACAATAGTCTTCCAAGAAAACAAGTAGTTGAAAAATAGAAGGCAAAAAATTTATTATAATAAAAATGCCAAAATAATGAAACTTTTCACATGCTGCTCCATTATAATAGTATTTGTCAAGCAGTCCATGGCAACCTGAAATTGTAAGTAAAAAGAAGGAATAACACAAGTTAGAGGCAATAAAGGGAAAGAAGAGATGGGGATTTAAGTGAATGGCAGGCAATTGACTCAATAAATGATATGAAATCTGATTATGGAAACACATGTGCTAAATCCACAGATGAGGAATATATTAGCTAGGATCCCAAAGGTTTTCCACAGCACCCACTGAGGAGAGAGAAAAGACAGCTGAATTGCAAAAAAAGCAGCTGCAATCACTGGTAGAGAGTACCATCTCACTTGCACCACGTTTGCTTTAAGATGTAAACTCCTGGTGGGATGGCTCTGATGTTTCCTAATGCTGCTACTAAGTGGAAAAGCAATGACATTACGAGTTGGTGTGAGGAAATGAAAAGAAACATAAGCAAAGATGAAAAACCATTTCAGCACTGCTTCCGAGCCTTTCCCTGGAGGTTTCCTGCATTAGCTACTGTGAAAAGAGCACACAAGTTTAAGAAGCCACTAAAGCAGTAATAGAAATAATAATAATAGTAGTAATAGCCTGCTTTATTTACTCTGTCTGTGCAGACCTTCATTCCTGACAAACCAAGGCAACACAGGAATGAGATTTTGAAATATGCTTCCAAGGCTACGAAGCAAAAACAAGCTGAGGATACTAACACAGCGAATGTGGAAATAGTTTTGGAACCTTAGGGGAATCAAAGTAATAGGAAAAAATCATATTACAGGAATTGCACATTGTTGGGGTGGGGGGGAATGCAAAAGGAAACCAATCACACAGTGATTTGGAAACACTATTAGAGTTGAGACTGCAGGGAAACTAAGGCTGATGTAGCATTTCATTATGAAACATGATATTAGTATTAAATATCCCACCTAGCTGTGAGATAGATATCAAACAAGAGCGGTTTATTGGGAAAAATAAAGCAACTCAGAGCCATTCTCGTGTGTGAGGAATAGGCCAGTTTGAGTTCCAGTAGGTCAGAGTGCTGGACTCTGCATCACAGCAGAGAGGAATGGGCTGGGCTGGATGCAAACTGAGCTGTGAGGATGCTGTGGATCAGAAAGACCCACTTAATCACTGCTCTTTAGTATAACTCACCCTGCATCAGCTACAGTTTACCAGCTTGTGGGCAAAGCAGAGAATAGGCAATCCTCTTCCTAGACTCATTTCACCCTTTCTCTTTCACAGAATAAGGGCAAGCTTCTTCCTCTGTCTCCTTTTGTTTTCTTTCTCTACCTCTCCTTTTTTAAAGTACCATTTTAATAATATAATTTGGTTAGGAATTTTCTTTTTCATGAAATGCTTCAGTATTTTGGAGGGGGTTAAATAACTACCCATCACTGCAGATCTGAACTTGCATTTGCATGTTGCTCCATATTTCAAATTTCTGTTACAGATGTCATAGCTTTATTTTATTGCAAGCTTTATTATTTATTACAATGGCTATTTTTCAGAAAAGGACAGTGAATATTCCCCTAGCTTTTTCTGTCAGTCAAAAGCAACCTAATGGTCTTGCAATATCTGAGACTAGATACTGATAGAACAAGTATCAGTACTAAAAGTACTGACTCATTTGTACCCATGAAACATCAATAGCATCAATATTCTTTGAGTGACACATTCTCAGCACCCCTGACCAAGCCATGAGGTAACTGAAGTTACACAACCTTCATGTAAAAGTTCTTATTTACTCAAAAATCAGTTCCTAAACTACATTGCTACCAGGAGTCTGTTTTGTCAGGCTTTAAATATTACAGTATAGTCATAATACAATGATACAATCCAGGTCTGAATCTTCCCAGGGATTACAGCCTTTAGAACAGTGGAGTGCTAAAATTCTCTGGGGCTAATTGAGATTCTGAAAGGAAGTTTTATGTAGAAAATACTTACTGAAGTATATTAGAAAAGTAAGATTTCCATCACTTTGTCTTATCAGAGTATTTTCTATCTATTTTATGAAGAAACTATATTTTATTTGTTTAATTACTTCTCTATGACTCCACAACACAAAACTGAATACACTTCAGATTTTGCTTATATCATATTCAAAAAATTATTTACTTTTCCCTTTAAACATATTTAACTGTAAACCATAAAATGGATACAATTTTCAGTTGGAATTTCAAACCCAAATATAACTCTTCTTTATACAGGACCTGACAAGAAAAATGTAGATGAGTTTCATTAATAACACCAGTCAATCAGATGGAACACACACTCCATAGATCCCTTGACTTTTCTAGCAGCTGCAACAAAGTCATTGAACCAGCTGAAATTTAATTAGGAAATTAAGAATTGTGGACACATTGGTGTGTATTTACATGTGTGGGTGCCTGTGTCTCTCTATATGCAGACATATACGTATACAGATAAAAGTTTTCCATCTATTCAGAACAAAGTTACCAGTCTAACCAAATCTCCCTGTGGCTATAAGCACACAGGACTGACCTCTGAATGCAGCACATCCCCACTGATGAGCAACTACATGCTACTGATATTCATTTGCCTCATGGCATATGAAATTTTCAAACACTATTTTCTTCTATGATCTCTTGTTCCTTTCCAACACCACCTCTGCCAAATGTTTTTATTTTCCTGCATCATTATTTTTTCCATTTTTTTCTTATTTTCCTTTCTCCCCTTTTGTGTTTTCCAGGTCCCTGTTCTCTTTTTTTTCTTTTTTTTTTACTTTACTTAAAAAAAAATTCACTATGAGCAGTCATTTCACATTCAAATTTCACAGTAAAAATGCACTAATTAGGAGTGAAACTATAGCAAGAATATTTTGACAAAATAGTGATGTATAAATACCTTTCTTGACACACATTCTCAGCTTACATTCACTGAATCAAAGGTCAGATTCAGATTGCTTCCAAGGAAATATCTATGTTTCCATATCTAGTGTTTCTGGGTTTCCTCATTTGGCCTCATCAGGTCACTTTACCAGTGCTCTAAAAAGAAGAAATAGAGGGAAGCTCTTTCACAATATCCTAACTGCAGTACATTGGCTTGCTTTCAAGAACACTAATGTGACTGTAGCAATTTTTCACCAAATTTCCATCCATTTACATCTTTCTGAACAAGATAGGGGTTGTCAGAATTGTTTTCTAATGAGATATATAAGTATGTTATGTATCATTTTCTGGCAGTCTGAGGCCCGTTGCTGCACTAGTAGAGCAACAATACTGAAATGGTTTCAGATTCCTGGTAGGGAAAACTGTAAGTCTATTGTGAGAACCAGCAAAGTCCTCTGGCACTGCTGCCTAAGCTTTATGTGGAGCCTGTGTGCTTGGGGGGAAAAAATCAAATCCCTAATTTGTGCAAGTGGGACATACAAAAGCCCACAGATTTTGCCATGAACTGTGAAGTCTCAGACTGTGTGGTGTAGTTTGGTTGGTGTTGTGGCTGTTTTTGGTCCTAACCAAAGCACAAATTGTCTGTTACCACATCTCAGACTTCATCTTGCATGAGAAGAGTGTCATCTTCTTATCCCTTCCAGCCTCACCTGTGTAGACCCCCAAAATACTGACTCTGAAATGTCAGAATAGTTGTCTTGATTGGGAAAGCCTATCTGAGGAATTTGCCTTGCTCCAACACCCCATGAGCCTCATCTCTCCATAGGGAGGTACCCAGCTTCATTTAATTATTCAATTATTCAATTATTTAATTATTTAACTATTTAATTATTTAATTATTTGTTATTTATTTAGTTTCCTAATGCTCTTTTCTATATTTAAGGAAAACAAGATAAAGTCCAGTACACAGAAGTGGATTTAGATCTTTAGTATCTGATTCATCTTCTAGCAGCATCTCTTGTCTCTTCGCTGATAGGAAACAAAGGACAAAGGGAAAATACTCTTGGGTAAGTACCTTAGTTTAGGTACAATGCTCTGTGCCTTGCTGCTCCTCTTTATTTGTTTTCCCCTTGGAGTTTCCTTCTATTTTCTTCAACCTCAATGTTCAACTTTCTGTGCCTTTTGAGCATTTAGAAAGAAACCCAGAAAACTTTAAATTGCATCATAAGTAATCTGGTTAATAATGGAAACAGAAGAAAATGTTCATAACAGATGTTCATAACAGAAATTTTATTTAATATAGCTTCATTTTCCGCAGCATTTTCTAAGAGGCACTTTAAATTTAAGAAAATCTGGACTAGAATGGAATCAACAGTAATTTAAAGCTGCTTGAATGATATACAGCACAGCAACTGCTTTTGAAATTTTAGATAAAGGCAGTTGTTGTGTGAGTGATTTGCAGCAAATAATTTTATTTGATGAATTTTGTTGTCTTTCCTGTTGGTGCTCTGTGAATATTTACTCATTATGTGAAATTATTCGCAAATGCCTTTAGTGAATAATTCTTGGTTTGCAGATGCTTTACAAATAGTTCATAGCAGATATTTGTCCTTTTTCTCTCTTTTTATGAGGTTTGTAAGCATGGAGCATTGTCTCTATTACTTAGCAGCTTGATTTATATAGCAAACCAACACAGCAGGAATTGCAGATTTTCCCTTATACTCTCTGAAATCCATTCTAGTGAATTCAGTGAATATTGAATTTGAATGTTTTGTTGCATACAATTCTCATCAGTAATAACTGAGCTCATACATCTCTTCAGGAAAAAAAAATATGCAAGAGTAACATGCTCTGATAGACTCTGAGTCCAGGGAAGGTTATTGACTCTAGAGGTCCCTTCTAACCTAAATTATTTTACGGTTCTAGCAAGGAATGCTTTCAAACCCAAATAAGTCCATTCATTTTCCCTGTTCTTCCTTACTGAAATTAGAGGTGGGTTTCCCTCTGCACCTCCAGACATCAAAGAATTAGGGATTGTGTCTAAACACATCATCTATGCTCTCTCTAGAATAAATATAGAGGTTTATTTCTTTCAGCTGTCTCAGATCCATATATGAAAGTATGTAGAATTTACACCTTTGTTGCACCTGAAATATTGGGGAACCTATCTATTATCCACCTTTGAGACACGTAAAATTAAGTGAAATGATTTCTGTACAAAGTTCAAAAGCTCTATAAAGAAAAGGGTCAGAACAACATGTGGGGACATTAAAATAACTTTGAAAACAATCTTAACAGCAAAGGGAAAAAGTTTAATTCCACAGAATGGCAGGCACTATGAACTAAGAAAGTCATACCAGTGACAAAACTTACAGCTCAGGATTTAACTGCAACAGAAAAATTAATCTGTGTGTATTAGCTAATCAGTAGCTAAGAAAGGGATATAGAGAAAGAAGTAGAGTAGATAAAGCAGATAAAGTCATTTCACTAGAGGTAAAGTATCAGTGTGAACCTGCAAAATCCAGTCACAAAATAATTTGAGTGGGAAGGGACCTTCAAGATCAACTTGTTCCACCCCCCTGTCATGGGCAGGGACACCTTCCACTAGCCCAGGTTGCTCCAAGCTCCATCCAACCTGGCCTTGGACACTTCCAGGGATGGGGCAGCCACAGCTTCTCTGGGCAACCTGTGCCAGGGTCTCACCACCCTCCCAGGGAAGAATTCCTTCCTCATATTCAACCTAAACTTACTCTTTCAGTTTAAAGCCATTCCTGATATGGTTGCACTTATCCAAGAGAGATCAAACTGGAAAAGGAGGAGAGATTAGGATAATGGTGAGATGCAGAATTAATTTCCAAAAGTTTTTACAAACCTGGCTTGTTTAGTTTGATAGAAAATAAATTAAGAAATGAGAAATACATGTGCGAAAGACAGGCATAAAAAAAGGAGTGTGAAAACTGCTTAAGTGAAAGGATGATGTTAAAAGATAGACCAGTGTGTATTAAATGAATGGATAACCCTATGAATGTATGAATATAGAAGGCTGGAAACTAGAAAAACTTTCTAACAAGTGGATAAAATAGTTTGATTTTAGAACTGGACTAATGAAAAGCCTGACTACCTTCATGAAATGGATTATATCATTTGAGGTATAATTATTACCTTTCAGACTTGTATTTCCCTCAGCTTTTGGGGTTTTTTGTTGTTGTTATTTCGTTTTTTTGTTTTTGGGGGGTTTTTGTTGCTGCTGGCTTTGTATGTTTGTTTATTTGGTTGGGGTTTTTTATTATTATTTTATTTTAAAGGACAGACTGAGAGTAAAAAAAGTAATATAAGGTCTCACTTTTCTCTGGAAGTCACGTTGGAATTGAGGACTGCAAACTGAGCATCAATCATTCACTCATGAAAGCACATTCTACTCCAGATTTCTCCTGTTCCTCACTAAGTCTTATACTCACAAGCCTTTACCAGAACATTTCACCCACGGAGCAGCTGCTCGATTGTCAGAGGAAAAATGCAGTTGAGGAACTCTGAAAGACCAGTTTCCCTTTCATGGTGCTGTGTATGTTCAAGAATCACCAGCACTCAGTGGAATACCAGCTTTCTATAGCAGGGAAAGGGACATCTTCCTATTTTAATACCTTCAAGGGTTGTTGAAATCATTCCAGACATCTGAGGTCTATGTCTGGTGAACAGAATTACTTTTCAACTACTAACATTCATGGAAAGGTAGCTCATGCAGGTAAAAAATATTTGCTTATCCTTTTATCATCCTTCCTCAACTATTAACAGTTACTGATGGTTTAATTTAATCTCCAATCAACAAGTACCTCACCTATTTTCTATTTTCTTCATCTATATTGCTCCTGCAAAATAAAGGAGGACAACTCAAGCATAGTATACACCTGGTTTTCTTTCTTTTCTTTTTTTTTTCCACAACTGCATAATTTTTTTACCATTTAAATCCATTTGCCACCATCATCCTACATTGCAGAAGTGTAGCAAAGAAGGAAAATGATGAAATTATGTGCGGACTTACCTTGATTGTGAGTGGGGCCGGGGTGCTCAATGGTAGAAATGCTTAACGGCTTGTTGAGGTTCACAAACCCTTTCCAGGGATCCAAAGCTGCCCCAGCTGTGTGCAATGTAAGCCTCAGAGTAGAGGTTTCACTAGACTTTCACTCAGTGTAGATAGGGGAAGGACGTGCTCTTCCTCTGACACACCACTGACTGAAGCAGGACCCATTTTCTGGGGGTATAAATCCATCAGGTAACCCAGGTTATCATCCTGGTTTTACTTCAGCCACGTTTCCTATTCCCAGCTGCCTATTCTAGGATCTTCCTCACATGAATAAGCCAGAGATTTTCATCGGATTTCAGTGTTCACTTCTTAGTTTCCTACAATCCCAGTCTTTCCAGGCTGATGATGCAGGCTAATTTATTCCAACAGCTGTTTTTCCAGCAGTGGCCCCCACCTATAACTCCCCAAGGAAGTCTTACTGATTACACCCATTCTTCAGACCACTGGGTAGGAAAGCAAGTCACTGCAATGTGGCATTAACAGTCAGGGGACAGGACTCCAGAGACACTGGATTATGTTTCACTGGGGATATTATTCATACAGACTAATGGCTCAGTGCAGAGAGAATGATAGAGTGTGAATTGTGTCTCAGAGCCACAGCAGTTTCACAGGACACTACTGAGGATATTCCTAAGCCATTTGTATGTTTTTTCCCTGCCCTGCTTAAATCACAATCTGGTTGCAAAAGGAAGTCCTTTGGGGCATAACAAAACTAAGCTGGTAAACGTGGTGATGAAGAACTGAGTGACAGGCAAGGAAACACTCCCCCCACCTTTGCTCTCCTGTCAGAGCAATTTCTCATGATCTTTCTGTCCACCAGCCTCATCCAAGCCTTCCCAGCAGCCATCCTGGCACTTAATGCAGGTCTTCAAGCTGCACTGCACTTGGACACAATGTGTCGCTAATAATCTGAAGTGACAAGACACCATAAAAGCTTTTGTTTAAAAAACTTATTAGCTGAATTTAATAAGTCGAAAAAGGAGCCTTTTTAACTGCCTGAGGAATGTCCAAACCTCATTTATGTTCCATGAACTCTAAGTGGAAATTTTAATTAGAAATCAGATATGTCATAGGCTGTTTAGGTGATGCAAGTTGTTTTTATTTTGTCTATTCTATTACAAAAATCAGCCTCTGGGCAACTATCAGTTATTAAGTATTTGCAGCTGAGTGATTTTTCCTTTTTTCTGCTCTTTTGGTACTGACAGGTGAATGCAATGGAGAGGACTTTTGACTATATAGTCAAAATAACTTACAAACATTCTCTTTGTGCAAATAATGTCATGGTATGTACAGTGAGGCTGTACTTCTAGAGATCAGGTTTCTGCTATGTGGAACCCAGACCAATGACCAAAAAAAAAACTAACTTATCCTTCTTTTATTTCACCACAGAACAAAAGCTCAGCACTTTCCCCAAAATGCAGGATTTATTTTGACTTTGTCTCTAACAGCTTTATACTCTTCACAGGGGATGTGGCTCTAATTCTGCCATGCTATATGTGTAGCTGTGCTAAGGCAGAATGTAGGTGTGTAAACAAATTGAAGGCACTGTCTAAAATTTTATCGTAGACTTTGCCTTGTCAAACTTGGTGCCTTATGATCAGGCAACCTCAGCACTCCTGGGAGCAGCACTATGAAAGAGGCAAGGAGAGTGTGCATAGCAGGTCTTGTTTAACTTTCCAGCTGAAAACACCTGCTTTTGTCTAATAATGAGGACAAAGGATGAAAGGCCTCACTCCTTAATGCTGACTAAGATGAGATATAACAATAGAAACATCTAGGTCTGAGGAGTTACATGCAGCTCAAGACGCAGAATGTCTGTTTATCTGAGTATTTTCCTATTGCTTTTCTATCACAAATGGAGTCTCATTTTCCACAGAATTCAAATTTTTCCTTAAAATTCAGTCCTATGGTGCTAAATATTTGAAGATATCAATGTTAAAGTTTTTGAAGAGCTTTTTCACCTGATCTTAGTTCCCTATCTCAACCCTTTGCTTTGACATTGCTATCTCCCTTTCACTCTGTAGGGAATTTTTCTCTTTCTTTTTCACCAGCAATCACCTAAAGACCAGCAAATTATTCTATTCACTTAGGGAAGCTTCTTAATGTACCTGAGCAGGGATACACCATTATAACTTCAGTACTGATTGGGCAGACATATGTGAAGCAGGTGAATCTTCATTATCAACTCGATTATGAACTTATTCTTCAAAATCTATGACATATTGATTGATTCATATTTAAGTTTAGAAATGCAAATATATTTTCATTTCTGTATGTCAAAAAAGATGCTGTCCTCATCTCTGAATATAGAGAGAATGATGTGAACAACCCAGTAATTTCATAACCCTGTTGTTCTGTAAGGAGAATCTTCCTGCCAAATTTAGGATCCTGCTCTGGGTTTTTGATCTGCTGTGTTGACTTGTTTACCTTAAAAATATCACAGATAAGGTTTACAGGCAGAATGAGGGTTTAAAAGGGAAAGTTAAAGCAAGATTTATATGGAGTGTCCTCATCTGAGCCACCAGAATGCAAATAAATGTTCACTGACTATTACACAGGTTTTTTGAAAAAAGGACATTTTGTAATCTCTTTATCCATCTTTTCTGCAAAATTATTAAAATGTATACCTGCATTTTGCTGCCAGTCAGACCCTGATGCTCTTAGCAAGGAAATCCTTGCAAACTTTGAAGTACCTTGTAGTACACAGACTGTTAAATATCTGTGTAAATGTTGTGTACCTTGTTTAACGGGTTTCAATTTACATTTTCATATCAATAGTGAATTTCCAGCTGCTTGCAGCAGATCCCTAATACCCTTTGTGCCACCATCCTGGAAAAGAACTGTAAAAGTCTGTGCTGAGGTTTCTGTCTGTTGTCTAATGTGGTAGGAGGCTGGCTTTTACTTCTGTCGCATATAAAGGCTCCTAAAAGGGATCAGTGCAGACTCACATCCAAACATCTCTGAAAGCCTGTTTTGAAACTCAACTCACTTGCTTTTTTCAGGAAAGAAGCAGGAATTAGGAGGAGAAATCCCAGATTATAAATCTGTGGATACCTGGCAAAGATTTATTATGGATGGGACCATGAGGGATTCAACCTCTTGCAAGTTTTATAGATATCCCTTTGAAATCTATGTGATTGTAGCTGTAAAGTCTATTAAAATGCCAAAAAAATGAAAATAAGCCTTTAAAAGAGAGGAAACCAGTGTGTGTTGCCTCTATTCAGACCAGAATCCTTAGGGCAGGTTGGTTTGTTTTTTTCATGGTTCTGTGCATGAGTCAGCTCCCACCCAGCAATTCCAGAAGGGGATTCCTAATATAGGGGAAAATAGGTTTGTGAGACCAGACTTTCAAATAGTGAGAGAACTGGAAAGTAAGACAAGTTCAGTGTTAGCCAATGCAACAAAAGACTGGCTCCCTGCAGAAGGGAATGAATGAAAGAGGGGATAAAATTGGGTAAAAGAAAGGAAGCAGGAGTAGATCCCTGTAAATGCAGAGCTGCAGGTTAGAAGGACGTTTCACAGAGCCTTAAAGTTCAGGACAATTAAGGCAATGAGCATTCTGGGCTTCAGTCCTAAAGATAAGTGATATGAATGACCTCAGCTAGAAAAAAAAGTTGTCTTTCTATGACAATAATGAAATTCTGTATGTTTTATGTGCTATAACAGGGCTATAAATGACAACTTTTTACAGAGAGCAAACAGCTTCAAATCATCTTCAGTTTGGAGCTGCCTGGAAACAGATCTGCTACACTCACATATTTCAGTGTAAACCACACTGGAATCATGCTCAACATTTCTTCCAGGCCATTTCCTAACACTAACTGAGTTAATAGTTGGTGCTGTACCCCAGTAGCTTGGCCAGTTCTGCATCCACCTTGGATTGCTACACTTCTCTCAAGCCAAGTCACGGCCTTTCTTGAACAGGAAAAAGATGCAAGGAATCATTCCTAGTCCATGATCCCGATGCAGCTGCAGACTTTTGAGCCCCCTGAGAGTATAGAACTGCAATGGGATTTCCCAGTAACTTAAAAAAGGGAGGGAAGGATACATGTTATACTGTACTTTGTTCTTCTGAGGGAAAACCTGAGCGGTAAACTAGTGAAGTCAGTGGCATTTTAGTCTATAAACCCAACAGAAGTGGTCAAGTAATTGGTAATGTATTATTTAATTCATAAATCAAGTCATTAAATAACAGCTAATATCTGACTAGAACATTGGACCTGTACCTGTCTCTAACAAACTGTGTTTTCACCTTAGAAATTCTAACAGAACTTTGGGCACAGGTTTTCACACTTACCTTTGGTGTTATTTAGTATATATAAGGAATTTTTTGTTTATGGAAGCTCTTTAGCTAATGTAAGACTACTGAAAAATAAAAATAACTGAACTTTTCTCCTCAAAGCCCAAATAATAATGATGACAGACATCCATGACTATTTAGGAATATCTTGCCAGGACAGCACTTATTAAAATAACATTTTTATGTGCTGTTTCTCTCCATTAGACTTTAAGGAAGTAAATCAATCTCATTTTTTTCCTCCTTTTTTTAATAAAAGGAACTTTTGTTCAAAGGCAGAACTATTTATCTCTAAGTAGGCAAAAAAAGCCTAGAGCCAGATGAAAAATAGCAACTTTTTTCCCCATTTCCTCTCTGGCCATTCTTTCAGTATTACTTCCCAAGTCTCAGAGGGCACAGGCTCATAGTGAAAGTGCACAGTGGGTTTCACACTGTATCTGTCTTGCATTGATTTTCTGCCTTTTCCTTCCCAAAATGGGGAAAAAAAGCACCACAAATGAGAACGTCACAGCATTGCTGCCTGCACACAATTGACCATCATCATGCTTACAGTGACAATTTAAAAAATAAACACTGTATTTCAATCAGGAAAGGTGTAAAGGGAGGCACAGTTTTAAAATAAATGCCAGTATCGGGAGACTAAGAAAATGTTTTAGGCCTGTGTTCACTTCATATCAGCAGATCATAAATAAGAAATATTTGTACTTTTGGAGGTATTTTAGGCCATAGATAGTGCTAAGTGCTCTGGTAACATATAGCAAATTGCACAGGATTGCAGAGCCCACAGCAGTTGTTTTAGATTTACCAATACTTGCAGGATTCAGTGTGCAGAATTAATAGGGAAAAAAAATCTTTTCCCACTGTGCTAAAAGGCACATGAATAAACCATAGAGACTATAACAGTAAATGGCACCTTTTTGTATTTCTATTTTACAAAAAGCCATATATATGTAAATAGGTATACATACACAAACTATTAAAATGGAAATAAATATATTTACAAGGAAGAGGGATGGATAAGACTGAAAAATATTTAAGGGGTTTAATTTTTAATTACAGTTTCAATGACCATAATTATATTCAAAGTCACTATGATGATTCAAAGCCCTCTTCACTTCAACAAAGGAAAAGAGAAAGAAAAGATTCATAGTAGTGCATTCAGCCTTTGAGGGCAAAAGTATCCAAGGCATACGTAATCTAAAACTGAGGTAAGTAGAAATTAGGCTGAAATCAGCAGTGACAAGGTTAGTTGGTCTTCTGCAGGGTAGGCCCCATGAGTACTACAATACTGGTAGTGTGATTGCAATGTTAAATGTTTAGATATAGTCAGTGTGCCTTTAAAGCGCAGTTATATCCTTTATTAAGACCTTACTCATTGAAAGAACGCAGCTCTGATCATGGTTCATAATAAGTCAAAATTCATAGGTATTTAAAGGGAAGTGACCATGAACATATAAAAGTATATTTTATAAATTGAAATAATTACCTGAGCTCTACAAAGGAAAGTTTTGGACCTGATTTTATTTTGAAATTGTGACAAGGAAATTTCTTGCACTTAAGTGTACTGTGGTTTAACCCCAGCAGGTCACCTAATACCACATAGCTTAGGTAGGTAACAAAGTAGGTACATAGGTGAATAGATAGATAATTAGATAGATAGATAGACAGACAGATAGATGGATGGATAGATAGATGGATAGATAGATAGATAAACTTCAACTGGGAATCCACACTGGATAACTCACATCTAAGTTGGATGCATCACTGTTTTCTCTCTGTGCACTCAGAAGTTACACTATTATCTCCTAAAGGCTCCAGACAGAGAAATGCCACTATCTTCTCACTGACCATAGCCAGAAGCTACAGCAACTGAATCTGTAAATTTTAGTGATTACATTTTAATGTAGACATTGCGTTCAGGTGGCCAAAGTCTCAAAAATGGCCTAAAAGCTCCTTTGGTGAAACAATCAAATAATGTTTTACCTCCCCTTCTCCACCTCTCTGGCCCTGTTCACCCGTTGTAACTTCAATGGTCAGTTGTAATGTGAAGGTTTTGTGGTTTTTCCCGACAGAGAGAAAAATCAGAGGTAGCTTCATACCATTCAGGATGTTTTCATCACAAATAAATAAATAATGTAAAAACAGGTCAATATGATTTGACATGGCCATGTCCCTGGTATTTCTTACACTTTCAGTAACAACTAAGATTGTATTTCAGCATTTGATTTTTGACATTCATGCTTCACTAAAAGCAGATCCCTTCTCTCTTGTGCACAGTGTACTAAACACTGTGCAGAAGTGTAGGATGAACTATCCCACCACTGAAAAGTTTTCAATCCAAGCGTGTGTTCATATGTCACACTCACCACAGGACTCCAGTATCTTCCCAAAACTGGCTGCCCTTCTGTGAGACCTGTTTGGGAATTCATCACATAACAGTAGCCTGTTTTAAGCCAGGATGTAACACATGAGTGCAGTAAGCAAGAAGTGGGAACAAGATTAGCTTGGCAGGTCATTGTTTTCTGGATTTGTATTACTTATGCATATTTTCATATACACTTCTTAAAGTTACAGCTCTGTTGAAACCCTTTTGTGTAACTGTCTCAATCTAATTCAATAATTTTAATTATTCCTCTTTCCATTTTCACTTATTTGAGCATCTTTCTGCCTCTGTCCCCGTACGTAGCTCCCTTTATTCTGCTCTTGATGTGCAGTGTATGTGTGAGTGGTGTCTAAGACCACACAGCATCAATAGCATTAATATGCATTAGCTCTATAATAAAAGGAAGGAAATCCTGAAATGTCTGAAAGGAGCCTGAAACACCTGGATGAAGCCTGAAATGCATGAAAATTGCCATGCTGGCTTGAGTGGTGCTCTGAGTTACAGGAGGTCTTCAAGGTACATGAAATCTGCTGCAGAAATGCTGTCTACAGGTAAATCTGGTTCATCCATAGACTCACATTAAAATCGAGCTGTAAAATACCTTGTTGGGTTCTCTAACTGATTATCTCAACCTGCTGTTGAACCATTCATGAGCTGAAGGCCAACAGAAGACAATGTGAAGAAGGAATACCATGACACCATCCAGAATAAAATCAATATAAATATGCTGCCTTTCTGCACTGATAGAATTATATTCCCTTAATCTAATTAAATCCCTTTAGCTACAGTTTATGCCCATGAAGAATTCATTTAACAGTAGCCTCTTCCACAATTAAAAGCTGTTCTCTCCATCATCTCTGTACACTAAAAAAAATATGTTTAGTCCTTTTCTGTTCTAATTGTTCCTCCTTTCTCCAGGAATGTGGTGTAAAAAGATGAGCTTGGCTTAAACCTTGTAAGTGCTGCTAAGTAAAAAGGAAAGATACTTCTCTCATCCTCTAAGCTATAGATCTGCTACATCACATCATCATTGCCTTTTTTTCCACCTGTGATCAACCATAACTCCAAGGCTGACTTCGGAAGAATAACTGATTTTTCCCTCTTTTCTACCTATGGTGCTAATTACTCTTATCTACACAAAATCTTACATTTGACCCCATTAAATTAATTGCATTTGTTTCTG
Source organism: Neopelma chrysocephalum (assembly GCF_003984885.1). Classification (NCBI taxonomy): domain Eukaryota; kingdom Metazoa; phylum Chordata; class Aves; order Passeriformes; family Pipridae; genus Neopelma; species Neopelma chrysocephalum. Next base: position 1,235,353 of record NW_020897745.1, on the reverse strand, counting down.
GTTTTTTGAATCTCCAAAAATATGAATTCTAAGCCTGTCTTTCAAAATATATTTCCTCTGTCAGAGTCATTAGTAGATTTAACAAAAACACTGAAAAATACTGACCTAGAAGAGACTATTGCAGAACCTCCTTCAATGTCCCTTACCATCAGCAGTTACTCAATTTTTTTTTTACCTGCTAGCTTTAGGTAGATATAGTTTTCTTATGAGAGCTCCATCTGAGACCACGTCAAAAGGCTTTCCAAAGCCAAGGTACATGACATTCACTGCTCTTCTCTATCCATAAAGTCTGTTACCTTGTCACAGAGGGAGTTTAGATTGGTTTGACATGATTTGTTCATGACAAAACTATTGTGGCTGCTACTCATCTCCTGCTCATCACTCAGATAGTAATCTGTGTTGTCTCTATGCTGATTTTGTCTGTGTCAGGAATAGTCTGATGTTCAATGCAAAATTTCTTCATTATTTTAGTTTCCTTAGCATCAGATGAATTAAGGTAAAGTTCATAAAGATACCCTTCCAAGTACTTAAATAAAACTACCTTGTTTTTTTAGGGGTTGGTTGATTGGCTGAGGGGATTTTTGTGCTTTTTTTCCATGTCAGTACAATGGGCAGGATATGCTGAGTTTTCTTTCTGAAATATATAAAGTAGAATTGGGAGGTAATTGTAAAATTCAACCAATTGTAACTATGAATGTCTTAGAGCTGCCTCTTTAATAAATAATCATATACACATTGCTTAAAAGTCTGTGAAGCTTTTGCAAAAATATAAAATTAATCATATTTTTCTGAAGGGTCTGCTACTCGAGGAAGATGTTAGAAACACGTAAGTGCATTTAAATTTAGGGAGCATAAGGGAAGATTTTCTTGCCAATGTATTTCACCCTTGTCATGGCAGGGTGAGAGGACAGTCCAGTCTCTGCAGGTCACTCAGTCCTTGGTTCCTCTGCTGAGGCTGTTACAGAGGTGCCAGGTAGCACCAGGTACCTGTGCACAAGACTCTGGATGGAGACCAACCCAATTTTGGATGGGTCACTGGGCATCCATCTGTCCCCAGTGATCTGCAGTCACGACTGACAGGTCCTGGACCTCACCCAGCCCTGGTAAGCCACAGTCTCCTTTTCCTCTTACAAAGCTACTACTTTTTTTCCACTCATGGAAAGATTTTAAAGCAGCTTTCACATCCCCTTTTCACATTGCTGTCCTTAGCCTGCTGTCAAGAGCTAAAATGTGTGGTGACATTCAGCATCTCTGGCGTCCAAATCTGGCAGGGAGCAGGACAGGGAGAAAAATACGTCTGGAGTGTGCAGGGTGAAATCAAACCCCACTGCTGTTGTGGCAAGTGAGGTCAGGCTGTGACAGCTCTGCATATGGGTCCTACATCAACCATATATAATCTCCATTAAGGCTCAGAGAGTTTCATTCTGGTAAGTTTAAATCATGGCAATTTATTACCAGAGTGGTGACAGTGTTTCTCTACAGCACTGTGAGGAATCTGTCCTTTGTCACACTGAGGAACACCAGCATATTCATTTTCCCTCTTGATTCTGTTAGCTATCAGGAAAGTCCAAAAAAGTTTTGCATTAGAAATCATGTGATACCCATAATATTTCCTTCTCTTTTCACTAATAACTTAGGCATTACTACATATAGGCTGTTATGGCTGTAATTTGACACAGAATAGTGTACAGGGTGATAATAAGAGGTCAGGATGGGCATAAGAAAATATTTTAATAAAAATAAATATAATAACAATAGTGGGAGCCTTTTATATCTCTTAAAGGTTCTTTCTTTCTCTATTTAAATATAGATGCATATACATACAAAAAAAATATATGGTCCCTTCTGTTCCAATGACCACAAATTCAAGGGATCCGTTTGTCCATAACACCATTAACAACACAGGCTACAAATCTCTTTTTCCAGTAAGCTGCTCCATCACATACCCATTAGCAATTATCTGAGAGCGGCAATGATTTTAAATCCTTTTTTTTTTCAAGATACCATAAGATCCTTGACTTTTGTCATCCTGCTTGACCTTGGATAAGCACTGGACTGCAGAGGGAGAAAACATGGAGCTGTAAGTAAACTGGGAGATGGATTGAGGCAGGAGGACGTGTCCTGTTAACTTTCTGAAGATGTTCCATGTCCCTCTATCACCACCAGGGTGAGAAGGTCCACATTCAAAGCATCACAAGTTCATTAGGTGTCTGGGGTTTGCTGCATATACAATTCTATTGCTCAGAAAAGAGTGTGCAGTTGCATCAATCATTGCTAATCCTGCCTTGGAAAATCTTGATTTGCATACCAGTTTCTCTTCATGCAAGAGGGTAAGTCCTATGAGAAGCAGCTGAGGGAACTGGGGATATTCAACCTGTAGAAAAGGGGGCTCAGGGGTGACCTTATCATTCTCTACATCTACCTGAAAGGAGGTTGTAGCCAGGTGGGGGTCGGCCTCTTCTCCCAGGGAACAAGTGACAGGATGAGAAGCTGTACCAGGGGAGGTTCAGGTTGGACATCAGGAGGAATTTCTTCATGGAAAGGGTTGTTAAACACTGGAACAGACTGCCCAGGGAGCTGGTGGACTCACCAACCCTGGAGGTGTTCAAGAAAAAACATGGCATGTCGCTCAGTGTCACGGTCTGGTTGGCAAAGGTGGTGTTGGGTCATAGATTAGACTTGATGATCTCAGAGGTCTTTTCCAACCTAAATTATTATGTGATTCTGTGAGACAATAGCAGAATGTTTAGTTGAAAATAACTAATTAAACATGCAATTGTTTTACACTTCTCAGTGTTATGTATACCTCTGCTTGGTGTAAGATCAGCCTGAAGAAGCTTGTTTAATGATACTGTTAATATAGTTTGTTGTTGTGTCCTGACTCCATCAGAGTAAAATCGAGAAAAATCAGGTGCATTTATTAATGTGTTCAATTTGTTCAATAAAGTTATACATCTTAGTTAAACTCACCAAATTAAAGAAACTTTGTTATCCAAAGTTTAATACTTTGTGATTACATGCAGAAAGGTTTTAATCCTGTTGTTTCTCTATTGCATTCTGTGGATGTAGATGTGCCCCATATGCCAGGTTTCAAACAGAAACCCGCGTGCTGGCAAACATGGGGTTGACCTTCAGAGAAAGGAAAGATATTGGAATTATAAGACAGATACAGCCACTTCTAAATGCCTTTAAGAACTACTTCCAGTAACTGATTGATATCACCTGTCTGCAACTGCACTGATGACAGTGCAAATGTAAAAGATGCTCACCAAAGCACAGTTGTGGAGGTAAACCTGTCCATCAGACTTTTGTGGTTTTCCCAATTAAAACCAAAATTCACAGCGCATCCTCTTCAGATATTATCCCTGTCTTTTTCCATTTAATTGACTCTCCATGTACTTTCAGACCTCATCTGAAAAGCATTCTCACCCCTCCCCAATTTCTGCCCCTCACAGCTGTTATAATTTGAAATACAAGCTTTGTATCTTTTAATAGGGAAAAGTGTTTTTGTGAGAAACTCATTCTTGCAAACAACAAATATTGTGGTGACACTTCCCCGAGGCCGGGAACTCGTAGATGCACTTATTTATCAAAACTCATTGTTTTGTTTAATTAGCATTTTGAAGAGAGAAATTTCGTGCTTGAGACCATGTCTTTGCATACTCAGAACAAAAATTGTTTTCTCTGTGGCAGTACATAAGTGCTAAACAGCTTTCCAAACTCAAATAATTTGAGATAAAGAAAAAGGGAACAGCCAAGAAAACGTATTTGATTTTATTTTAAGAAAAGCATTTACAGTGTAGACATTAAAATTATTTATACAACTATATTCTTTAGTTAGGAGAGAGCTGAGTGCTACTGCAGCAGTGGCTGGGACAGATTCGGTGCTAGCAGACACCTCTCAGGAGCAGTTCAAAGAGGGTGGGAGGGTTCCTGTTTTTAGAATAAAAATACTGTTCTTTAGTATGCCAAAAAAGACTGACAGGAATCAAGGAAATAATCTCAAACTTCTGTTGATGTCTCCTGAAAGACAAAGATGTTCTCCATGTCCTGCAGGCACCAGGTTTCCATACACAATGACACCCTGGGAAAGACTGAAGGGTCTCTGTCCATATGACACAATCTTCAGCTTTCTCCCTGGAGAGGGAAAACTTCATGTAAAAGACAGGGCTCGTTTTCCTTCTACCCGTATTTAGCCTTGCCATTCTTTCAACTACAATGATTATCAAAGAAATTAAATCATATCATTGCCTCCTCTTCCTCAAAAGATTTTGTAATTGAGGTGCACCATCTAAATTTTCAACCTTTTCTGAGTATCTGTGCAGCAAAGATTAGAGTATTCAACCAATTCACAAAAAATATGTAATGAAGAGCGGTTACATTATGTCCTTTTTTGAGGTTTATCTAGGGCATTTATTCTTCTTACAAATTAAATCTGCACGTTGGGTCAGGAGCAGATTCTGGTATCATATACGTAACAATGTATGTAACGTTGCTTCCTACATTACCAATCACACACCAGAACTCACATGAGACTTTTAGAAATTGCTAGAATGATGAAAGTGTTTCTCTAAACCCGCAGATTAGATAAAGAATATAATCTGAAATATTTTTCCCACTGGAAAAAAAGGTCTTACTGAAATGTTTGCATGGGAAATGTAAAACCAAGAATTCATTTCAAGTCAATATTTAATCTTTCTTCTACCTGAGCTCTTCCATACTCTGTGAAAATTATAACTGTGAAGTTTTCACACTTTAGCTTCTGTTCCCCTTCTTCTCAAGGCTTTCCCTGATAAACTGCTGTTTCTCCCATTATGACATTGTTAGACCCTGAGGTACAGCCAAATAATTTTTAGCTTACTCTCTAAAAAGATGAAGTTTTAAGATAAAAATAGCTGCCAAAGTAATAGAACTTCCTACAGAAGAAACTCCCTTTTTCCATTGGTTTTACTACATTCTGCAGTATTCTGCCACCCCTATCTCCCCTGCCTGCTCCAGGCCACCTGAAGTTATACCATTCACTTCTCCTGCACTTTGATTTTTGTTCCACTGGTAAAGACAACTTTGCTGTGTTGTGATGTTCTGAAAATGTCAGAAACTTCTTTAATGTTTTCAAGAAAAGTCATGCTCCAGAGCTGAGTTTATTGTTACTGGTTTTGATTCACTTGGAAGCTGATCTTGCTGTGCTACACTTCTCAACAGCCAAGACACCAAAGCTGTGCTGTGTTACATGAACAGTTGCTACAAATAATGAAAGGACATGACAAAGTGTGTAGAGAAGAAAAAATAAATCAATGAATGGTGCCAAGAGACCTCTACAATAAGACATGATGATTTTGAGGAAGTGATTGATAACGTGGTAGCATAACATCCCACAGTGACTAGGAACTGGAAAAAAACCTGACTTACAGATAAGGATATTGCTTATAGATAATTACACTACTTTGTTAGAAGCCCAAGATTGAGTCTAAAAGACAATGGAGAATGCTCAATTAGAAAGTTAAAACCTGCATGTGCATTATGAATAGTCCTTGGAAAACACAAGAACCAGGGTTAATTTGACCCAGTACATGTGTATAGGCTGTAGATTTATAAATCTGTACCTGAGATAGTCATTGTTTGCCATTATTACAAAACCTAGAGAGAAGCGGGCACTTCCTCTCAAACTGAAAGAATCAGCTGGAACAGATCAGATCAATCACACTATTATAATTGACTTTCTCTCTGTATCACTATATAGACAATAACCAGTTGCAGGACCTGGTTAAATGCTCTCCTTTTTCCCCTTTACACCTTTTTCCATAAAAGCAGACACTGGTTACTAACTTAACCCCCTGTTTAGTACCAAACAGTTGTGTTGCAAACTGGTATAGAGCCTGTCTAGGTCAGTCTTCTTTATGCAACTTCATCAGTTGCAGATGCACAAGTGGTTGTGTTGGTGAATACAGAGGACATCAATATTCTACTTCACAATACAAAGTAAGGGTATGTTCAGCGTCCTCTTGAATCAACAAGTGTCATCCAAAGAATACGTCTTTGATTCCACTTGAAAATCTTGGAAATAAGGTTGAGGTGGAAGCATTGCTGAGCGTAAGGGAGCTGCAGCACTGTGAGGGAACCTGCTGGGAGAAACAAATCCATACCTGTAGTAAGAACTGAAGCTGCTTTATGGAAGCAGTCAAGGTCAAGGCTATATAAGTGGAATAAACAATGTAATTTGTTAAATACCTTGTCTTCCTTGCTTCGTCTATATCTGGCTGCAGTCAGCAAGAGAGGTACACTGATGGATAGGTGCAGTTATCCTGTGTCTGCAGCCTGACAAGGAGCTTTAAGTTACTTAATTCATGTAATTGCAGACCTTTGGCAACAAAGGTGAAACTGCAGAAAACGCGCCATAAATGCCCTTTTCAGATGGTATTCTTACTCTTTTAATTTTGCTGGCATACTTTGCATAGATGGATATTAATCTGTATCTTCTAAAATTATAGATTTGGTATCACGCACTAACGTTAATTCCAAATAAGTGTAAATAGGTTCCTGAGTCTGAATGAAAGGCAATTTTTCCACTGAACTAATAGATGCTGGACTATTTCCTAAATCTGCAGTGACTCTAGCCATAGAAACTCTGTCAATGTCAAAGATCTTTGGGGAAAATTCCAAGGTCTGAAGTAGTAATTTAACCTACAGTATCACCTGAACTTTAAAGTCTGCTGGAAAGGTGGCCATGACCTAAGAGGAAAAAAAATTAATTAATTTCACCAAATTGGGAAGGCAAATGTTTGCTACAGAGTCAGAGGAAAGTTCAACCAGAATGTAGGAAAACTGTGTTTAAATCCTTGCTCAGGACAGTTATTTATGCACATCTTCCAAAAGAGGATCACAGTTTATTCCAGCTCAGCATGGTGAGGTCTCATAGCATTCATCTTATAAAAACGTATATGTACTAACTAGGACCCAGGGAGAGAACCATTAGGATGCCTCTGAACCCTGCTCAGAATCAGCCCTTTCTTGGTGAGCAAGAGAGAAGACTGAATATAGGGAGTTGTTTTGGTTGGTTTTCTTTGTTTTTCAGGGTATTTTCTGCTGCCACAAAGCCTGTTAGTATGGAGAATTCCAGATGGTTGCAGGATTCTTGCTTGGCTAAGTCAGACAAAAAATATATAGTAGATAAGACCATAAAAGAGACAATTTCTCCTTCTAGACTTCTCTAAAGAGAAAATATGGCATCATTTTATGCCGTTCTGACCTTGTTGTCATACAGACATTCTCTATCACTTATTGACAGAGACAGGATACAAGAACAGATTGGAGCTTTGGCCTGATAGGGAATGATTGTTTTCAGCCATCTTCAGAGAACACCCATTGACCCAAAAACTGTCTCTGAGCCCAGATTTAGTAAATGCAGAGTTGCCTGTGTGTGCAAGCACAGAAATTCACACAGATCCACCTGGTGGCATAAAAATTTGACATTTTGTACTTACCAGATCTTAGAGTTCTTGCTCTGCAGCCCAGAGCAGATCCCTATGGCTGTACAGTGCAGTCTAACTTTTTACCCTTCCTTTGAAAGCTGAAGTGTCCATTGGTATTATTTTATTCTCTGTGATTTCAAAATTATTCTAAAGTCAGTATTAAAAGATCTTATCACTTTTGTTCCTGGTTTAATTTCTGTGTGGCTCTGCTAAAGCGTTGAAAGAACCTCCCAAAAGTTTAAAAAGTGTTTTCAGACTTTGCTGACTGCAGCTATTCCTAGTTTAGGGATCTCCATTTCACCTTAAAGGCATGGTACAGCTCTGGGTGAAATACAGACATAACTGATTGTCTCCCAGACAGATCATTAGCAGCAGAAAAGGGACTTTGACCACTGTGTCTGAAACCATCAGTCTTCATTCTTTTGTCTTAAAAGTCTGTTATCTGATTCTCCCTCATCCTCTCTGCGAGCAAGCAACCACAAGAGGGAGGTGGTGCATCGCCCGGGGTGGGGGTGGTTGTGCAATTAGTAGCTGGACTGGTGAAAACTGGGGGTTTGCGAGGGGGAAGTAGCAGTTTCAGAGCAGGAATTCATTTGCAGCCATCATCAATACTCCATGAAAATGGCCATGTTTTCCACAAGGAAACTGCTTTGCAAAAATTAGCTATCTAATTCTTGAAGCAGTCAAGGCAAGGTGGTAGGGAAGTAATGCCAGTAATTTAAATATTTGACTGAATAAAGTCAGCAATAAGGCCTACAAGCAGAAACTCTGGGTCTTAATCCTGTGTCCTTATTTTGCTTTTTTGTCCCTTTTTAGTTTTGCTTTCTTGCCACATGATATCCACTTGAAGGTGGAAAAAGAAGACATTACAAATTTGGCCATGGTTTTGAGTAAAGTAATTCAGAAAGACAAGTGACTGATTACAAAGGTTCATTGACCTGAACCTTTGCTGAGATTAAGACCTGAGGGAAATTCTGCCCCTCTCCACTTTGCACTGAACTCGTTGGCTGTGCTAAAAATCTCTCATTTCCTTCTGACACAAGTGTGAGAAGCCAAGGGCAATGCAGAATAGGTGATGGTGTTTGTTGAAAAGATGCAAGGAGTATGTGAAGTGCTTGCTGGTGTTCAAATTACCAGCAATTTAACACATCTTTCTAGCAAATCGTCCAAAAGTCTGAAACAATTCTCTCGCAGCCTCGTAGAAGGAACCCGTTAACCAAATGTGCTTCTCAGTGAATGGCTGCGACCTTGCCTGTTGTTAAAGTTTGTTTAAAACGGAGGAAATCTTTGTCATTTTTTTGTGGGTTTGTTGCTGCAGTCTGTATAAGTACTTACATACTGAAGTGTTGGTTTTGAGGGTGTTTTCTTCCCCGGGACTCATTAAAAACCACTTGTTAAGGTGTTCCACGTGCTCGGTGCACTGTAGCAGTTAAATACAGGACACACTAAAAGCCACACACCCTGGGAGACAACTTCAATTTTTACAAGAGGTAGGACCAAGGAGCAAAAGGTTCAGCAAAGGATGAAAGTGAAAAGTTAACACACGTAATGAATTGATTTCTGCAATCTGCTTATTATATCTATTCACACACACTGAGGCAATTGTAGGAGGTGAAGATTTTAGTGGAAAAGAGAGAGACATCACCTCCTTTGTTAGCAAAACCGAAAGTCCTCAGATAATGTCATCTGAATAATGGAGGAGCCGTGTTTTAGCACCAGCTCCTGGGCTGGACCGAGAGGATGAGTCACTTCTGAGAGTGAACAAACAGAAAAGAGGCTTCTGGCATTTGGCTACAGGCCTGGTTTTAATTGTGTTACAAAAGTCCTCAGCAATACTACAGGAAGCCATACTTAATAAACTCTTATTATTTAGGCTGTTTCTTCCAAGTCTTAAGATTCTCGGGATCAGATTTATATCATATTTTTTCTAAAGGAGAGCTAAAGTCGCTTTCCAGGAGAAGCAAATAGTATAAAATCAAGAGTAAGGTACAGATAAATGACTTCCCTGATTTCACGTATCCAGCACTGGAGATGGTAACAAACCTGGCATATTTATCTGTTCAGTCAGTGTCTCATTTCTGTGAACTATATTATTTTTTACAGGGAGAGACACACTCTGAATATATATTGTTATTACAATACTACCTGAAATCAGTCATTCAGACTAAGAATACAATGTTTTACACACAGCACAAATGCAAAACAAGAAGTTGATCCTTGTATCTAAGAGTTCACAGCTCCACTAAATACTCCTTTGAACCAGATGCATTTAGTTATGTCACAGGAGAGGTCAACTGCCTCTTCATTTTTTCCTGTCCTGAAGGAAAATACCATATATTAAAGGACACTATATACACCAATATAAAGCATTCATGAATTTATTTTTCATTAAAAAGCAAAAATATTTTACTTTTTCTTTCCTCCTGTAAAACTGAATTTAGAAGTTCTTTCTTGCACTGTTAGCACCTAAAGTACCATTGCAGGCATTCCTGTTCTCAGGGGAACAAGGACAGCAACACACATTTGCAGATGGCAGTTCATCCTAATTGAGATGAAAGTCCAAAATAGTCGGGATGAGGATTTAAATGACTGTTTTTGAGCAGACACCTCACTTCGATATATCATCGAAACACAGTCATAGAATAGTTTGGTTTGGAAGGGACCTTAGAGATCATCTAGTTCCAAACCCCTTGCCACAGGTAGGGGCACCTTCCACATATAAGTTTTATTAAATGACATGACTTCAACTCTAAGTTCCAGCCTTGAGAGATTGGTGAGCTCTTGCATCATGTGAGGCCAATTCTCATACTGCTGACTCCAGCTTTTCCCAGGCTGTAGACTTAGCTTAAATATTACAATAAAAGAAGAGCCTGTAAAAACTTGGAAGGACAACATTTATCTATGTAGTTTATGGAAAGTAGAAAGATTCTTATATTTTCTGTGTTTTCCAAGCTTTAACATTCATGGTTTTTATTTTTCCCAGAAGCTTTGAAATCTAGAAATCATCTGGCTATCTATTTATAGAAGTAGTTATAAAAGAAAGACAGAGAAGCTTGCAAATTAACATGACTAGAGTTCAGGGTTTTGAGGAAAAATACTAGGATGCCTACTGGATTTTGAGAGGGATAATATGGCATTATGTAATGACAGGGATGTTTAGAATGACCTCAGATATTTTTGTTTTCTGTGTAAAACCAAAAGCAGTCAACGACCTGTCCATAGACACAGAACATGTATCAAGCTCTTCATTCCAGCTGTGTTGTCATTTCAGTATTGTTCAAAAGGTCCTGATCCTGCCAACAAACTCCCTTTTTATAGACATCTGCATTCATGCAAAATTTCTGCCAAACTCAGAGACTCTCAGCAGGCACAAAGGGAGCTGACCTTGTACTCTGAACAGAACTGAGGGTTAGATTGGAGAGGAACACTGCCAGCCTGTCTTAGCAATGACTTGTAAAAGGCAGTTTTTATGACATCTAATATTTGTTCTAATGTGAAACACTTTTTTTTTTTCAGTGGCATTTGCATTGAGAACATCCTACAGCAAGCACTGCTGTGAAGCCATCTGCAGCTACAAGCTGCAGATTTGGTACAGGCAAAGGGGCATGGTACCTGGAACAGGTAGAGTGAAGAGCCATTCTGCCAAGACCAGAAGAAGAGGCCTTTACTTATTGCAACCAAAATAAACCATTGCAGCCATTATGACCACGCCAGGAGAAAGGGGACTATTAGGTCACCCCTCTTCCTTTGCTATATTTTCTCTGAAATTTGATATATTTCTCACTTCTGTTCAGTCTCAGTTTAACTTTCCAACATGATGGGACTCATTCTACTTACATTTTCCCCACTGTCACAGTGTCTTTGGAAAGCCACTGGATAGGTCAAGCAGAGCTTTTGCTGTCAGATTGATGTGTCCTTCAAATACAAAAGTGCCAGATTCTTATTGTATTTGACTCACTGCCTTTCTTTTTTTCCCTCCAAGGATTAAGTGTCAAAGCTCCTTTTAGGGATACGGATTTAGGCCATGCTCTAAAGGAAAGGTGACCATAGACTTGAGCAGATGTTGGATTAAGTCATCACCTTGTACCCATTCCTTCTTGTTACCTGACAGATAAAGTTGATGTGAAATATCCTGGTGAGGCAAAGTTTTGTTGGAAAGAGCAAATCAGCCTCTCTTTAGGTCTGAAATGAGAACATATGCTCTAACAGGACAGGGAAAAGACAGAGGTGATGGAATTGAGATTTTCTTTGCGACCAAGATTGATGCTACAGAGATTTACCTAAAGGTAAGTAAGATCTTGGGTATGTGCCTGCTTTCACTTTCCCACTGAACCATGAGAAACAAACAACAGGAAAAAAGTGACAGGAAAAGCCTAAGGACTAGTAGGAAAGGGAAAGTATCTGTCATGGGGAGGGCTGAGGCTGGGTTCTGCTGTGCTTTGCAGTCACTGGGGCAGGTAGATGAGGAGACAGTCCCCCGTGCTCTGCTCTCGGACAGCTCAGCTCTGACATGATGGATGGCCAGGCCACTCAGCAAGGTCAAGAGAAATCTCCACAGCACAGGTGGGAGAGGGGCTGCGAGATTGTTTCATTGCAAAAAAAAGAAAAAAAAGTCACACAGGGAGAAAAGAATGATTTATCCAGGTGAGAAATATTTCTGCAGCATGATTTCTTCTAACTGGCCTGAGCTGTGCTGCCAACCTTTGCAAGCAATAGGAAAGGAAGCCTGCAGCCTCTGAGGGCTGGGTCCTTTGAGCTTGACAATATATTACAATGGGCTGGGAGCTCCCTAGAGCCAAAGGGACATCAGGACCAAGACATTAGTCGTGTGTTTGACCTTATCTGCTCGTGCTGTCTCCCTCAGGCAAATTGTAGTCTTTAAAGGTTGAAGACTTTTGTGCTCGTGGTGCTTGGCTTGTTATACTGCCTGAAGAGACAGATAATGGTCAGTGTGTGTGGCAGAGGAGAGAATGATGAACAGGAAAGAGAAACGGCGTGTGGAATTTTCCTACTGAACCTCTGGATTTTAAGAAATGCTCCCAGGGCCTCTTTTTTCCAAGCTGAGCCCTTCACTTTCAAGTGGATTACACACCACTATTAAACAGGTTCCTGGAATGGTAGGAAGCTGGACATGGCTGCCTATCCCTTCTTGTCTTCTATCCTATATATCTGTATCTAATAAAACTTACCCTCCAGTCATCAAGTCCATATAGCCAGAGTGGGGGAGCTATGTCAAAATAAATGTGATTGCAAAAAGAGAGAATAAAGAATTGGTTTGGAATTATAGCCGAAAATCTCTCCTCACCCTTTGGAAGGCAGGCATAGAGAAGAACCCACTCATTGCTCTAAAAAAGGTTAAGGAAGATCAGGGTGATCACAGTCATGGGAAGAACCATTCCAAGAGGCAGGAAATGAAGAATAACTTTGGGTTTAATTTCTTCCACAGTTTCAAACAAGAGTGTGCATGTGGCTAATTATATATACAATTGAAATTATTCCCAGCCTCCTTTCCTCCCTTTCCATAAAGTGTGTAAGTGTATTTATGGCTCTATAGTGCTCTGCAACAGGTAAGACATGGGCAAAAATGAGGTGGTGTTCTTCTGGGTCAGTCACCTCCGTGACTGAAAGGAGGCTAAAAGGGCAGAAAGGAGAAGATTTCTGACACACAAAAAGCATGTGTGTGTGGAAAAATATTAGTGCCACATGATAATTTTAAGCAGGGATCCCCCTTGCAAAGAGCTACAAAACATAAGATCTGCAGTATGTTTGTATCATACTAAGCTATATCTCTAAGCTTATATTTAAATAGATAAATGACCACCTGATCAAAAATACTCAGGACTCAGCAGCTATTAATAGTATTCACTTCTTTTGGTTTTCTGTGGAATCAGTATTAAAAAAAAATGAAATTAAAATCTCATACAAATGAACAAATGAAAAATGAAGTGTGTTACCATAGTACTACCATGATCTACTTCTATTTTCTGAACTCTTATTCTCTCACTTGCTTCCTTCAGAGCACCTCTAAATTTCTAACATATGTTCCTGCATGTTATTCTTGAAAAACGTTTTCAGGGTTAGAGACTGGAGTCACTCTATGTCTGTGGTGGTTATAAAGTCAATTAAAAACAATATATTCTGTCCCACTAAAAAAAAAAGAAAAAAGGAAAATGATAAAAAAAGTCCCACATTTCTACATGACAAAAAAGAAAAGAGATTAAATAGCAGTGTGCAGACTATGATTCCAGCTGGTCTCTGCAGTCTGTTTTTTAGTTTCAGATGTTTGCTCTAGGCCTGTGACAGTCACATCTCATTATTTCCTTGCACCAGTAACCATCAGGGGCAGAGACCACCCAAACAATTCTGGTTGTTGGCTAATCATTGCCACAAGGAACCCCCGGTTCCTGTACCCTCTCCCACTTGTGCATGATTTAATTTTCTATAACTGCACAAAATAGACCTTGAGAAGGATGAGAAAAGGCTTGTTTGTATTTTACACAAAGAAAAAGCTTTGAAAGTGAGCGGCCAGCCCCAAGGATGTGAGTACAGCCCCACAAGGGTGGGTGTGGTTGTCAGAGGTACTGCAATATCCTGAAGTTCTTTTATTGCTGTGTAAAGGAAAGATAAAAGATGGTGCTCCACTTGTTTTAGTGCTGTTGCTTCTTCCCCCTGGCAGCTGTGAGAGGCTGAAATGTCTGGGCAGTGAACAAGGTTTACAGGAGCTGTTCTGCTCCCGTGTTGTCTTGCTGGGCAAAGACAAGCAAGTCACAATTAACTGCCTGGTTATAAATTAGGCACTGTCACACCCACTCTGCAGGGGCAATGTCCAGAACAATTGCCATTAGAAAAGACCATCAGGAACCTTGGAAGAAGGCCACAATTTTTGTGCCAAGTGTTGGTGGGAATAGTAACAGTCGGGAGCCTGAATGGTCAAGTTTGGAGCCACGTGTGTTTGACAGTGCAGGAAAGCAAAGTTCAGGGAGTTCAGGGCTGGAGTTTTAGGCAAGCTCTCCTCTGTGCCAAACAGCACAACTGCAACATATGTTTTCTAGGTTTCATTGTTCTTTTCTTCCCCCTCTCACTCTTCTATTTCTGCCCTTCTATATCACCAATTCACACTCTCTTCTCCCAGTTAAGCCCTACCAAATCCCCATTTTCAGATTTATATCTAATTCTATTTAATCTGTGACTCATAAGATTCAAACACTATAAATTTATCAAATGATGTGTCCACAATGATGAGGAAAGTGCTGCTGTTCTACATAGCAGGTTCTGTACATTGATTCTGAGACTCAGTCTACTGTTTCCATGGAAGAATGAAATAAATAGGTAAGAAAAAAATGTCTATTTTTTTTCCCCTATAAACTAAGGCAGGTTCATGTGGTGAGATGAGAAACTGACTGGATGAAAATGAAAAAAGGTAACATCATTTTGGTCATTCTGTGGAATTTCTTGCCCCAGAATTTTGGTGATATGAAAAAGTCACAGAGACTTAAGAAGTTAATGGAATCATTAACACAAGAAAAATCTGTCTCTGGTTGTGACAGCTCTTCTGGGTCCCAAAATCCCTGAGATGCAGATGTCTTGAATCTTGGGAACATGTTCTGGCAAAGTATTATCACGTTTTTTCTGTTCTTTCAGTCTTTTTTAAGTATCCACTGTGGACCATGAACAAAGACAGGATCCTGAGCTGTTGGAGAGGTGATCTGATCCCATATAGCTACTCTGAGGGGAAAATCCCACTGTTTTGAATAGGGAAGATGTTTTCCAGGAAAGAAAGAAGGCATGCTATCTCTCTGGCTGTGATTAATCTTGCACCAGCATTTCCCAGACCTAGGGTGGAATTTTATATATGCTGTACAGGTCTCTGGGTTTGTTCTTTGCTTGCAAACACAGTAAAAATTTAGTTAAGAAAAAAGTTAATTTTCCAGCTATTCTTCAGATGGTTTGAGTTGTTCTACAGAATAAGCTCTGAAATAAAATGTCATTCCGAATTAGAAAAAAGTGGAACTAATTTTTTGTATTCTACCCCAAAATTTATTACAATATATAGATTTTTCACTGGTAGGTTTGATTGCATTTATATTCTATTCTTTTAGATTGGTTTACCTCCCAGATGGTATTAGTCAACCCCAATTTATGTTTTGCATTGTGATTCAAGCTAAAGCAAAATAGTAATTAAAAACAAATATATCCCCAGCTGTAGTGCAGTGGAAAAACAGCCCTCCAAGGAATCTGCTTTCATTTCTAATAGCAATGTCTTCAGGTTGTAGGGAAAAATCTCACTCCATCAAGTGGAATTCCTGCTCCATCATATGATGTAATAACTGCTCTGAGCTCTGTGCTTGGTTTAAAATGATGGTGCTCCCCAAACTGTGGAAGTGACAATCCCTGAAGATGTGAGTCTCTCTAGATTTACTTCAGTAGCTTCAGTGAGACACAGCTCCCCTCTCTATTCCTGAATAAAAAAAAAAAACCTGGCAGCAAAGCATCCAAAACTCAGTAGGCAGCCTATAGGTTTTACCTGCAGGTGTAAAGAAGGGCCTGATTTGGGGAGTGAATAAAAACCATAAGCCAATAAATATTCATTCCACTTGGAACAGAGAAATGGCACATATCAAAACACACTTTAATCCTGGGCTTAAATTCTGTGTATTCAACAGCCTCTAATATGTCCTGGTCTGCTGACACAGGACAATATGCCAAAGGCATCACTGGATTGTAATCACACAAGGAAAGTGATGAAAGAAAAGACAACACAGATGGGGAGAGAGATGTCCCTTAGAAAGTAAAAGGTAGTGACAGCCATGAAAAATAAGATCAAGAAAAAGAGAAATGCATATCTAGTCTAGGTACAAAGGACAGGCAAGGAAAAAATCTAACACAAAAATCCAAGTAACTGTAGTATCCTTCCAGCTCTCAAAAGGGGAATGATTCAGAAAGGATCATAGTCAAGAAAAAGACATGTATCAGAGTCATTTTTTTAAAGTGTATATGGGCATGTTTCTAAATGCAGGAATAACAGCATGATGCTATTCCTGCAAAAACCACACTTGACTCAGGATGGCTTCCTAAATATTTTTTTACAAGGCAAGTTTGAAAGAGCAAAATGAAATGGATTTTAAAGTACATTACAATTGAGGGAGAAGCACATGCAATGCAAGCTCACATCTGTGCACTCCAAGGGTTGCCACAAGCTGTGGCACTTCAAACAAAGGGATGTGAGAGGTCAAAATCTGCCACAGGCCAGAAGCTGTGCTCCCTGATGGAAAGCCAAATAGACTCCATCTATGGGACTGGGATAAAAATCTGTTCTGTTTCTGTTTCTTATCTCTCCAGTGACTGGAATATCTCTTATCTGGTTTGTTTTTCACACATAATATAGCATATAACCTCTCCATGGTTTTCTGTGCTGTTTGTCACAAATTGAAATCAGTTTTCAACTTCTACTGCTCTGCTGGGATTACTACTGTTGCTGAGGAAGGCAACGTTAGCCAAAGTGGTCCTTTCATGGAACAACACTCCACCTTGAGAGGTACAGGTCAGTTATCTGAGCCTGGCATTCAGGAATCTCTTAATTCTAATCCTAAATCGTACAAAATAACATCACTTATTCAGCTGTTTGTCTTTTTCTTATGCCTTATGCAGCAAAGGCAGGCAAGCCCAGAAATCTAGAGAAATTGCTCCTTTAGACCTCAGCTGCTGGAGTGGTAAATAAACTGGATGTTGGACTGGTGGTGCTTGGTATCAAGCTGGCACCTTCTCATATCTCAAAATAATTTCCATGGAGAATTAATGAGATTTTTAGCATGATAAAAGCATAATTGTTCTGGTTTTGCAATTGTGTATTCCTGATAATGTCTCATTCTTACTTTTTTTTTTTTAATTTCCATTCAAAAAGGATTTATTGAATTATCTTTCAAAAGAGCGGCATTAGCTTTGGTAAATAAGAAACTGGAAGTGTTTCCAAGGCTAGGACAGAGAGACCATTAGGAATGCTTACAGTGGCCTCCTGTGCAGTCTGGAGAATTTTAATCCTTATCTAAACTGTTTGCAAATTGACAAGGGTATCTTGACATTTGGTGTAAGGACCTGGCCACAGCTTAGATAATGACTGCTGCATTATTTTCTTTCTTAATTGAAATTTAATTGAATACTGTGCTGATAAAGCACCCAATTGATTATTTGCATCTTACTTTTGTGCCATGGGCACACGTGCTCTGAGATTCTCTGGCTCGCTGAGCATTTCTCCTGGCCAACAGAGCCAGTGGGACATTTTCCTTAACCCTTTTCTAACCCATTTGAATAGCCTTTCCAGAAGTCTCTACACCATTTATACTCTGCTTTTTGTTTGTTTGTTTGTGTCTTTTGTTTGTTTTGATTTTTTGTGGTTTGTTTGTTTTTTTTCTTGTTTTCAAATATTTTAAGTAGGAAAAGAGTGTCACTATGGCCACGTTGTTAGGGAAGCAGTGAGAAGAGTGATACCTGCTCCATTTTCCTCATGGTGTAAATCAGTCATTTGGGGCCAGGAATGGAAAAAGAGACTCATCCACAGTGATGGACTTGTAGTCATTTAGCCCCTAAATTCTTTACTGAGCTGGCAAAGGTCCCCTCTATGAACACAGATAGAGAGACAGACCTCTCAGAAGTGTTTTTCAGGAGTTCAGACAATGACTTATGCATGTTTTACATGTCATACATATTCACCATGGCCAAATTAATTGTTTACCAGGGGTCTAAATAAAATATAGAAAAAGGCAATACAATGGTTGGAGGTATATAGTGCTTTCCAAGATAAGAAATTAAATAGATTAGGATACCTCAGTCTGAAAAAAAAAAAAAAAAGAGACATCAAGAAGTTTATAAAACTATGAAGAACATGGAAAAAATTGAATAGGGAAGTATCAATTCATTCACACAGATGAGTGCCCAGAGGCATTAACAAACAACAAGTTTTAAATAAATTAGCACTAAAAATGTAGAAATAATTGCCACAGAATGGTACAGAGGTGAAAAATACAGATTAGTGTTTAAAAAAGAATAGCAAAATGCCAGGAAAGAAGGTCCTTCAGGGCCCATTAAGCATGAATATTTGGATTCAACATCTGCTACAGAAAACCCTAGCCAACAGATTGCCAAAATCTCAGAGTCCTCACTGAGGGGGTATTTTGTTGAGAATATTCCTGGATATAAGCTTTTTTTCTTTTAAAATATTTTCCAGAACAGGATTGGTCTTGCAAAGGAAGACATTAAAATATAAATGCTGACATATGTGTATGTAGTACATGTCATCCCACTCTGTTATCAAGAACGCATCACATATTATCTTCCTATTTAGCAGACATTGAATTTAGATACTGAATTCCCTTCTTTGTCAGGACCCTCAGCATCAAAAGCTGGTAAACCATCTACTTGCAAATAAGATACAGGATCACAAGGCAATTCTGGTGGAGATGTTTCCTATGATCTCAGTAGGGTGCTAGTTTCTATAATATTCCTACTTTTTTATGAGAGAACACAAGTTAATTGAAGACTGCTCCTGGTTATAATACATCTGAATGTATTATGAGGCTTTTCCTTTTTGGTGCCTGTTGCTTCTGTCATATTAATTTCATGAACTCACCCTATGATGAGAATAACTTGCCATGGGAGGATTATTTAGCCCATGGGGATTTCACAACAAAATTTTGCTGGCATCATCCATCCTGTGAGTATCCATGCACCCACATTTCCTGGCTCACTACCTAAGTGGCTGGGAAACAGGTGAACACCAGCTGCAACATAAATCCTCTGGGGGCACTGTCATTCATCAAAATCAGAGAGAGTCTGTAATTTATCTCTAAATCAAGCTCTAACTTATCTGATGAGTAAAAAAGAAAAAAAAAAGAAAAAGATGGTTGAGTCACACAGTGGAATCAAGAAGCATCCCACCTCTTGAGTAGCATAAAGTAGAGGTAGAAATCAAAACCTCTGATCTAGATTTAGATTAGATCTTAGTAAGAAATTCTTCCCTGTGAGGGTGGTGAGGTCCTGGCACAGGTTGCCCAGAGAAGCTGTGGCTGCCTCATTCCTGGAAGTGTCCAAGGCCAGGTTGGATGGTACCTGGAGCAACCTAGGCTGGTGGAAGGTGTCCCTGCCCATGGCAGGGGGTTGGAACTGAATGGTCTTTAAGGTTCTTTCCAACCCAAACCATTCTGTGATTCTGTGTTCTCAGCACATAACACAAATCAACATATAAATCCAGTTCTTCTCATCCTTACTTTGTTCCAAGGTGTTTTCTCCTCTTCTAATTATGTTTTTCTCACACCCTAGTAAAGTGTACTCTACTTAACCACAATATAAATATATCTTCTTAAATGTCTTTCCTGCATGATAGAGTGAATCTTAAAATTTTTTAATAAGATAAACACTCAAGGAGGGCAACAATGTAAGAAAAGAATGCAGCTAAGAAGCTAGATCCTAATTTATTTATAGCTCTTTATATTTTCTTGACTGTGGGTAGCACTTCTCTGATTGATACTAGCTGATAATTTTACCCTTTCCATTTAGACATGAGAAGAGTTAATGCAAATACTGAACTCAAAGCCTGATCAGATAGTGGAACAATTTGCTTAATGAGCTAATTATGGCCTTACTATGACCTTCCTGGAAAGCTGATCTGTGTTTATAAAGGATGCACAGACATGTCCTGATGGGTGCAATGAACTGAACTAAACAGCTCTGCCCAAATTTGTCCACTCAGACTCTGTGTGCATATTCGTGTGTGTGTGTGTACATGTGCTCTCCACCAGCATTGTCTCATCAGACATCCTGTTTTTACAACCAGTACAAGTGCTGTGGTAACCTCCATCTCCACACTACCTGTGTTTCATTGCATCCCTCTCTTCATTCAGCATGGAATAATTTCTCTTAGGAGCTGCCATGAAACCAGTTTTTGCTTCTTTTCAATGAGACTCATGTTGCCACGTGGCTTCTTGCCATGAGCACCTCAGTTGGATGTCATGGCTCATTCAGGAGAGGCACAGTATTCTCCATGGAAGTAGTACCACATACAGCATAGAGCTGAGGCCCTCCAAAGCACACCTTAGGAGTTTCCAGGTTTGTGTTAGCCCCTGTTTAGTATTTGTGATGTGTGTTGGATGCATTGACTTCTGCACCTTCACATTTCTTGATTATTTCACTCAGTGCTTACATAAGGAATGATTTTCATCTCTGTTGAGTTGCATAGTGAATGCAAACCCCACTGCAAAGGAGAAGGGGGAAAAGATATTAAAAAATGAAAAAAGGCATCTGGGTATATGCAGTGTGGACAAACAAACAATTGAAAAAAAGTCTATCATTTTATTGACTGCCCTCCCTAGTGAGAGCATTCTCTTCTGATCTAAATTCCTTAGAACTGGGTTGTTAAAAAGGCTTTGAGAAGCTGAATCCATAGGGATCTTATTAATGCTGAGCAATTTTACTTTAGTATCAAGAACAACAATAAATTTAGACACAATCTATAGTCATATTTGTGATACAGTAGTTTCCTATCATCTCATTAGTTCAAAATGACTGGGCTTTATTTCCTTTTATTTAACAGTTTGTATATACACTTCTTGTTTAAGAGTTTGAATGCAACCCTGTGAGATAGACTGTGTGTCACAGATGCTGTGTGGAGCACAGAGACCTAGAAGTAAGAACCCAAGTATACCAGAATAACAGGATTAAACTCATGGACAGGCTGAGAATATTAAAGAGAAGGAGGAAATCACTAATTTCAAAAAATGACAGCAGCTTAACAACAGTCTCCCTTTCAGTGGGGTTTGTTTGCTGTGATTTGCATTTCTTGTGGCTTTATGAATATAAACCATTGACTGCAAATATCTGTCAATTAGAGAGGCTCTGAGGGGAAAGTTCACTTAGGCAGAATTCCTCATGGACATGTCCTTATATTAAAAAAAGGTTCCTGTCTATACCAAAATATACTACAGCCGAAATAAGCATGATATTTTCTGATTATTAATGATGGCATTTATATGTTTTTATATATATATGTGTGTGTGTATGTGTGTGTGCATATACAGATACGCATATTCTTCAAAATAAAATCAGAAAAAAATTTTCAAGCTTCTAAAACACTATAATGTGTTAATAGGTGTTAAAGTTTGAAGTTTGTTTTAAATTTTCATTCTTTTTTCTTTTGTCCCTTTTTTCTTTTTGTCTGCACACAGACCCTCATATATCTCCTGCAAGGTCTACCCAGTACTAAGCTCTCACTCCCAGCATTTTAATCCTTTTAATGGACAAATATGAAATGTTGCTGGGGCAAAACTCTTTGTCCCTTTTTCCATGCTGGTAGAGGTGTTAGACTGAGGCAGAACGTTCAGGATGGCAGGTGACAACAGGGTGACACTGCAGAGGGCCACAGGAATATAGGTGTTCTGAAGCCACAGCAAACCTGGCTGTCACCAGCAGCTTGGGCACAGCTAAGAGGGAACAGAACTGCAGCTGGGACTATTCTTCTGTTTCACACCCAACAGCCAGAGATATTTCAAGCAGGAAGGAGTTGGGATTTTTGCTCCTAGTTGAATTCCAAAACCATTCATCCATGGATCCTGACTTCTTCTGCTACCTCTGTTGCTGTTATTATTTTTATAAGATATGACTTCTGCAACAATCTTCTGATTAAACAAACAAATACACAAAACAAGGTGAAAAAACACTGTTTCCTGATTTAGGCAGCTGCTCTCGGGGGAAGCTGATGTGTTTTGGACTTCCCCTAACCCAGGCAGCTCCCTGAAATGTCCCAGTGAACTTCCCCTCAGAGGTCTGTATAAGCACTGATGAGAAACAGGTCTGCAGGTGACTCAGCACAGAGACAGCCTGAATTTATTCTCCACAAGTACTTTCTTGACTCTCCAAGGAGCCCAGACTGGCTTAGCTTTTAACTTTGTTCCTTCTTCTAAATACCTGCCGCTCGCAGGGATGAATCCAGCTCTGCTTGTGTGGATCTGTGGCCTCAGGAGGGGCGAGGGATCAAACACATCCTTTTCCTTTGCATTTCCCACCGTGTAGGTGGTTTCCTACTCAGCAGCAGAGGTGCAGCATCACCCTGGAGAGGTGCTGAGCATGGAACAGGAAGGAAGCCTTGGCAGCTTGGTGACATACACACTGTTCAAGGTAGGATTTTTTTGTGGAGCAACAATGCCTTTTCCAGGGATCTCAATTAAGTGTTCTGATTCTGTCTGTGAAACAGTTAGAAATCTCTGAAAAAAAAAACAACAAACCAAACCAAAACCACAGTGCACCTTACATCTTGCCAGCATTTGGTGTAGTCACAGCCTGGAAAAGAAAAATCCAAGGCTGTGAAAATTACTCCATTATTATAACATAGTATTTGCAGTTTCTAAAAGTTATGTTGCCCTGTTACTATGACAACTACTTCTAAACCTCCCTATTACCAGATGGATCATGTTAGAAAAAAAGAACTTATAGAAAGGAGTTTACCATTAATTTTTTCCTTTTTTATCTCTGGATATTATGCAAAGTGTTATAAATATTTATAAGTATTTAGATTAATCAACAATGTCTATGAAACTGATTATTCTATTAGCAGAAGCATTCAGGTACAGGGACTGAATGGGAAGAATAGCCTGTGAACGAGGGTGGGACCAGCAGAGTATGGAGGAGGGAAAAATACTTCTTTTAGTGTTTCCACAGTGATAAGTGATGTTTATTAATAACTTAAAATCCAGAAGTTTTTCCTTCTACACGAAAAGCAATTTCCCTACAGTTATTTTCCTTTTATTGTATTGTGCAGGCATCCTGTCTACATTGCCTTGAAAAAATGGTGGATTTGCTGTTAGAAAGAATAAACATATTTGGAAAAGTAGAGTATTTGCAAGTAATATGAAAAAAATAATAATATGAATATATTACATTTCATAAAATTGGGAAATTTAAATAGGGCATCCAAAAATCATCATAAATAAATGGTATTTTATACATTTGCAGATGACCAAATCTTAGATAGATATTAAATGATGTAATGATTGGGTGCCATCCATCTGCCCAGATAAGTGTTTAGGACTAATGTGCAAAATTTACACCATAAGGCCAATTCATTACAGGGTTACACATAATCATGGTATCTACAGCCTAAGCAGGACTTGACCTACAGCCATTTTAGTCAGTGGACAGACTCCCAGCAAACCATTGGAGCAATTCTTGGCAGTTTCCCCATCTCAGGCTCTCTGAAGAATGTGGGTCAAAAGCAGGGATTGCTACCACTGTTACATATTTTTAGATTTCTTATCACTTTTCCCTTTAAATATGTAATTGAAGGCTGAACTTTCATATCTGCCAAGCCTCATCTGAGACTTCCAGATATCTCTTCTGGTCATTTGATAAAGGTTTGAATTATCTGATAAACACACCAGTCATTTGATAAGTACCCTCTGGCACTCCAGGCTCAGGAACTGGCTGTTTCTGTCCCTGCTGCTTTCCACGAGGTTTTGCTTATCCAGGCATGAAGCACTTTCTCACCCATTTATGAGGAATAACTTGTTCACAAAATGCCATAAAATCTTTGCATCTCTGGTTACATCTGGCAGCAACCCAGCTTTTCCTTGCATTTCCCTTTCCAGATCACTATGATAAAGTTGTCCTGTTATTTAATGTTCTTTTCCTTAAAGTAGTTCACGATCGACCCTGTCTCTAAAACCCAGGAGGAGCAGATAATCCTGTACCTGAAGTGCAGCAGTTGTGAAGGTTCCTGCACTCTCTGCATCTCTGTACCATGCTAAGACTCCTATTTCAATAAAATATAATGCAGTTCAGAGGAGGTTAAGAGGATGAATTTCAAATGAAAAAATAATTTCCACATCAAAGAATTCTCTTTACACAAAACCCTATTTAAAATGCATCTAAGTGTAGCTGGTGTTTAGTTCATTGTGCTGCAAAGACTTTATATGCAGCCTATCAATTAGAAGCTCTGTCTGCAAGTATCTATATGTGATTGATACTGTGCTTGAAGAGGTAGAAAAGTTATAAAAGAGTTTAATACATGTCATCTGCACTCACAAAACTATTGTCCATGTTTAGTAGGTGGCATATATTTTTCAGTTGACTTCCAGAATAAAATGCAGTTGTTGGTTTGTGTCAGATCAATAAAGACTTAATTATAGTAAATGCAAAATAATTATAAAAAAATATAGCAGAAAATAAGCATTTGAAAAAAGAAACCTAAGCTCTAAAAAGGTACAGGGAAAAGTCCAAGGGAATGGGGGACAAATAAAAAATATAAGTTCATAGAATCATGGAATGCTTTGGGTTGGAAGGGACCTTAAATATCATCTAGTTCCAACTTCCCTGACATGGGCAGGAACACCTTCCACTAGACCAGGTTGCTCAATGATGGGGTATCCACAGCTTCTCTGAGCAACCTGTTCCAGCTTCTCAGCACCTTCTGAGTAAAGAATTTCTTCCTAACATCTAATTTAAATCTCTCCTCTTTTAGTTTAAATCCATTCCCCTTTGTCCTATCACTACCTGTCCACCTAAAAATTCCTCCCAAAACACCCAAGAAACCTCCTTTTCAAATGCTTTCTTATAGTGAAAACCCTTTGATTGTTCACTGTTTCTCTGTAATGAGCATTTTACGTTTGTAGAAACAGAATCAAGTAGATCTGTTTAAACTGATGATAATCCATTGACCCTTATGGAACTCTCTCAGGTTCTGTTATGGGACATCCCACAATAATTCCAAAGCATAGTAAATTTCACACAATTCATGATGATATCTAGAAAGGAAATTTTCTACTACTAAGTGTGAGGTTTTTTTGGTTTGGTTTGGTTTTTAATTGTTTTTTTTCCTATTTATTTTTGAAAAGCCCAAAAATATTCAAAATGAGACATTATAGAGCCTGAATCTCTTTTGGCCTTCACCCTGAAACTGGGTCTGAGTGAGGGTCTCTGTCCTTCAGCTCTGTCTTAGTAAAACAAGCAGCACCACAATGCAGGCTGAAGCAGGAGACTCAGGAGCATCCAGACTTCCTTAACTCTTGCCATGTTCCTGAGCAGCATTTTCATCTGGATGAAATAGTGCTTTCACTTCTCATGGTTCAAAGGATGGTATCATAGAAGGAGTGCTCTGAACAGGAGTGGGAAAGGTCACCTTGTCTCAGTGGCTGACAGTTTAACCATTGCCTTTAGACATTGACTTGTTTTATTTAATAGTATGGACATCCTATTCTTAGAGAATCCCATCAACTGTTCTGAATTTCAGTGGGATTTTCAAGCTTAGAATAAAACTTCACATCTACCGAGAGGAGATGTGCCTTATAATTGTGATATTTTATAAGAGTGAGAAAGAACTATTTAAAAATACAGTGTCAACCAGGCCAACACTGCTCTTAGGGAAAAGGATATGTTTGCTGCTGTTGCTACAGGACTGAATTAACTTGCAGGGAATGAAATCCCTGTCTGTTCCCAGCTGTGATCTTGCATGTGTTTGACAGCAGGGCTTGTGCAGCCAGGACACTCTGTCTATACTTTCCAGAATGAGTCTGATGTCCAAAGCGCTTTCCATATCTGATATTCACATGTTCTTGCTGAATTCATTGATTGGCACCAGCTGAGGCTGCCTGAAAGTTCATCACCCCTCACAGATGCCAGAACAACATCACAGGAATGGCTGAGATTGGAAAGGACTGCAGGGGGTTGTCTAGTCCTGACATCCCTGCTCAAAGCAGGGATGAGTAACCTCATTGCTCAGGGCTGTGTCCAGTTCTTTCTGGGTGTCTGCAAGGATGGAGACTCCACAACCACCCTGGGCAACTTGCTGCGGTTTTTGATGAACCTCACAGTAAAAAACACTCTTCTTATGTTACAATGGAATTTCCTGCATTTTAAATTGTGCCCATTCCTCTTTTTCTAGCTCTGGGCCCCACTGAGAACAGTCTCACTCTGTCTTGTTTATTCTCTCTCATTATTTACTGTTAAAATCCCCCCTGAGTTCTCTCTTCTTCAGGCTGATCAGCCCCAGCTCTTTCATTCCCTCCTCATATGAGGAATGCTCCAAGTCTTTATTCACCTTTGCAGCTCCTTGAGAAATGCAGTGTTCCTTCCCAGATGGCTCTTTCCTGAGGGCAGTGAATAGGCAGAAAAGACAGGGGTGTCCTCAGGGAACCACATCCACCAGCTTTGCAAGTAGGTGTTCTCTCAGGGCATAGGCTACCTTGAGATCCTCCAAATCTCAAAGAAAGGAGCATGTGAACCAAGCCAGTGAGAATGCTCTGGCAGCCGTGTTGTGGACCAGCTTTAAATTTGGCCCAAGCCTTTCCTAAGGAACTTGCTGTACAGAAAAAAAAAAAAAAGAAAAAAAAATCAATATTTGCCACCAATTTTTTTTCTGCCATATTTTTTATTGTGCCTTGGGCTTCTTATAAATCCAATGTGGATCCTTTGGAGAATCCCAGTTCTTATTCATAGAATCATAGAATCATAGAATGGTTTGCGTTAGAAAGGGAGCTTAAAGATCATCTTCTTCCAAGCCCCTTCCATGGATAAGGACACTTTCCATTGGACGAGGTTGCTCCAAGCCCTGACCAACCTGGCCTTGAACACTTCCAGGGATGGGGCAGTCACAACTTCCCTGGGCAACCTGTGCCAGGACCTCACCACCCTCACAGTAAAGATTTGAGATGCAAAAACTACATAATAAAATAGCAAAATCAGGTGGTTGATCTTAAGCAGAGACACATTCTTAGCACATTCAGCCATTTCCTCTTGTTGTTTCCTTTGATGTGGAAGACAGTTCTCCTCCCTGAAGTTCAGGTGAATCACTACACCGAAATGACACACATGGATGCTGAAGGCATGGATTTCATTGGGACTGTGCACGTTTAAGGGCACAAGTCATCTCTCCTTTGACCAAAATATTACAAACTAGAAAAGGAAAGCAAAAGCAGCTCTTTCATACTATATTTTTTAACGTCAGTTTCTTGTACATTCTTAACATTCACTTATTCTTCCTTTATTGTACACATCCAAATTCTTACCTATGATCGTTTCACACAAGCACTTTGACCTTTCCTGCCCTCTCTGAAAAACAGACCATCTTGCATCTCTGGTTCCTTGGCAATGTGAGGGAGCAGCTTTAGGACCAGATCCTGAGTTTATTCTCCCCCAAGTAGCCCCACAGATTTCAAATAAAAGGCAACGCTCATGTAAAAAAATAAAAGCTTGGAGAACAAAGACACAGATTATGAGGTTTAAAGCTGGCAGAGAAACAGGAGGAATTGTAGAACCACATATTCAAAAGCTTCAGGAACTTACAGGTTTGAGGAGGTGACACCACCCCCACGATTTCCTTATCTGCCTTTCTTTTAAGTGGGAGCTGCAAATCTCCAGGGGTAGTTTTCTTTTGGGTATGTTGGATTTCTTTTCACGTGTTTGGCTTATCAGCTGGCCTTCTTCTGGCAAGCAGCTGATAAATGCATGATCAATAACAGGCAGGGGAAACAATAAGTTGTAGATGGTGACAGGAATGTAGGACAAGAGGATTTTCTGTCAGAAATTTGTTGTGCATCTTTAACAAGGATCTTTACTTTCTTCAGTTAATATTGCTTTATGAAGATTACATGGTCCAGGGAGTGACTCTGGGGGCCACAAACAGAAAAAGATTTGGATGCCCAAAATATACAATTGCATCTTTTGGGTATCTGGCACAGACTCAAGATCCCTGAAGGATTATCTAAGCATGAGCACCCTGAACCGGGGGACATATAAAACATGTCAATACAAATGTTAAACACAGATCTACTTGGGAAAACATGCTCTCCTCCACCTCTTAGGCACCAGTCAGGATTTAAGGGGGATACCTCTCTCTTGTAAAGCCAGGAATTCCCTCTGAGGACAGGCAAACATGACTGTCTGTTCTGTTTTGCTTGGCAGCCTTCAGCAGAGCTGTGATATTGGAGGTGGTGTCACTAGCTAGATTTGAGGGAACAGGGAGTTCATCCAGAGTACTGAGGACATGCTCCTTTCCTTAGCCTCAGGGAATTGCCAGGAAAGTACTGCAAATATCAGACTGGCAGCTGCGATAAGAGGGTGACAAAATCTTATGATTTTTTTTCTTTTAGATCCAACAGACCAATGTTTATATTATGTATTAAGGGAGAACCCTGGAAAAAAGTCATCTAAAGCCTCCCTATCCAGCCAAGCAAAGATCCAGCGTATGAGGCCACAAAACCCTCTTATATTCTTTCCTTATTGTATCTCTCCCTTTTCCTGAAAACTGTTTTGTATAAAGCAATGCAGCTTCACCAGAAAACATGGGTCATAATTCCAGCCCAGGCCCTCGACCTTAAGATCACAGACTGAAATACGGTTTTCTCAAAAGCAGTTATTGTACCTCAGGAAAGCAAAAAATAAAAGTCCTTTGAATTGAGTAATTTTGCATATTTTAGATACTCACACCTTTTAATTAGGCTGCTTTTGTGGAACAACTTACAGAAGTATCTCTTAATTTCTTCTAATAAAAGCAGAGCAGATGAGAGACACATCTGCTTCCCTTAAATCTTCTTTGAATGATGGATGGTGACCGAAGGTCTCATCTACAAGAACAAGCTTCCAACTGAACATTGTACTCTCTGAAAGCATTACTTCAGAGCATTGATTTTTAACTCATGGCATCTCTTCAGAAAGATAATTATAACCACGTAATTAAATATATTCTGGACTGAAACATGATGTTTGACATATTTATACATCTGGGTATACATAGAGCTCTTTTTAAAGAGAGAAATAGTAATTTTATTGGGTTTTTTCTTGAATATCCTTCAGTTTGACATCATATTGTGAGACATCCCTACCATGTCAGGAAGATATTTTAAAAACAACCCAAAATCCAGGCATGAAAGGGCTGAGTAGTTCTGCTGTGCAGTCAACAGTAGAGATTTATGAAGTTCAGTAATATTTTAACCTTGCAACAGAAAGGAAGGTTCTTCATCTCTTTTGTTACATTACAGAGAAATTTTGTTTTAAGCAGAGGCAAAATACATTGATAAGCAGCCCCTACAGCAGAAAATACTACAGTTTGTTTATGCAAGAGAAGAAAACAAGTGTCAAGAAAGATAATAAGCCCATAGTAATCTGAGACATGGAAAAATGAAGTGGTGTCTCTGAGGTCTCAGAGGAATTCCTGTTGCATTTATGGAGAGAAACCACACATTTTGTATTGTGGTATCTTAATGCAGACATTTTAAAAGGGCCAGGAGTGCCTATTTCTGCTAAACACCTAGAAGGAAGCAATGTGACTCATCTGTTGACATTCACATTAAAGAAAGACAAAAATAGGTTAAATGGTTTCTTAATACTGAAACCAGCTTGATGGTAGAAGCTAAATATGTCCAAGGGGACAGTGTTGTTCTATTCTTTTCATTGTTGTTCCCTCCCTTTTGAAAAGTAAAAGGGTATATTGGCAGTCAAAGGCATTACTCTATTCAGCACTACCCTTATTAAATGTTCCAGTCCTCATGTGAATTTATGTTTCTGACATTTGTTGTGTTTTCCTGTAAGACAGCTCTCTAAGTTTATAAAGACCTGAAATACATGAACAAGTTCATATTATGATACTAAGTCGTATGGTGTTTATGATACTTGCTTTACATTGCTACACTTTCTTAAACCTCACAGAGCAAGATTTCAGCCATCATTGCACTAAGGTTGTAATCAAATTAAAATATTCAGCCATTTCAATATCCTTATATTGACAAGAGATTAACTTATAGGGAGTTGATTACCAAACTTCATAAGGAACCCCAAAGAAACAAATGATGTCTTCGAGAACTGGTAAGTGAGAAGGTCCATGGTTTAAAACACCCCAACATATCTAAGCTACTCACAATCAAGCTTAAAAGTAATACACAATCACAGGATGGTTTGGGTTAGAAGGGACTTTAAAGATCATCTTGTTCTACTATCCCTGCCATGGGCAGGGACACCTTCCACTAGACCAGGTTGCTCCAAGACCTGTCTAACCCGGTCTTGGACACTTCCAGGGATGGGGCAACCACAGCTTCTCTGGGCAACCTGTGCCTGGGCCTCACTACCCTCACAGCTAAGAAATTCTTTTAATATCCAATCTTAATCTGCCCTCTTTCAGCTTAAAGCTACTCCCCCAATACTAAGCGTATATAACTATATATATATATAAAACTATATATATAAGGAACAGCTTTAACTCCTGCCAGTCTTGTCATAGTTTAAGAACTCTCAGAACATGCTCATAAAATCTCTGAATTTTAAAGATGTTCCAGGGCTTCCTGGAATAAAGACTAAGGATGGTTATCGCAGATTGACACCTGCATTAACAAATTTCTTGAACTAATGAGGCTTCCAACATGATCCGTAAAGGAGTTACGGCAGTAAAAGTTGAAAGCAAGGAATACCTTTTTATTTCTCTTCTGTCTCTAAAGGAAAGTTCCATCTGCAAACTTCAGTATTGTTCTCTTAATCTCTTAGTTTATGCATCCTCTCAGCTCTTTTAAGGAAAGAAGCAATGACCAAGACACAAAGAATGAAGGATCCTCAAACTGACACCAAAAAGAAACAAAGAGCCACCTGCCAATCTCCCATATTTGTCATTACTAAAACTTCAGCGGCAAAGACAAGACAGGCAAAGGTATGAGGATTACCCCCTTAAAAAATTTCCCAAATTAATACAATGTTTTCTGATTTTAATGGGATTCTGAAAAAAAAAATATTTATAGTTTTAAACAGGATCAGCTACTCTCATTAAATTAAAGTGGTTTTGCATATATATTTTCACAGGAAAAAAAAATTAAACTTATTTAAATGAGAAATATTTACATTCTTGCTACTCAATATATTGTGTATCTCAAGAGAGCTTTTTTGCAAGATGTCTGTGTAGCACATGGATCTACATGCTTTCTTTTATTTCATGATATTTGTTTAAATACATACCTTTTTCAGTATACATACTTTCCCCCCTCCCCATTTTTAACTGCTTAGGCTATCCCTGATTTAAAAACAAAAAACAACAAAACCAAACAAACCAACAAAAACAGGACATATCTAGCCAAGACCCATCTGGCCCTTTCCACAAATGTATGGAGTATGAATTATTTGTGCCTAAAATTGATTTTTTTTTTCACTTTGAATACCACACCTTTAGCTTTAATTAGAAATCAGTATTCATCCTAGTAGGGAATTAAATATGAAAGCTGTGTGTGTTTGAGAGAGAGAAGGACATGAAAATATGGCAACTGATGAAAACCATTTTCATATTTAGTTTAATTTTTCCTTGCTCATTTTATTTCTTCTTTAATAAGACAGGGATTTAGTAGTACTGTGATTGTTCTTCTTCACCTTCATTATCCTGCTTTTTAACACAGGGTGGAGGATCCATATTGAATGAATTGTCTCCTTGGCAATTTCCAACTGCTTCTTGCATGTTTTCCAATCCCACTGTTGCCTCATGAAAAGGTCCTTATTTGTCAAATCTTCAAGGTAACACTCATGGTTTCTTTGATTTGATCTTTCTCTTGGATTTCTGCCCTTTAATTCCAACATTTATTACACCAAGACTGATTCAGTCAACCAAGCCATTGCAAGGTGACCTTGCTTTCACAGCTCACATTATCCAGCAGTGCAAATTATCACAAAAGTTAAAAACAAAACAACACAAAACAAACTATATTCTCTTAAAACCGCACTGAACTTCACTACAGGACTAATGATCTCGCTTGAGATTTTGCTTCTAAAAAATATTATTATTCAAAAGGGATAATACACTTGCTGTTAAATTATCTTTAGGAAAGCAAGGAACTCACACAAGGAAATTATGGAAAATAGGTAAAAAAACTTATTGGCAATATAGTAACATCCATAGCTAATGAAAATTTTGAAAAAATTGTAGCTAATAAAAGAAAAAATCTAATAAATCCCAAAATTTAGACACCATTCTGTCAAGAAAATTTTTAAAAAGTGTAAAAAAAATATGCAAAATAAATAATTATTATTTGACCTTGAAGGTAATATAAAAAAGTTTTTCATTCCTTGTATTTGCTAAAATAAAATTGATAAAGCTTGAATAATGCAGACAGTGGGGTGTGACTGAAAAAGAGATCATCCCACAGGAGGAAAAAGGATGGGACTGGGAAGGGACTTTAGTACACTGACTATCTAGTAGGTGACTTCACAGAATTTGTAAAGTATGTGATTGTTTATAAATTAGGTTATTGTAATCTGAGTCACCACTTTCAAGATGATTATATTATCTTTCCAGGAGTTTATGATTTTACTGAGCAATCTAAATTAGAATCACAGAATCACAGAATGGTTTGGGTTGGAAGGGACCTTAAAAGACCATCCAGTCCCACCCCCTGCCATGGGCAGGGACACCTTCCACTATTCCAGGTTGCTCCAAGTCCTGTCCAACCTGGCCTTGGACACTTCCAGGGATGGGGCAGCCACAGCTTCTCTGGGCAACCTGTGCCAGGGCCTCCCCACCCTCACAGGGAAGGATTCCTTCCCAATATCCCATCTAATCCTGTCCTCTGTCAGTTTGAAGCCATTCCCCCTTGTTGTATCACTCCAGGTCCTTGTGAAAAGTCCCTCTCTGGCTTTCTTGGAGCTCCTTTGGGTTCTGGGAGGTGCTGGAAGATCTTCCTGAAACCTTCTTTTCTCCAGGTTGAACAGCTCCAATTCTCTCAGCCTGTCAAAACACTCTCAGCCTGACCAAACACTTGAATATAGACTGGCAGTGTGAGAGACTGAGATTTGATACTTGTAGAATTGACTGTACCACTGCAATTTCAAATGCAAAACTAGAAAACAAATGCAAAAATAGAAAAAATATGCTTATGCTATAAAAAAAAACCAAACAAACAACCAAATTGTGGAATCATGCTACATACTGATAGTCCTCAGGCTGAAATCCAAAAAAAAGTTAACTCTTACTGTGCCTTTGAAAGGTTTTATGAAATTTAAACAATGCCTGAAGGGTTGTAAAATGCTGATACAGTAATAAAAATGATGCATGTCTGGAATGACTCCCAAAATAAGATATTATTCTTTTTTTTTCCCCTGTAGTTGCCTTCTAATCCCCCCCAAAAGACGCAGAGAACTGCCAGTGATCTCAAATGCCAAGATGCTAATTCTTACAAGGCTTAGCACATTCCGAAGGACATGCCCTGCCTTCATCTCAGACATTTCTGTTCCCCTGTAATATGGAAAAAATAATGAGAGACCTTCAGGGTCATTTAAAATAGAGAAAATCACGCTCCTGAAAGTGCATTACATTAAAAAAAACCCATTTTATTTCATTTTATTTCAACCCATTTCTGTTCATCTAAACTAACATTTTTGTTTACTTTTGTGCAAGGCTACTTGAAGTCAATATGTGACAGCTGTTATGAAGTACTGTTCTGTGGTTATGACCAAAACTGAGGTTTGGCAGTCATAAAAAGGAACAGTTTGCACTATATTAATACAAATTTAAGTGTTTCATCCAAAGTGCCTGCTGAAAACAGTCTTCATTTCACACTAAGGACTGAGATGACCATCAGAACTTTTGCATTCTGCCTCAAAAATCCCTTAAACTGCAGTCTAACCTTCTTTCCTTTTGAACATACTGTGCATCTCAAAAATTGATGTTGTCTTCCTCCAAAACAAATCATATTAAAACATTCTAGAAGACTACAGCACATTTTTACATGGAATCATAGAACATCCTGAGTTGGAAGGGACTCACAGGGATCATCAAGTCCAACTCCTGGCCCTGCACAAGACAAGCCCAAGGATCACACTCACACTGAGAGCAGGCACACGGCCTTGGCAACTCCCTCTTCCATCCCTGGCTCAGTTTATTTCAATAAAAAATGGGTTTGCAAAAATCATTTTCTTCGTGTGAAACCTGTAATTCCAGCCTTGCATGGCTTACCCACAGCAGGTGGTCTTTAATGGTTAGAAAGCATTAGAATGCCTGGAGTTTTGAGCAAAATAAGTGTCTTTCTCTTGGATTTGTTGCTTACATAAGTTTTTGATGGAATTTATTTACGGGCAGAAATGCAGAAGGATGTCACATTCCCCTGCAGATGATTCGACCCGTCAGGCTTTGATTAAAAGCTTTGGGAATTTGCAGGTGTTCAATTAGGCACCAGAGGGAGCCCATATTATTTCATAAACAGAATAACAACAGAGTAAAAAGAAGATGAGGGGAGAAAACCTTCAGGGTGACAGAGCAAGAGAATATCTGTGTTTCACACAAACGCCCATCTTCCCCTCTGCTTCTTGACAACCAGTCACCTGGAGTTTGCTGTGCAGTGCAGGGGGGATTTATATTTTACAAAGTAAATTTTGAGGAGGATGAGCACAGGCCCTCTTTTTCCTGAGCTGTGAATGTTCTTTTCTATTTGCTGATGTACTAAAGGATGCTGGCAAGGAATCTGCTTTACTAATATATGGTAATAAAGGTCAGATGCTGGTACAGCAAAATCCCAGTTATCACTGAGCCACTTTTGTGGCACCAAATATGTCTGGATAATCAAACATAATGGAAAGGAACATGAGATTAGACAGCTTGTCTATTAATCTGCTATAAGAGGATGTTGGGATAATGCAAGATTTTATAAACAGAGTTTTCCCTGGGATTTCTTCTCATGGAAATATCTCCTATGATCTGGGAAATAGAGCTTTCTGTGCATTGTAAGGAGGGTTTTGTTTCTTCCTATACCAAGCAGTAACTCTCTCAGCTTCTGCTTTCCTTCCTCACCTTATAAAATCCAAAAAATATTTTACTGAAAGTGGTATTTTTTGTGAGTGTGCTGTTCCTCTAACAAATCACTGGTTGTATTTGGATATTTTCCCAAGTTTTTTACCAGGGAAACAGTCTCAAATGCATCTCATTTCATTCAGCAGTATTTGCTGTTAATATTTTCTGTAGAGAGTTCTCTGTTTTGCAAATAAAGCAAAGGAGAAAAAAAGAAAGAGAATCTAGTACATCTAAGTTTCATTTATGGGACTGCAGTGGTAAAATAACTATGCTTTGGAATTTACTAGAAGTTTTTATATTAATATCTTATCTGTCTCATATGATATGGAAGACATTCCAGTCAGCCTTTGAGGGAACTCTGGCATTGTTACAGCCTATGTGAATTTTCCTACATTCACATTTTAATTCTCCTGCAAACAGCTACAAATGATCACAGTATTTCAGAAGTCTTTGTTTTTTAGGAGTGATTCATTGCCCGTCGAGCTGCCTTCCTGCCTAAAAGAAGCTATTGCCCTCTCTGTGCCTTCACCCTTTAATTGCAAGGCAATTAAATTCCCCACTGTTTGCAGTATCTGTGTCCAGAATGAGTCATCTTATCACATCACCTTTTATTATTTATTTTATTTTTTTTATTAGCTGTGTGCTTAGCAAGATGTAGCTTAATATTTCTGTCCCCATGGAGCTGGAGCTTCCTTCCTTAATTGTTATTTTTCTAACCTTTATACCTTAGCTGGTCAGGGCTTTCTTGCATCATTGCATGAAAAATAAAATAAAATAAAATAAAGCTTCTGCTTGTCACCACAATGCCATAATTTTGGGATGTATTCAATGGCACCACGTGTAAAGGATAAAGTATGTCTGTGACTGATAAGCACAGATTTTAAGAAAAAATATTCCTTCTTCCACAAGGCTGGTACAGAATATCCAGTATTTAATTTTAGATAGGATGTCAATCATGTGAGGAAACATTATTGGGTATTAAGAAGGAACTGATCTGAAATTGTTTGGGTGTGATGTGTAACCCCAGCTACAGGTGCTGTCACAGTGACCATGAACTGGCTTTATCCAAGGGGGCTTTAGAGCACGGCTTTGTAACCTGCACAAAGCTGAAACCACGTGGTTCACGTGGCAACTTGAACAGGCAGAGACTTTATTTATGGTTCTCATGGTGTCTTTGCAACCTGATCAGTCTCTGCTGTGCTTTGTCACCAGGTTTTACTGACAGACCTGATGCCAGAGGTGTCAGCAGGATGATCAAGCAATTCGGTTTCCTCCTGTGGTCTGCATTCTGTGCCCTTGTGTGAAAGGTGGGACGCCAGGATGTTAAAAGGACTTGCATTGCCCTTATCCAAACCAAGGCCTTTCCTTGGTGTTTGGTGAAGAGAAATCCCCTTTTCTCAGACTCGAATGCCCGGATTCAAATATATTTGGCATTACCAAAGAAGAGTCATGGGTAGAAAAGAGCTTCTCTTGTTTAGATCAGTCATGCATCAGGAAAACCCTATACAGTCTGCAGTGTCAGGATTAATAGATTTCCTGAGGAGTCTCCTGACCTGTTTCCTCTGCAATGAGATGCTCAGGGCAGAACTATACGTGTTTTCTTAAAACCTTTTGGATACTAAACTTCATGACCTACCTGTGTTCCTTGCAACTGTGCTGCACAGGCTTAATGTTGTTGTTGAAAGAATAAACCCTCTACAGGAGCCCTCATTTTTGCTTAAGGTTTCTATAATCTTTGTGTTAATGTATTTATTTGAAAGCTAAACATTCTTGGCCACCATATCAGTTGATGTATGTGAAATCTTTTTATTTATATACAATGCAGATACACAGTAAGGACAAACCTATCCCTGAAGTACTCTCAGCCCGTTTTGAGAAGAGCTGTTTGGAAGAGCAGTCAAATGAAGTGACATTCCAACAGTGGCATGAAAGTGTAGAGGTAGAGATAGAAATAAAACCTAGATTTTCTTTTCTTAATTGTGTCTGCATTGAGCTATATCGCCATTTCTGAGTGATCCCTGACCTCTGAAATATTTGCTTTTGCTGATCTTTTCTTATATTACTCTGAGTTTTGCAAAAAATAAAGGCATTGATTTCTCTAAGAACAGTTCAAAACAACTTTCAAGCCTCTTTTTGATTCCTATCCCACATACCACCAGACACTAAGCTGCCCCCTCCTCCCATCAAAGCTGTGAAGAGGCAGGGAGAGAGCAAGAATTGTTGAATATATTATTTTTTTCTTAAATCATGTAATTAACAGAGTTTGTACATTAAAAGCTCAGCCAGGCTTGCACTCCACAGTCCCATCAGTTAATGCAGTTTATGTATCTCCATTAGCATGTTTGCTCACTCAGCAACCTTCCACCATATTTCCCTTAGTATCAAGTATATTGCCAACCTTTGCCAGGATTCTACTGAATTAAGGTTATTAGCTGCCCTAGCTGTTTCTCCTAAACTTCTTTGGCTTTGGAGCCTCCTAATCAAATCCTTAAAAGTTATTTCACTGCAGCCTTCTGTGATGATGTTTGCTTCTTTTAAATACACTTTTTCTTTCCTGAGTAGTCAGCACATCTCCATCTCATGGCAATATAAACTCCTCAGAGCACCAGTGGCCGAACTTTGCAGCACTTTGGAGGGTTCCACAGGACAATAAATTGAATATAACAGAGTATGTGAACTCCTGTGACTCCTGGCTATATACATTATAATGAAGTGGAAGATGTGCTGATTATCACATAATACAGATGCATTATGTACAAAATAGGCACCAAGAGAAAAGGACGTGCTTTGGTTTTATCACCAGCTATTATGAGAAGGAAAGGACCTGAGTATGTATAATTATAAACTGCAAATGTCATGCCTTCTCCCAGTCCTTCCATCATCCAGAAAAATCAGCACATTAAGAAGGAAGCAATGCCCTGGGTCTTGCCTATTAGCCTCACAAAATCAGGGAACAAAAATCTCAGAACTACTGCCTGCAGTAAAAAACCTTTAATATCTCAGGACTTAAGTTCTGATTTTGGTTCTCATGGGACTTAAGAAAAGAAGAAAAGTAATTAATCTAGTAAAGGATGAATATCCACTGGTGGTCAACAGCAGCTGCTTCAAAAGGAAATGCAAGAAATGAAAAACAAAGTTTAAGGGACTGAATCAAGCAAAGCATCTTTCTTGACATTGACAAGAAATACTCAGATTTCAATTAAACCACCTTTAACTAGTCCCAAAAGCTATAAACCTCATGGCTTTCCCATGCCATTTCTGTTTCCTTCCTTTTGCACCACTTTCTACATGTGTAAAACCATGAACTGGCGAGTTCCAGAGAGAATGGCCATCTAGAGCCATCACTAACTTAATCTGGAAAAAAACCTCCAAACAACGTTCTATGACTTCACTCTTCACCCCTGAATGAAATCTTTTACAGACAAGATGCTTATGAAGTGTGTCCTTTTCTTATTCTGCTGCTCTAATTATTTCAGTTTCAGCAGGTGGAAATCCACATCTGCCCAACTGTGCAGAACTCCTAGAAAAGATGTGGATCACTTGCCTACTCATTTTCAGCTATTCCCACTGCCATACTTTGTTTTTTCCTTCAATTTCTAAATATTTTCTTTCCTATCTTTGTCTTCTAATGTCTTTAAAGAACCTTTTATGTTTACCTTAATATTCTTCAGCAGTACTGCTTCATTATTCCCATTCGTACTCTCAATGCCCTCTTTATAGTCCCTCTGTTGCTTCACATAAAATTCTAACAATGCTGCATGTCTTTTTCTTTCTATAATTTTTTAAGCTCTGTTTTGCTTTCATTTAACTTAAAAGGCATATCAGTCATCAACACAAATTTAATACTTGGTTCTACATAATGGCATATCCTCCTTCCAAGCTCGCTCTACCACCCCGAACATTTAGTTAATTTTGTCAACATTATCTCTTACTACTAAGAACTGACTGTTTATATCATTTATTGGGAATTCCTGACTATGAGGTGGTGAGGCCCTGGCACAGGTTGTCCAGAGAAGCTGTAGCTGCCCCATCCCTGGAAGTGTCCAAGGCCAGGTTGGAGCAACCTGGAATAGTGGAAGGTGTCCCTGCCCATGGCAGAATGTTGGAACTGGATGGTCTTCAAGGTCCCTTCCAACCCAAACTATTCTATGATTTTCTGATTTCATGGTTAAAGGCATTACATGTAACCATTTAAAAGTTTAACCTGTGTTCCTATTCAAAATACCATCCAGGAATTGAAAATTGAAACTATTGTTGTAGTTTTTGTTATTATGATGATGATTATTAATTATAATAATTAATAACTATTAATAATGATTTCTGACATAATCTCTAAGGTCCATTCCCTTTTTCACAGCCTGTTCATTTGACATTACAGATATTGTTCATTTTCTGGTATCTCTTGAATATGGTGGTTTCCCCCTTTTATCTTTTAATCCTTAGATGTTACAACTCATTTGCAGTAAATTTGTCATCTGTTTTTACTGTGTTTTTAGATCTTTGAGAACATCTTGCTGCCTTATATTGAAGGATGATGAATATTTTCTGTAATGTTACACAATATCCAATAAATCAGCCCAAACCTCTTCTTAAAATTCTCTGTCAGAGCTGTAGAAACCATGATTCAGTTATCTCCCTCTTTTCCTTTTCATTACTGCCCTAGAGAATTTAAGGAATATTGAATGTTGATTAAGGTACAATAAATCCATCAAAGCAGGTATTTCTATCAGAAATTATCAAAGAACTGACATCTCAATGGGCAAAACTCAGCATAATTTACACAGAAGCAGTATTGATGAATAGATTTACCCTGGCTGAAGGTGCAGTTCCAGGTTTGTCAGTGTGGTTTGTAAGCAATGAAACACATTGCACTGCACACACGCCTTTCTGGGTGTTTGGCTTATTTCTTCAGTAACTTCTGAGGCTGTTGACCAATTCCACCCAAACCTAATGAATAGTTTGCAAATAAAATGAAAAAATATACACCCTTTCTTTTTTTTCTCCCTTTCAAATTAAGAAGTTGGATAGAGCAGAACCACCCTATTGATTCCTCTGGGAAGGATAAAGTTGAGCTCAACCCTTATTAGACAACAGAGCATGTACTTTCACATGGGACATTATGACCAGAAAAAGTAAGATTTAGCTGAAATTTGAAGCTTACTGCACAGCTTAGACAGGAAACAATACAAAACCAGGCTTTATTAATCCCGTGCTTTGGATAAAATTTGCATAATTTGATGGTCATGTAATCACAGTATCTCTTGTCTTTGGGTATGTAATGGTTAAAATTCTTAAATTCACATTTCAAAGAGTTACAGCTGCCAATGAATCCGTGAGTTCTCAGGTTGCCCGAATTCAGGCCCTGAGGACCCTGAATTGGCTGCTCACAAAATGAACAGAAATAAAATCTTCCAGGAACCAGCAACAGGACATGAGGGAAGGCACTCAGGCTGTGCTGAGGGAGGTTCAGGAAAAATTTCTTCATGGAAAGGTTTGTTAAAGGGTTATTAAATATTAGAAAGGTCTGCCAAGGATGGTGGAGACCCCATCTCTGGAGGTGTTCAAAAAATAACTAGATTTGGCACTCAGTGCTCTGCTCTAGTTGACAAGGCAGGGATCAGTCAAAGTTAGGACTTGATGAACTTAGAGGTGTTTTCCAACCTAAAGGACTCTGTGATTCAGTAATTACAAGGTGCATTTTTGTCCTATTTTGACTGGGAAATTACTTGCATATTTCATAACACATTTTCAACTAAGCTCTTCTGTAGCAATGTAGAAAATTATTTTTCCACACTTAAAGCATTTCCAGTGCTAATAAAGAAGAAAGCATATTTGATGAGAGAGCTTTGCAAAGAGTCATTGAGCACTCATCTCCAATTTGTGGTTTTGATGCTTTCCCACAGTGTTAGCAGAAACCCTCAAACAAACTCTGAGAAGAAACACATTATTACAGCTTCATCCAAATGAAACCATGGCAATTTACAGGAGCCTCCTTCTGCACAGAATACATGCCAGGGAAAGAAGAGCAGGAACAGAATCAGAGCTCTAAGAACACCAGCAAAGAGTAAATAATACATACATTGCAAATGTGGTGGGGTTTTTCAAGACAAATTAATTAAAACCTGTTCCTCCTGGGAAAAACTGTTGCACTGAAAATCTCTATCCTAAATCAGGATTTGTTGTAGGACTTCTGTTTATTTTTTACTATTTCTTGAGGTA
The DNA here is from genome assembly GCF_003984885.1 of Neopelma chrysocephalum. Taxonomy (NCBI): domain Eukaryota; kingdom Metazoa; phylum Chordata; class Aves; order Passeriformes; family Pipridae; genus Neopelma; species Neopelma chrysocephalum. The sequence continues at coordinate 1,193,884 of NW_020897745.1, read as the reverse complement.
CAGTTTTAACTGTGGATCTTTTGCTCTGATGTATCATATCAAGGTATTTCACAGCAGTATGGCATTGAGCTGAAACAATGATAGCTTTGCTCTTAGTAGTACATTGCTAATTAGAAATCTTACAGGAGGAGGAGTTGTTGTTCATAAAGCTCTGGCAGGGAGAGAAAATGAGTGCTTGTCCTGACTACAGGGTGCCCAATGTCTTGTGTGTGACTAATCTGGGATAATAAACACAACAACAACAGCAAGAGAAAGCAGGAAGATGCAGATGGTACCATCTCACAATGCTTTGTGTCCAGAGTTTTTACAATACTATGGGGCAGTTCCCTTTAATCACTTTAAAGATCACAGATCATTCAGGTTGGGAAAGACCTCTGAGGTCATTGAGTCCAACCATTAACCAGACACTGCCACGTCCACTCCTAAACTATGTCTTTAAGTTCAGGATCTCTGTGAAACCAAGTGAAAACATGTGAAATAAAATCTCATAAACAGACCTTTTTTCAATAACTACACTGAGACTAGCAAATGGGATAAGTATCCCATTTCCTCTCAGAGATAGTTCTACTTAGCACACACATTCGTTGTCCTGACAATACTACCACTTTTAGTGGCAAATTACTGTTTTCAGCAGTAAGATGCTTCCTTGGTACAATAGAAGTTGTTGTTCTTCTTTTCCAAACATCTAATATCTTATGGTTTTTTAACTTCTTTTGAAAATCTGTATGAGAGATTATTGTACTGGAATTACCTCTTCTGTTTTAGCACAAGTGGTTGGGAAAGGTCTCAGACTTCCCTGTTTCAGTGCTTGATGGCTGATAATTCCAAATTTACTTTCTTCCTTATGCTATGTAGTGCAGAAAACAGTACAGAGTGTATCTAGAGATTGTCTTGGTTGCACACCATCATGAATTTGGCGCAATAACTCACATCAATACTGAGTAGCTAAACTTACTGTAGCTCCCTACCTATGGAAGGAGGACCTCTGCCTGGGAAGGGAGAAAAACAAAACAAAGCATTGTAGCTCACTTTATTTTCAGGTGTAATGGTGCTTGAAAAAGTATCTTGACTTCTAATTTTTTTTTTGGTATTACATTCTGGGTGTTTCATTTGTATCTTGCCTAGTAAATAGAATTATTATAAGTGCAATGTATTACTACTACTCATGCAGCAGCCAGTACACAGTATGTTGGTTTTATTAAAATTCAAACCTAGATGGCTGCTGAGAGTTGGAAAGTACATTACTAATATAACTGAATTGATTTTGTTGAGCCCATTGAAGGTGAAAACATTGGGCATAATTTGTCTAGATTTCAGAAAAAAAACCACATTTGATACTTCACCACACAACATAACCATTTGTAAAGCCAGACAGCATAATACAGACAGAGTAAACAATGCCCTGGAAAATAGACACAAAGGTCAGCTAAAGGAAAATACAAGGAACAAAATCTGATTCTGCTCAGGTTGCACAAAATGCAGTATTAAAATCACTTTTAGTGTTGTCTTTTTTAAGGACTGTTCCAAAACTTAATAATCTCAGTATACTACGCTTAGTTCTCCCCACTTTACTAAAGATCAGATGCTGGATTCGTGCACTAACCTTTCCAGGCTGGTGCTGGGAACATACTTTCTATAAAATATGAAGGAGACATTATTTTGACCCACTAAATACATCCATCAGGAATACCAGAATACAGTTTATTCCATCTTGCCATTATTCAGCACAGAGGAAAGACAATGAATGAAACAACATCTTTCCCAAATATTTTCTCAGGATCCAACAGTAAACTAGTAAGCGTTGGTGAGGTGCAAACCCAGTGGAATAACTATCCAATAGGTATCCATGAAACACATCTGCACCTCTGGATCAGCTGCAAGCAGAACTGCTCAAGGTGCAGCTGACTGGTAGGAATATTTTCTGCCCAGTTTCATGACTATCCAGAGTAACTTGTGAACATGTAATGGTGTCTTATTAAGAAAGATTTTTAGAGACAAAACACATGTTAACTATAAAAAAAATAAATATCTTTGGAAGTAGGTAAAAAAGTGTTATTTCATATTTTTGGGTTGTACCCTGTGAATAAAGATCAGCCATCCTTGACCTACATGGCTGGTGAAAAACTAAGTGGGAGGATGAATTCTGATAGGGAGATAAGATGCTGAGAAAAGAAAGGAGTAGATGGAATAATGTGTCTGGGATTGTAACTAATCAGAAATAAGTCATGGACTGAAGTGTAACCAAGCACTAGAATATAAATCGTTTGAGCAGAACAGTGGGAGTCTGGAGTGGAAGCAAAGTGACAGGGCCAGTTGGGGAAGGAAATACAAATGAACTCCAAAGCAGGAAAAATGAATGGAGAAAAGATCATTTCAGGAGGATTACAGGTCTGCGGAAATATAATAATGAGAAATGCAGCATCAACACCAGGAAAATGTAATATTTTTGACCAACATTGTGTTGTGACCAAAAGTGAATTTTAAGTCAGATCTTTGTCCATCCATGCAGGATCTTATGGACCCCTTAAATGCCTTATGATAAGAGACTATGTTTGTTTTTTATTAATCTCTGTATTTCATCTATGTTTCGTCTCCTTGTGGCTTTCTTATTTTCAATTTTTTAAAATGCTGGACTGATGTCCAGAGATTTTTTGACCCTGTTGTTCAGTCAGAACAATTTAGACATGAGGTGATGCAGCAGAAAGTTGCATGATCTAGAGACATGATCTAGAAGTCTTCATAATGGTGGGGGATACCTTCAGTCAGTCCAATTACTTCTTTTCAATGTGTTTTTAAAAACTTCACATGTGATGACACTATAAAGCACATCAGTGGGCACAGAACTGCGTCAGATACTGCTCTGACACACCCTGATGGTGTCAGGACTGAGGTCTATGTTTCAGTTGTCTTTATCTACATTAAAAAAAACAGGCTATCAGATGTTCTTATTCTGTCAGAAAAGTTTCGTGGCAAATGTAGGAAACAGAGGGACAAAAGGGCAATAAAAAAGTATTCTGTGATATTCAGGCACTCTGTATTAGGAGCTGGATCCAGAATGCTTTGCCCTAGGATCTCAGACAAGTGTGGAATTCTTTCAGGGAAAAAGCACCACGAAATCTTGCATATGTCCTGCCATTAACATTAACAATTTCCCTTCACTATGCAGTAAGGCTCAATAAATTTTGTTCTCAAATGTGTAATTCAATTTTAGGAATTGACATAAAGTTCAGAATAAAATTATGAATAGTAAAAGTATTTTGCCTACTTGGGTTATTCTCTTCTCACCAAATTTTGGCTACCTTCCTGTTCCCTAAAACTGGACGTGTCAGAGGTCTTCAAGACAAAATAAGTTGCTGTACTTTCAAGTTTACATATGCCTTGCTTAGAAAATCACACTCTTTTACAAAGAATAAAGGCATTAGGATTGTATCTTAAATCTTCCCCCTTGAGTGCCAGCACTCCTCTAGTTTTGTAACATTTATGAAGTGCTTTGTAAATTCACTTATAAACAGTATGTCCATAGCACATTTGTGATAACCACACACAGGGATACATCCACACCACAACAAGGCATCTCCCATCAGTCATAGGATGGAAAGTCAGACACATTTTCACTTTTGGAATGCTTCAAGAGCACATCAAGCTTAAGAGTAGAGAGAAACCATAAAATTATAAATATCCTGAGTTGGAAGGGACCCTCAAGCATCATCCAGTCCAACTCCTGGCCCTGCACAGGACAACCCCAAAAGTCACACTATGTGTCGATGAGTGTTTTCCAAAATGTTGTGGTCCACAGTGTGGGTCAGAGCACCGTGGTTTTTACTTGTCAAGTTCCACAGTTTGTAGGGTTTTTTAAACAAAATCTTCAGGTTCAAACTGAGATGCTCAGAATCAATGAGGACTGGAGAGATCCTGCACATTGTAATGCTCGTGTCATGACACACTAGGAAAAGACGGAAGATATAATAGATCTCTCTTCTCTGGGAGTTAGGAGGTTGGGCGTGCTATGAAATGTAATTAATGAAATGGAACCAGACAGGATGAGCAAAGAGGATCTTGATGGAGGTTGCAGGAATACACCCAAAACAGAAAGAGCTGCCAGTCTTTCAAGCATGTCTACATTCCCCCTTACTCCTCCAGATTTTTGTTACTCTGCCTCATGTTTCAGCCTTTACAGAAAAGCTGTTTCTACAGCTCCTCCTCTCAGAGCTTCCCTGACCATGCTCCTACCCATGTCAGGGAACACAACTGAAATGAGGATCAAGGGCAAATACAATCAGTTTGATAACATTTGTTTGTCATTCTATAGGTTTCACATAACACATAGAACTAACACAGCAAATCTGGAGTGGATTTGTGTTTGCAAATATGTTAACTAAAAAAAATAACAACTTAAAAAATAAATATATATTCTTTTGAAAGTTTCCTTTTAACATGGGATAGATTGTTAAGCCGTGAAGTAGTAAACATATTCCCATAATAAAAATGGGCAAGTTTCACATAGTTGATTTACATAGATGTACGTTGTTGTAAATCTGTCTTCTATGGACCCCACTGGCAATATTGCCCATCAAATATTATTTCCTTTCTTAGATATTTCCAGAAAATAATCTAGTAGGGACAATTGTGACTTTTCAGAAGAATAATCCCTTAGCAACATGACTTATAGTGGTTGTTTTTCACTATGTGAAAGTTTGTCTCAAGACTTTCTGTTTATTTGAACAAACATACAAACAGAGCGGATATTACTGGAAGAGTGTCTTGATTTATGTTCCTTACCTTCCTCTTTTTCTAGGTTTATCTAGACACAAAACCATCCACCTTCCATGAACATTAAAAAGAAAGGTTCAGTTCACAGTCAAGATATGTGAATTAAAAAAATGTTTATTAGTGGAATCAGACAGGTGTTCAAGATATTTCACAAAAGGTAATCAGGATACTGAAGGCCCGTTCCTAGAGTGAAGAATCACAGAAACGCTTTTGTAACCATCCTACCTTAACCTTCCTATGTGCTTGTAGCAGGATTTTCATTGCAGAATTAACATGATTTTAATTAATCTTTGCAGCCACATGCAAGCTCCCAATTAAAGGCATTACCTCCTATCCATATGTGCCTGGATTTTATGATGTTTGTTTTGCACATTGCAAAGAGAGAGGGAGGTTAAAGTAGGCTCTGAGCAGAAGCAAGTGAAGTCAACTCTGACAACCAGGGGTGGGTTATCCTCTTGGCACTAGCAAAACACTACAAACACGTGGAATTCAGCTGAAGCCTGGCAAAGCTTTTTAGCACAGATGTAGACCTGGCCCTACTGGTTCCAGACCTAACTTGAATGTCTCCGTATCGTGCTCTGAGGAATGGAAGGGCTTTGCTAACCCCATCTAATGCTGACCCTGACAGACCTGAGCTGGCTTTGCACAGCTCCATGTGTTTTGTTTCATCCTGAATCCCCCAGCTCCTGGTGCTCCTAAAGATTCATTAATGTGACTGAGCTATTCCTTGACCTGAGCTGTCACTGTGAGTTACGGAACCCAAGCGGCGGGAGATTATCCCTGGTGTTTTATCGGATGTTTGATGTTTTGGAAAGGGAGGAATTCCATTGCCCCACTCTGAAGGGGTTTTGTGTTCTCCTGCCTGGAGCCAGCTGTTGTATTTTGATGTAGTTTCATTGAAGTCAGTGGAGTTGTGTCAGAAAACCAGGTTACAAGGGAGAAGATTAAATGTGATGTACTTATTTCATATTACTCTTGATCTTTTCTTAACATATTATGTACCGTTTCCACATTTGCTTTGTTAAGAAGATGTATTTGAACCATTTCCTTGGAAAAAAAATTAGAGGGATTCCTATAAATATACACAATTTCAGTTTGAAGAAAAATGAACAAAGGACCAAATAAATGTCGCCGAATTCAATTAATATCTCATGGGGTTTCTCCCTTATTTGTTTTAAAACCCACTCATCTGTTTTAATAAATTGTTCTTGCTCAAAAAAATACTAAATATTGTATTTTTAATTTGGTATGGTATTGACTTGTACAGCTGGTTTTCCAAGGAAATAATCTATAATCTTGGAACAATATGCCTGTCCTATATGGCTTTTTTTAAAGCTGAGACACTAAATTAATATTTTTTGCTAAGAGGGTTTTGATTCACTATACTCTTTACCTAAGAGAAAAATTAACAAACATTGAACCAATAAAGTACAATACATTTCTAAAAATCCTCCTGTAATTACTAGTCTTAGCCAGAGAAAAGAAATACACTGAACCATGTAAATTGGCAGTTCTCCTTCAATATTAACAGCCAAGAAAAAAATTGCTTTAAAAAGTCAATGTAAATATAAAATCAAAATGTCAATGTAAATATAAAATTAAAATGTCAATGTAAACAGCAAACAAAAGAAAGGATTTTCTGTTTAAAACATTGGATTTCTTTGTGGTCCAGAGAAGTCCAAGCCCTTAGTAGTGTAAAGGACCAATGTGGCCTTCCATCAATGCTCTAAAATAATAAAAATTGCAACTCATCCAAGGGTTGGTTTAATATCATGTAGACAGTCTGACTACAGCAAAGACTTCAGTACCACAAGACCTAAAAGATGGATTAAAATTGAGTGCTGCTACTGATACAAACCAGCAGGTTGACTTTATAACGCTTAATAGCATCCCCAATTGGAGTCGTGTCAGAGAGAAGGGAGAGCAAGAAGAACAGAACCTCTGGGAATTCACATGAACTGACTGCCCCTTGTAGTTGAGGGAAATCTATTTGCAGAAACAAATTGACCTTGCCAGCTTGATAGAGACACAGATGTTAAATGATGTAACCAGGCTCCAAATCTGCTGAATCACATGTAGCTCTTGCAGCAGAGTAAAAAGTGGTGGAGGCTATTTTTACCAGGCAAAGAACATTTTTGATGAAATAGAAGTGTCTTTATTGAGTCCTCAACAGATATCTAATGTAAATGTTTGATTTATTAAAAGTCTATTGTTCAGTTCCATTATCTGTTATCTGTTTCCAGTGCCATGTTCACATATTTTTATTAAAATATATATATGTATATGTCTTCACTTTTCATGGAAACAAAAGAAGAATTACAGCTGCTGATCCTTATAAGTAAAAAAAAAAGAAGAAAGCAGTAAAATAGTCCCACCTGTAGAAGGCATGAAACATGCAAAACACAGACCTAATCCATTTTTTAGCTTTTCATATTTTTAGAGGACTTTTTTTCAAAATGAATAATTCTATTTAAAAGCTCCAAATTTTCCCACACCTGCAACAAAACTTACTTTGCAGGAGAAATTAGCTCAAAACACCCAAAGAATATCTTTAGTATTTTTAGTGAACTAAGGATACGGTGAATTGCAAAGGTTTAGATGAACTGAAGGTGTGTCTAGAGTAGTTTATGGAAGAGAAATCCATTCACAATTGCCAAATGCAAAACCAGTGGTGAAATCTATCTGGGGTTGGAAGGATATTCATGGAAATCTTGGTATAAACTGGTCCTGTTCCATCACTCTTCCCTGGACATCTGGTTTTAGCCACTCCTGCAAACAAGTTTCTGTTTCAGATGGGATTTTGTTCCGGAGCAAGAGCAATTCTGATGTTTCAGTGACACCCAGACTAAAGAAACATCAGTTTTCACACAGTGGTTTGTGCTGATCTAGAGAAAAGCACATTCCATTAATGTGAGGCATCCTAAAAATCACACCTAGAGTTTGATTCTAATATTCCACATATCCAAGCATTAATATGGATATCTTCTTGACTCCTGCAGCATGTCCTAGAACTTTGCAAATAGGGACTTTCTCAAAAAATTCCTTGTTTGAAGGTACCTTTATTCAACATTTCTTTCTGTTCCAGGACCAAAGACTGGCTTTGCCTAAATGCAGAAGGGCAAAGCAAAACTCAGAAAAATCACAGATTTGGGTGCCTGCTGCAGGATCCCAGTTTCTCACTGGTTTTATGGAAGGTCCAAAATTAGGTCAGAAAAACAGCTTTTTTTTAGGTAGAGCCCAGAGATGAAAGCAGTTATGTTCACTTACATCAGCTTCCACTGATTAAACCTTAAGGTTTAAAAACTGCACTAGTGTTTGCATTTTGATATTAGTTGAAGGAATTAAGTTCCAAATTATTAATATCATCAAGAAACATGATAATTCCTCATACCTGCAGACTCAAACCAAATGTCAGTGACTGGAATAGAGTTACAGTGACATCTTCAAAGCAAGACTCCTCAAATTAGCTGGTTTTTTTAGATATCAGCTTAGTTTTAGCTGTGTGCAAACCAGTTCTGATTTCAAAACCCACCAAAACAAACTTCATGAAAATGCAGAGAGTTGATTTCTCTTGTTGCACACTCATATCTTACCTATGCTGTTACTCTCATTCAAACAAGGTAATTTAAGAGGCTGCAGAACAGATGTAACTGAAGACAAAATTAGATACAAGCAACACAAGAAAACCATCAAATAATCCTCATTAGTGACAGTGAAATCAATAACTATTGCTATGTATCTTTGGGGACTTTGTTAAAAAGAAAAGTGTTCATGTGGATTTAAAGACAACTGTGTGTAGGTAAATATTGGTACAACCTCTGACAGACTTCTACTGAATTATCTAGATATGGTAAAAAACAAAAGTCACCAAATCTCAGGTAGATCTCACTATTTCTGGGAAGCCAATCGAATATATGCACCCTTCATTCTCCTTACAACTCATTGTTTCCTATATTTCAATACTGTATTTCTAAAAGGAGAATTAAAAAGGCGTGTCAAAAATGTAATGGGGTATATTTATAAGCCTCCTTTTTGTCAAGTGACTCAGGGCACCATAAAGACAATTAAATTCAAATTATAATCACACAGATTATTATGAATGCATGCTATTAACTAATTAGAGAAAAAAATCTAAACTCCAAAATTAGACTAAAATTAAACAAATGTGGCATCATTAAAAGCAAACAGTAAAGCAAAACAACAGGTTGTTTATCTTAGTGTGGTTCCAGAACATTTAAAAATACTTTCCTTTATTTTTGTGATTTGTTTAACTTCTGATTTTTGTGTTTTCTACCTTAGAAGACATAAAGCAGAATTTTCTGACATCTCAAAATCTCATGAAATATTTATATGCCTGAAATTTATCTATGGATGGAATAGAGAATGCTGACCTTAGGCAGCTGGGCCTTCTGCAACCTGTGCCAAAGAATAACTTGAAAAATCCCCCTTCTTAACTAGGCAACAACTTAAAGTTGTCAGCAAGGAGGACACATTCCCTTCCAGAGTTTTGTGTGAAAATCGGGGCTGCCAGCAATTCCTCTCTCCCTTCAAGACTGACTTCCTGAAATTTTCTTTTCCATCCATTTTCAGAAAAAAAAAAAAGAAAAAAAGAAAAATATTTAGACTTCATTGCTGCACTGTGCAGACTTCATAAATATTGAATTTTTTTCTATGGAGGTAATTTACTCTGCTTTCCAGTGAGTTCTCCTCTGAGAAAAGATTGATCTAAGTTTGGACTGTTTCCAGGGAAAGGTGAGAATGCAACCAAATCTTCTCTTCATTTTTACAGATGGCCACACTAATCAAGTTGTGTTATTTCAAAAGAAAATGTCTGGCCTTTCATATTGGGAAGATTTTGGCATTTCTGATTCGTGTTAGATAGACTCTGAGCATGTTTATTGAAGTCAGGCCTTGGGGATTTAGGCAGGGGAGGAGATGCATTTCAGCTAAATTTAGACTTTGACAGCATCAGTTTCTAACTCTAAGCTGGTCATCTGGGATCTTTCCAGCACCAGGGGAAGAAGTAAGAACTTTGAGTGATCATTTTATCTGATCTACTTAAGTTTCAGATTTGTTTTTTTTTCTTTGAAAAAAATGAACCTGCTTAATTTTCTTTCTCAAAGGGCACCTCTGCTTATAAGGGGGTTTACCAGGCCCAAAAAACCATAAATAACTGATTTAATCCATGATCACTTGTGTAGTATTAAAAAATAAGTGTGAAAAATGCAGCATCAAGTGTTATCTATTATGCCTTTGTTTCAAACCCAAGTCAATTAAACATTTACATTTCTGATCAATATTTATCTTCCTTGGCCGTAAGTGTTTACATTGGTGGAAATTATGTAATTGTTTCAGGTGATCCATTAACCACTTCACGATCCTCACTATGAGCCACTAGAACACTTTTCCTCCAGTTCAACATAAATCTTCACAGATAGAATTAAGTTTTTTAGTTTATGGTCATGGAGTAGAGGCAATTTCCTGGTCTGCAGCGACCCTTCTGTGTATTTCAGTACTGCTTCCATGTCTTCCTTTGGTCTTGTTTCTCACTTTATAACTGGAGACTTTCTTGTTAACAACCACAATTCAAAATATTTTGACTTTGTTAAAAATATCAAGAAAGAAGGAAAATATCTTTTAAATGCTTTCACTGCTTGTAAATACTGAGGCTTTCAAAAAATTTTGTCTGGTTTTTTTTTTCCCCTCTTCAACTAAACTGATTTAATTAATGCCAGTTTGACAATCTGTTGTGGTTTAACCCCAACTGGCAACTAAAGTACCACACAGCCCCTCGGTCATTCCCTCAGCCCCCCAGCCCGGTGGGATGGGGAGGAGAATTGTTATTTGAAAGAATAAAAAGTCAGTAAAGTGGTCCATAAGAACAGTTGTTCATAGAAAAGTTTTATTCGGTTTTCCTTAAATTAAAGAACAAACATGGAAAAGCAATAAGAAGAAAGATTTGAAAGAAATTTCTATCCATGTCTTTCCTGTGAATGTGGCTGTTGGGGTAATGTTTGGGCTTTTTTTGTCTTTTTTTTTTTATTTTTTGCTGCTGCACATTGAAAGTTCTCAGAGATTGTTGCTCTGTAGCTATACCCCAATTTTTAAATACCAGATCTCAAATATCTCCATGAGATGGGAAGATAAAGGGAATCAGCCACATATTGTCAGATGTCTCTCAAACTCTACTGATTTTGGGTGGGACAGAGGTAATTTTCTTCACAGTAGCTCCTGTAGTGCTATGTTTTGGATCTGTGACCAAGAAGACGGTGTTGATGTTTTACTCAAGCAATGTTTTTAGCTCTGCTAAGCAGTTCTTGCACAATGTCATGGCATTTTCTGCTTCTCACATTGCCCTGACAACGAGGAGGTTGGGGATGCTCAAGAGGCTGGGAGGGAACACAGCCTGGACAGTTGAACCCAACTGACACCAAAATAAGCAAGAAAAACTGGGGGAAGAAGAAGGAATGGGAGGATTTTCAGAGTGAAGGTGAATTCCCAGGTAACCATCATGTGTGAAGGTTACTTTCCTGGATGGTCACTTTACTGCTTTCCTGGAACAGGAACCTAAACACCTGTCAGACAATGGGAATTGGTCAATGAATTCCTTATTTTAGTTTACTTATTGAACTGTCTTTATCTCAATCAATGATTTTTTGCACTTTTACCCTTTTGAACATCTTTCCCATCCCACTGGGGGGGAGTAAGTGAGCAGCTGTGTGGAGCTGAGCAGCCTACAGGGGTCAACACAAAGTGATTCCTGAAGGGTGACAGGATCATTCCACAGTGATGCACTTTTGGTCGCATGGCCAGGCACAGATCCTTGCTAGGAACTGTGAAATTCCTCCATCACTTTTTTATTCATCCCTTGATAATGAATACAGATGTAGATGAAAAATAAATTAAAAAAAAAAAAAAAGAAAATATGGGTCTGTTCGCTAAAGTGGTTTAAGTAAATTTTTTTTCCTAAAAACATGCACAGGATGAATAATGGTGGTTGAAATAACAATTTATTTGCTTTTTCAAGTGCGCCCATTCCTTGGTAATCCTTCGAAATACCTTGTTTGAGACCAGTTCCCACCATTAGAATCACCATTAATGTAAATCTTTTCCATTGCATAATTTCTTCCATCTGATTTTTCCTGGGGTTCAAAAAAGTGTGTGGAGACAGGAAGATGAGGGGAAGGAAAGTTGACATCTCCCTTTTAAATGCAGCTGGCTTCAGGTAAACAACTTGTACTTTCACCATTTCAAAATTAAACATATATTTCACATTAATCAGCAATCAGGCCAGAATAGGGAGAAATAGCTAAAGCCAAAAGACACAGAAAGGAAATATTTCAATAACAGTTCTTTTTCTTTTCCATTTTTTTCCCTCCTTTTCTTCCTGGATGAAACCGATTTTGTTTTCCGAGCCTGAAATTACATTGTCATCTCAAAACTCTCTCTCTTCTTTTAGCTGGAACACAGAGATTGCTGGTTACTTCTGTTCTATTTTTTTTTCACCTTCTGTAAAACAGAAGGCTTGCAGCAGAACTATTTTGACAGAGACTAAAAAGCAAGCAGAGGCAGAGTTGGTATACAAGTGCTTTAAAATCTCATGTACGGGGTATTGTATTACAGCGTAGTCATCTGACTGGAAGGAAAACACAGGTCCTGTCTCTGTGATAAGATTCTCTCCAAAATAAGAACTGAAACTAACTGGAATACAACCCTGAAGCAGAAAGGGTTTGAGTCTGAATTAAAAACACCTTCACAACAAGGTTTGAGCAAGAAGGAATGAAGACCAAGGCACCTTGGTCTTAGGAAATGCATTTGAGGTAGTTGTCATAGGTTGAGCAAATGAGATCACTGTTGTGCATCACCCAGATTCAAAACTGAGAATAGGTCAAAATGAAAAACAAATGAAAAGTCTTCATTTAATTGTCCATTAAGAACCCTAAGGTAAAATGCAGTGGTGAAGTTCACAGTATAGTCAGCAGTAGGGAGAGCCATAGGCTGACTTAGTATTGGAAAAAAAGAGAGACTCTCTGTTTTTATCTTTGTGCAGTTTGTGATTTTAATGTGGATCCTGAATAGTGAAGATCATCCAGTCTTTTTATCCCATCATTATGAACAGAAGTAATTATGGCTGTGCCTGCCCTCAGCATTAGATCGAACCCTAGTCTAACAATCACTCACACTGGCACAGGATGAGATAAGGTCCTGTTTTAAGGAATATCTCTTCTCTTGTGTGTCCAGATTTCACCTGATAAACTCTGAGACATGACTATGATACAAATCCAGACAGCAATTCTCTCCACAATACAGGTGTAACCTGCAGTTACAGCTATCTGTGCTCAAAACAGGCTACAGGTTTGCTATCCCTGGGAGAAGTAGGCACCTTCAGGAGATGAGTCACCTTTTCCTAAAAAGAGACAGACTTCAAAAGTTGATTTAGAAAACTAATTTTAGGCAGAATAAAAAGTATGTAATGAATCATCACACCGACCTCTCTCTCTCTTTCATATCTTCTCCTGCTCTTTATCACAGAGGACACTAAGAAAACTGGCTTAGATCAACCCTTTTAGACAATTACACATGATCAAGGAGAATCCCAGGCCTGGGCTGGAAGGCTCCCTCTGTAGCCCTTCAAAGCCTACAAATATGAATAAAACCAGCAATTTAGAGAACAAGGGGACATGTGGAACTCTTCCAGGGTGACATAATTCTTCCTGGGGTTCTTCTTTGTTCCACTGGTGAAATAATTTGGTGATCTCTAAAACTACGTCCTTAATCCTGGGCATGAACTCAGTTGTCCAGGCTGATGAGGCAGCCACCCACCAAACTCATCTATAGATTCTGCCCTGGGATTGTCAGAATCTGCAGTATGAATGATTGACAATATAAAATAAGATAATTATTTATATTAGATAACTCTCCTACAATGTGTCGTAATGTGCTGCATAGATTCTGTGTTTTCAGAACAAATCCACTGATGTCAATGAATTGAATCATGTGAGAAAGACTGCACAATTGGGATCACCCCTTGGAATCTGAATAGAAAATTAGAGACTCTCAGAGCCTCCTTAAATAGTTTAATAGAGAACAATATTTTCTTTTTAACAATTTATATGATGGTTAAAAAAGCAATTTTTGAAAGACTCTCATTTTCTTTTAAATTCTACATGGTTTTTACAGTCAAACATTTCTATGGAACTTGGTATTACCATTTCTGTAATTTATGTACAGATCTGTAAAAAATTATTGTTTTATTCAAACTAAATCCAGCAGGCTTTTCCAGAAGGATCTGCAGCTTCCTATTTTTGATGCACTTAATTTTGGAAAAGCCAGGGATTCTGTTTTCTTGCTTTAAACACACACACACACACACAAATCTGCTGTCATAAAATTCAAAGCGATCAGTAAAGAGTTAAAATAATTCATGGGCTTCCTCACTCCCACATGGCTGGCAAGCAGCTTCTGATTCAGCTGTTGGTAGACTTGCAGCAAGAAATGTGCACACAGAAATTAATAGTACTATTTATAAAATAAGAAGTAAAACAAAACAAAACAAAAATACCTCCATCACACTTGATACACCTGGGACAGCACAAGGTAAGCTGAGCACAGCACACTGTGCATCACGACTCTTACCTGAGATGAATGGCCAAAGCCTCTGGAAAGCATATGGCTTAAGCAAATTAAAAGAGTCTGGAGCTGTTTACTAATGAGGAAAAACCAAGCAAACAAAACCAAATGTATTAGCCCATCACTAACTAAAGGGCACTGCATGACAGCAACAAAATAAACAGATAAATCAGTAAAATCCAATAATCCTGCCAAATAAATCACAGGCTCAGTGACAATTAAACGTAGCCTACTTCGACTCATAAGTAGCGTCACGTCCTCCCAGGCTAAAAAAAGACTCTGGAAAGCCTTCCATGCCATCATGTTAGTTTAAATCACCTGAAGTAGCAAACAATAGATGGCATTTAATATGAGAGGGAAAAGTAATTTGGCAAAAAGATCAAGGGTTGTCAAGGTTTGTTACTTTCTCATAGTTTCTCAAAAGACTAAGGCCGGGAAAGGCCACTACAATTGGGTGATAAAGGGTCCTCACAGACTGTCCAGCCCTGGTGTGAGGGAAGCTCCTGCACAAAAGGCAGAATGACACTGGTTTGGCAACTCCAGGTGCTGGTCTGAGCTTTTCAGTGGATTCCTATCAACCTCTCCACAATAAATCCCCTGCTATTAAGACCACCCACCAAGTTTAAACATAAAGACTCAAGGTAAGGAACATGAAAGCATTATGTTTTAAGAATAATAATTTCATACTAGTATTACAAGTAAATTGACAGTCAAACCAAGCTTTGATGCTGTAAGTTAGTCAAACAGGTATGGTTGACATCATGTTGCCTCACCTTCTGTCTGCAGGGCAGCATGGGGGTTCATGTAAGTTAAGTAAATTCCTTTAAAAGCCTTCTGATTTATAAAACTCTTGATTATCTTAGACCAAGTGCCACAAGCAAATTTAAACCTTCAGAATACACCTTATTCTCATAGTCAAAGTAGAGCCATCCAACCCACTCAGAGTTCAGAAAACCAGCAAAAATATAATGCCTCCATGCTGTGCCTAAGACAGCTTTTTACTACAGATGGGATGGAAGGCATCTTGTGAATGTGGTATTTATACATTATTCTGATATTTTCTCTCTGATGTTTACAGAAAAACAAAATGTTAATATTATTATGCATGAGCTTGGGAACATGTCTTTATCACCTGAGGTGCTTACTTGTTTACCTTCAGCTGCCAGCTTTGAACTGTGCAATAGCAGGGCAAGAGTTCAGTTTTGCTTTCATTCAGGTACAGTCAGTTTGGAACACAACACCCTTACTGCCTTAGCCCCTCCACCATGATATTTTTTGCATAGATTCTTTGAGAAATGCAAGTATGCCAGCGTATTCCTATCCTTCTACAGCACTGAAGTAATTTCCTGAGATATGGAGTAGCAGAGTTAGAAAGCGCTATTGCTTTGATTTTTCAAAAATTTGGAAAAAAATAGTTGATCAGAAATTATGCCATTAGTTTCTGAACTGTTATCTTGTTGAACAGATCTCTAAAGAAAAATAAGGTCAAATTTCTTGCCAAGACATCATTTCCCAACTGAGACAAGCATAACAAAGACATTCTGTGAGGAAGAGTGCTTAAGAAAAATTAATGAATACTTCCAGAACGCAGTTCTATTTCTAAATAACCATGTCTGTGTCATACAATACACCTCCAGAGTCCTAAGTAGATTCTGATATTTTTAATTCAGTGAGATGTTAGAAAGGCATGGAATTCTTTGCTGTGGTAAACCTTTTGTTACCACAGGCAATTGAAATTAAATCTGAAGTGATGGTTAAATTAAGAGCCACAGAGTCCCTGCTCTACACTGAAATTAATGTAATCGTAATACTGCCCATTAAAAAGAGAGAGAAATAAAAATGAAACAAACAAATAAAAAGCACACAGAAAATCTTTCCTGACAGGAAATAAACAAAAAAAAAGTGGCCTGGGTGAATTTTTGTGAGGGATTCAGTTAAAAAGAAAATTAGCTAAAATTGTGCATAGAGATGCTGATACTGAAACAGAAGGGTTAGGAATCAGATGACTGACCTTACAATGAAGTTTAACACCAAATTTAGAAATAACTGCTGGTTACGAATGATGTCCTCTTATTCAGAGTGTGGGATTTCCAGCAACAATTCAGTTCAAAAAGCAGAAATTAATGTTCTGATTGCTAAGAGCTTAGGAGTTGGTGCCAGGTCTCAGTACATGACTCCAAAGTTTTTCAAAGATTTGGGAACCTGGGTTAGCAATCTCCTTCTGTGTTGGACACTCCTTAGCTTGTGAGACTTCAGGAGAACAACTAAGATTTTATACTGCATCTTCATGAATCACTTTTCTGGAAAAAGTAGTTCACTGTTGCTTTTAGCTATTGTTCCACTGCCTCAGAACTCTAAAGAGATAATTATTTGGACAGGGCTGAATTACTCAGAAGGCACACATTGCTGAGCAGAAAGTGACTTGACTCTTTCGTTTTGGAAAGCTTGGTGAGAATAACTATCTAATTTACAGACACTGCAGAAAATGACTATAATAGATGATGGTCCCTGTTGGGAACAGAATGCATCACACAGCCAGATTAAAATACAGTTAATTGTACAGAATACGGGGGGTGTAGGGGGACAGAAATAGGATGCAATTTACAACAGAGAAAACATGCTTTAGAGAGGCATCTCTAAAATACATCTCTAAATATAGAGTGATGATAGACAAGAAAACTAAACTCACAGATTTGAACATCTTTGTGGCTTGAAATCCATGTCCAAACCATACAGCTGGTGCTCATCTAGAACAGGAAATGCCATTTGTAAACTTTTAGTGCCATGTGATTTTAAGGGCCAAATCATCACAACAGAATTATAATAAATTATGTAACAGTTATTCCACTTTCTTTTATTAAGATTATAAGTTCAGAACAAGAAAGGGTAGAAAAAAAATGGAGGAAATACAGAAGTAGTTAAGTAGCAACGTCATACTTAGAGAAAGTGGAGTGTATATAATGTAGATATTTGATCTTCACAAGACTTCCATACACTAGCATAAATATTCATCTATCTCAATATTCTTCAGACTTACTATCAATTAATATTTTTCCCAGGTTCTGTAAAACTCAAGGATATGATAAATTGTCTAAAGCAGTGAACTGTTTCAATACCAATGTCAGGTGATGGGGTTTTTTTTGATTCTGGCCATTAAAATAATAACATAATTTCACAACACTGAAAGTCTCAATCTACTGCCAGCAGAAAATAAGGATTACAAGAGTAACTATAAAAGAATTTTAAATGCAAAAGTAAACAGCTGCTTCATCCACCCTAGATAATAAAGCACATTTTCATTAAGGCCATCAAAGAAACACCGGTGTCCTGTATAATGAGGTGAAAACTAATCTAGAGTAATCAGAGCTAAAGGTCAAATAATGCAACAAGAAATCAAGGATTTAGTCACAAAAATACAGAACACAGCTCTCGGGGAATCTGAGAGCTGTTCATAAGACCAACAATTTTTAATAATGAACCAAGAGTGCCAAATTATCAGCTCAGTGGAATATTGATTTTGGAAAGGTATTCTGTACACAGAAGGAAATTTCACATCCAAGGTGTGTGAACACACACCTTCTTTGTAATCTGCAGCTGTTCGTCGACTGATATGGGTTTGAACATCTCCAAAACAAATGTCTGGAACATAAAAGTAGATTAATGTTACTACTGACATTGTCTGTACTATGTTGGAGGGTAGAATAACCAGGTGCACTAGCATATTTGGTATATCAAAGCCAGTCCTCATAGAGCTGGATATCCACTTGGAAAAAAACACATAAAGAGAGATGAATTTCACAGCTCCCAATGGTGGAAACAGGAAAGCTATCAAGCTCCTAAA
Source organism: Neopelma chrysocephalum (assembly GCF_003984885.1). Taxonomy (NCBI): domain Eukaryota; kingdom Metazoa; phylum Chordata; class Aves; order Passeriformes; family Pipridae; genus Neopelma; species Neopelma chrysocephalum. The sequence continues at coordinate 1,175,643 of NW_020897745.1, read as the reverse complement.
GGACCAGAGGGAAATAAATGAATGTATCCTGATTGCACCAAATGAACAATCTGAATGTGTCTTGAAATGAAGTCTGTGTGTGTTGACAGACATTTTGTACTAGAAACATCACAGGACAAATAAAATGAAGACTTGATGCTGAGGAGGGACCAGAATCTGAAGACTCAGGCACCAGAAAAGTTACAAAAAGGGAAATTCTAGTTGGCCAGAGAAGTTTGGTTGCCGCATCCCTGGAAGTGTTCAAGGTCAGGTTGGATGTGGCTCTGAGCAACCTGGGATAGTGGAAGGCATCCCTGCCCATGGCAGTGGGTTGGAACTGGGTGATCTTTAAGGTCCCTTCCAATCCAGGCCATTCTGCGATTCCATGAAAAAAGTCTTTGCTGTGATGGTAGTTAAGGACTAAATTATCCCAAGGGGTTGCAGAATCTCTATCCCTGAAGATTTTCAGAATTTGACTGTATAAGGTTCTGAGCAAATTGGTATAACTTTGTTAGCCCTTGTCTGAAAAGGTGTTCACTAAAGTCCCTTTTGCTTAAACCTTTTTATGATTGTGTTGTATTAACCTCCCCAGATTGGAATAGGAATTCTGACCCCAAAACACAGACTGCCTTTGTGTGTTTGCCTGCACAGAAGAAAAATTCTTTGAAACTAGACTGATTTTCTAGCATAGGAAATATTGTCCTGAAGAGAATAACAGGCTGAAGCTCTCTTCATAAAGTGTCTATTTCTCTCCATTGACTGCAGAAGTTACTAGCTAACTTGCAGATATTTCTTTGTGGATGTCTAAAATCAGATGAAATAAATCCCACTCCCTGTACATCCATGAACTCAGCACTTATTTCTGCAAATTGCCACTTGCAAAGGATCATACCATTCTCTTTCATCCCATAAGATCAGTATTTTTCAAGTGCTTTTCTCTTTGATTCTGTCATAAAAATGAGAGGAAAACAGTCGTTCACTTTAATGACCAGCATAACATTACACTACTTTGAATCCAAAACCACATTTTTCATTTAATCATCATCCATAAAGATATTTTTTTTCTTACTTCATCTAGAAGAGTCAGGGAATTGTTAGGTTTTATTGTAAGTCTCCCGGCACCACATTTCATAAGAATAACATTAATTCTGGCACTTTTATTTTGGATTAAGCAAAGATATTCTGCTAAAACCTCTAAGGATGTGGCATAGCAGTCCTAATTTGGGCAGTATTTAAGTTTCATCACATTCAAATACAACTTTTGAAAGTGAAACACATCACAAATTAATGCATATCTATGGATATGACTTTACCATGTGCCTTATGGTATGATTACAGTTGGTTTCCATCCCCTCTAAATTTGAAACAAATGAAAATGCAGGATAAACAGAACTATTTTTATAGTCAAGAAGGCAAACTACACTGTGAATGAATGATATGGCAAGTTCTGCAAGCACAACAGCTGCAATACAAAATATCTCAAACAGAAGTGGACGAGAACTTTGTGCCACTCCCACAGAATATTGTAGAATATTCATGCTCTGGACACTGATGGAGAGAATTGACAGACATGCTAGATTATGAGCCACTCACTTCCCAAAAAAGTCATAGAGAAGATTTTGTAGTGTCTACAATTTCCTTAGACTTGAATCTATATCACTGTTGGTGCTCGCTATGCACTCACCAAACTGAAAACTCCTTAAATGAAGAGACAATAAACAGTGGATAGAAAGATTGCAAGTCACTGCATCACTTTTCATTTGCGCTGTGATCTCTTTTACAGATTCAGGTGGGGTGTTTCACCCTCCTCAGTCATCAAAGTTGTTCAGATATCCTGATTCCCGATCTTGTATCTGTTTGTCTAAATGCTTATCCAACTATTTTTTTAATGTTAGGGAGACTGTAGAAACGTACTTTCAGGTAGATTACTGTATCTACAGCCTTCTCAAAGATACTCAAGCATAAGTGGTGAGGTCTTGGTTTTGTAGAAGATGGAGCTGCCATCTTCTCTCATAATTTTATATCAAAATATTTTGGAGAGGTGATCTGGGTACTCTGTACAATAACAACAGTGACTGTCTTGTTCCTACCTTTTCACAGTTTTAGTAAAGAACGGTAAAGATTTATTTTTTTTCCCAACACTAACCGCTAGATACATTCAAAAATACAAAGATAAACATTCAAACAAAGAACATTCAAAAGAATTATCACAGTTTTTGCTGATTTTCAGAAAGAAGTGCTCTGCTGATGACTCTATGAGGATTCATGTGGGCACAGTCAAACACCAGGGCCTGAATTTGAAATGGATATGATTTTTACTCCTTTTAGGAAAATATACCAATAATTACTCATAGTCTTCTGCAAATGTTAAATACCACTTTCCTGAATTGTTTGCACCCCTCCACACTACCTTTTCAGTAAGGAGCAGGACACAATCTCCAGTTCCATGGATTTCATCCAGTACTTCACTCTGACCATGTAATCCGTAATATCCCCTACACAAAGTTACCCCCCCTGGCCTCCCCTCAATCCTGACCCCAAAGCACTCCATCAGTCTGTTGCCTCAGGTATTCAACAGCTGCACACACCTGAGGAGCTCTTTCTCATAGAGGGTACCACTGTGATCTTTGTCTTCCTTACCTCTCTTTCCTGAAAACCTTTATCTATCCATTTTCACAGATCTCCAGTTAAACAAGCATCCACTCTATCCTGACTAATCCTCTTCTAATGGCATCACAGTACTGCATCCACACAGAGGAGACCCAGCTCCTCCTCCATATTTCCTGATTTCTGTACAGACATTGCTGTGCCCTTCTTTGATCAGGTTTACCTTTCTCAAAACTTTTATTACTTTCCTCAAGCAATTACCACTTTATTCTATTCTATTCAATCCTAGGACTGCCAGGAGTTTAGTGCAAGATTGACTACAACCTTCCTTCTTAAAGTACATTAAAAAAATATTTTGAGAGCAAAAACAAGTATAAGATTTTCTAAAGTGGAAGAAACTCAAGAAACAGCAGAATAGAAATGAAAATGATTAATTCCAACTGTGAACTGAGTGTTTGCAGGTGCAAATTTCTTTTTATTTGAGCTTGATCTCAGTCCAATCTCTTTTCAATGGATTCTTAAATTGCAATAAAAGTCACTTCTGGTCACTAGGAAAAAATATTTTCTACTACACAAGGTCTGGTTATGTGTCATTTCCACAGCACTTTCTGCCTCTGCTGTGCTACAGGTTATGTACCTCCTGCAAACCTCCTCCTCCTCCAAGCATAGCCCGTTGCTGTCTGGGAAAGGACAGTCCCAGCCTTCCCCCAGAGGGCTCCCCATTAGGAATCATTCTAAAAAGGAGAAGGGAAATGGTGAAACCACCACCCTGTCACTCAGCCAAAAGAGCACCACGTGCATCCAGTGACTGTGAACAAGTTAAACAGCTGTAAAACCTCTCATGGATACTTCAAAAAGAATCAGGTTTATTGTGTTATGCTTTTCCTGACGCGCTTAGTGAGCACCTGTGTGGAGGACTCCTGAAAATCCCTTATCCCTTACAGCACCACTGCAAAGCTTCTTGCTTTTAATGGGATTCCAGTTGGCTAAAACTGAGGCTTAACCTGCCACTAACATGGATTTACACTCTTGCAATGGATAGGAATTTGCCCTGAAAACCTATTTAAAATAATAAATGTATTTAATTCTATATTTAATAATAATAGGTTGATTTGGCAGACATAGAGTGATAGCGACAGAACAAAAAAAATCAACAGCAAGGACCACCTAGATCAATGAGGCTTTTTTTTTTTGAATTTAATTTTTTTTTAATTTAAAAATGCACAGTTGAATTCATAGCTTAATTCCTAGCTAAGCAGTACAACATCCTATTTCTCTTCAAACCCCTAAGGTCCAGGCCTGAAAAGCTTTGAGGATTGTACCCCAAACAGTACAGATAAGCCCTTAGCTGATAAGCACATATCAGCAAACATCATCAGAACATATGGATACTCTCTATTTTTAGAGAAGACAGAGACAATTTCACATGGCAACTGTATACAACTAAATCTGATTTAAATATGCATCACAAGAAAATATTGCTGATGGAGACACCAGTGTAGATTCAGCATCATTGAAACCACATGGAGCTGGATTCACCTTTTGGGGGGATCACTCTCCAATTCTGCTTTCTGCTGTTTTCAGATCTGACACAGAAGATACTCGTCCTGTTTGTTAGATGAGTATCCAGAGATACAGATCTTCACTGAGCTGTTTCTACTGCAAGTAAAAGATTGTAAAAGTCATAGGTGCCTCCCCAGGGATGAAAACAAGACAGATGTCACCCCCCTTTCCACTACAACCACCTGTCTGCAACTCTCTTTTCCCGTGTCTTTTCCATTTCTCACTATTTTCCCTGGTGATGTCCAGAAACAGAAACACTTATTCAGGATAGATGAGGCATTTGAATGAGGTTCCGGAGCATTTCCTCTGTGAAACTGAATCAGAAATAAGAGTAACTTATGGAAATATCAGCTAAATCAATACAACATGTTTTTCCACAGTGTTTTTGAATGGTATTTGTATTTAAGTCACTACTGTCCCAGGAAGTGCTGAGGCATTTAAAGCAGGCCCATTCTAGCGCCTCATTCTACCTGTCAGTCATAACCACACTAAGTTTTATGAGACAAACCCCTGATAAGATTTCTTGTTGTTTTTCATGCAAGACTGAGTCGTGTCAGAAATGTTACACCAATATAAACAGATCACAGATTCACTGAAGCAACATAAGTAACTGTCAAAGCCAGATAACCAATTGCAAGGCAATAAAATCCTATAAGTGCCATTAGGTCTACAAGTTCCAAGCTGGTTTCCTGCAGTAAAGTACAGATGCTTAAATAAAAGTGAAAATACGTCTGCTTAGATACATTATTTGAACAGTGAAGCTTGTGTGTGAAGAGGGAAGCAGTGTAGTGTTGAAACCACTCAAAGCTCCATAATGTGTAGTTGTATTTAACCTGTGAGAATTTTGAGGTAAATATCCTTGAACGTGTCTGTAATTCAAACATATGAAAGGAGGACTAATCATTGGTGCTATAGTTCACCAAAATTAGACAGAAGTAAAGCATATTATTAATTCCAAAATCATCTACTAGATAAAAGCAAATAATAAAAGGTTCAATAAAGAAAAGTCTGTATTGCATTTTTCCTTCCAGGTTTACTCTGTTCAGTAGTGTGCTTGGGATGTTAGAGGCAATAAATTGTTCACAGTTTTTTGGGGGACCTAGAAAAGCTTTACTTTTTATTCATTTTCATTTTCTTACAAGGACTTTAAGGTGAATCTGAGGCTTGTTGGCCTCATTCTCTGCTGTTGCTAGTGGGCAGATACCAGCATGCCAATTTGATCACACTTTTATTGCCAAAATATGCTCCAGTTGACAAACCAAATGAGTACTGGTTACACGTGGTAACTTTGCTCCTAGGTTTATAAACTCAAAATGCTGGTGGAAGGTAAACTGAAGGTTAAGAAAATCTTTTGGATAAATTTTGACTTAAATGTGAGAGAGAGAAAGAAGGGATAAAAAAAAAATAGTTGTCTCCTTGATGAAAACTGATGAGGGAAACATTAAGGCCTTTGGATTTAAAATTTATGCTTTTAAGTATTTTCTTTTTTTACAGTGCTTAATAAATGCTTAGTTCACATTCTTGCCAAATTTGCAGAGTGGGGTCTTTAGGGTGAACTATAATCTCCAGTGTTTATAAGTAATTATCATTCTCAATCCCTTTTCACCCAAAAAAAAAAATAAAGAATAGTTGAAGGAATAGCTCTCTAAATGACAGATGACTAAGGATAGACTTTAGATGTCTTGGATCCTATACTGTGGTAACCTCTCATATGCTAAACAACCTGAAGTTTTTCTCTTTTTACATCCTTAATTCCTCAGTTGACTCAGATCATCTGGGTTTTGAGCTCATGATCCATGCACTAATAATAAACTATTAATGGTATCTGTTATTTATCCCTCTTGCAATAAACCAGTCTCAGGATCACATCTCTGAGTCTCAGATGAATGAAACCCAAATCAAATGGACTGGCATGTAAAAACATCACAATTTCAGTACAATGGACAATAATAGCTATCAATTAGATTTCTGATGATTCCTTCTCTGTTATTATTTCTTCATCAATTGTCTTGATGTCCTGGTGAAAATAGTCCTCAGAACAGTGGGGAAACATTGGGGGAAAAAAAACTAGTTATCAATGTGTCAGTAATTCACCCTGGATCAAGTAAAAATAGCCAAAAGTGTAAAAGGTGCAACGGTACCAATTAAACATCCAGTGAAAGGATTTGAATATTCTTTGAATGATGGAAGTCCAAACTGGATGGCTCTGTTCCAATATACTGGTGTAGAACTTGTACAGCTATTACATTACAGTCCAATGAAACTTAGAAATCAGCTTTAGTGGGGATAAACATGATGAATTTTGTACTGATACAGATTTGAAACACTGGAAATCAGGGAAGGAATATAACCTTATAACAAATTATGTATTTGTGTTCCTGGAGAAATGAGCAATGCTCGTCATCTTAGTAATAAAATCTCAAAAATAGTTTGGCTACATTACTCTTTCCTTGGACAAAAGGAGAAGAGCAGGGCAAACTTAGATAATCAAGAATGTAAAACAAGGAAATGAGTATTTGTTGGATGAAGACACTGAATCCCCAAAACTCAAGTCAGGAAATGCAGAAATCCCTACTTTGAGTGAGTATCACACCGAGCATCTTTCATGGCTGTTTTTGTGATTCAATTAATTGTTAACTTGTCAGCAGTCTGTTATGAAGGTGCTTATAAAATGCCTGGTAAATTGGAGGAGGTGGAATCACCATGTTATAGATGTATTCAAATCAATCTATTTACTTACCTTCTGAATGCCTCACATTTGAATACTGTGCTCACTGAGAAGGAGTGGAAAATAAATATTTATGAAAATCCAGGACTTGCAAGAAAGCTATTTTTCTGAGAAATTAGTTTTGCTTCCTGTGTGAAAGTTTTGATGCTTTTAATGATTTATTCAGCAAAACTCAAAACAGAATTTTGCACCCATGTTTACACAATGATATTTGATACATGGAAATAATTGGCTATGAGAGTAATTTTGGGACCTTAACAGCCTAGACAGCTCATGGAGGCACAAGACTCAGAAGGGACACCAAGCTGCTGGCAGCACTTCCAGGAAACTCAGGACAAGGTTCCTACTTGTCTGCAATGTCAGGGGGAGACTCAGAAGTCAAGACAGTAATATAGAATTTATATGTTAAAATAATAAGATGCACTTAAGTAGCACAAGTCACAGAATAACTCCAGAGTGAATCTAAGTGTAATAATGGGTGTTAAGGAAAAGCCATAAGGATCCAAGGATGCTGTAGGAAGATCCTTGAGCAGCAGCTATGACAACCAGAGATGAGTTTAAATTAGCTGATCTCACCTGCCAGTAAAAACCTTTTCCCTTGTACTCGGGAAGAAGAGGTGACAGGACAGGCAGAGATAGCAGAGAAAATGAATGAACTTGTCCTGGAATTGTGAGACTTATTCTATCAAAGGAGGGGTAAATTTGACATTAATATCAATGCATTCAGGCTTAGCTGAACTTGGAGATGCAATCCGAAACATCTGGACCAGTCCTTTCACTGGTTTCTTGAAGAAATATATTATTCCTGACAGTGGCATACAAAGCAATTATTTCCTTATGAATAAAGTTTCTACTTAAAACATAAAAAAACCCAAGAAAAAAATAGAGCCAACAGTTGACCATTCCACCTCTGTCAATGTCAGTGAGAAATCACCAGTGACACATCTCTTCTGTGGAAAATTAATTAATTCTATTTTTAGCCTAATATGAATGTTTTTCACCTAATGATCCCTGCTCAGATTTGCCATCGTCTTTTGTCATCAGGTTATCCTCTATAACTGCATCATGTTCCTGCAGGAAAAGATCAGAAATAAATATTATTTGCTAATTACAGTTCCAGCTAATTACTTGACTTCAGGTAAACTCTTCAGATTCTTTCTGATTGACTTGGTACAAATTCACTTTCTTTTTTTACTAAGAAAGCTGGTCCCTATGTTCTCTAGTCCAGGCCTTCTGCAGCACCCTCTGAGAAAGGGTCCAATCCATTTGGACCTGGGATTTTTGGTCTATTGGTCCTCTCTTTCAGCCAAGCTTGTTCAGGGCATGACATTCATGATATAGGAAGTATTTAAAGAAAATGGGAAGAGATGGATGGATGAATAGCATTGGTTTTTATTATAAGACTATTAACATTGGAGGTAATTTAACTAGCCATTGACCTCCAGAATACCATCTGTATATTGGACAGTTCTATTCAAAGTACATTCATTCAAAGTTAATACTAATGTATAAATTACACCTTAACAAATGAAAAACCTCCACATCTTCTCTCAGTGAAATAAGAGTCAGTTTATACACTCACCAATAAATGATTTTTGAGTATCTCTCAGCTGCCTGTCCTTCAATTCTCAAGAATCCTCTTGAATTCTCAAGTCTAAAAAAGAAATAAATAAAAGAGAAAAACAGTTCTGCCTCAGTGGCTGTGGCTATCAGAACAGTTCAGAACAGGAATATTTCACACTAAAATCACAATTCTTCACTGCTATTTGCTCCTACATAAAAGTGGAAGTAGGATACACTTTGCAAGTGATTAGCTGCAGCAAATAGTATTAATCCCAGTTCAACTGAAGAGGGGGACATAGTTCCATTAGCCAAGCTAGCAGAAATGGCATTTCAGAGCCTCTGAGATGGTTCTAAGTGTTTACAAAAACCAAAATCAGTCAAACCCTAAACAGAACAGCTTGGGCTCACTCTGCCAAGCACACACACATGCAGGGTTTATGCAGATTAATGTGTCACTTCTAGAATCCATGTTCCATGGGTGCTATAATGCTTCTCTACTCAGCAAGCACCGTGCAGCTTTTAATTGGGTTTCTAATCAATTCAACATGAAAAAATGATTGGTTAACATCTGTGATTTAAAACTCCTTCCTCACAAAATGAGCTGTGTTGTATAATGTAGATTTAATCTGTTTCATGTTTGTAGAAGATGTTTGCCCCAGCCAGGAAGAGCCATTATTAAACTTTAGGAGCCTCTGTTGTCTCACAAAGGACTGGAACCAACACCAGAACATGTTTAGTCTCTACAGGAACAGCACTGGCCCTACAAAAAGAAGCTGCAGGTATGTGTGTTCAATATTACTATAGGACACAAAATTAAAAGTAAAGTTTTTTTATTCCCAAATTGTCTTGTCTGTCAGTGCTTCATGGGGCTTGAGAAAGATACATCCCATTTCTCATCTGTATTACTCTCATGAGTTTGATTTCTGGTCACTTATAATCCAAGATATAATTTAATATGTTGAATGAGTGTCTGGTAATATAAATCTATTAGGGCTGACCATCATGAGCTACAGTCCAGTATTTAGTGTTGAACAACCAAAGAAATGGAAGAAAAAAATGGATTTCACATCTTAGGTTCTATTTTGTGTTCCTTACTGCATTTTTCTTCTTCAGGTTTTTAAGAAATAGAATTTATTACCAAAGAAGAATAAGATTCCTGCACAGTCAGCACCTTGGGTACTTTAGGAGAAGATCAGCTAACTCAAGATGACTTATGTTTTCCTCCTGCACTTCAGAGAATTTCAACTTTTTGTAGGTATCAGCTGGAAGTGAAAATGCTGAAAAACTCAAAGGAGGCAATTATTCACAATTTTACCTTCAGCCAAGTCGGTTACAGTGTGGAGGACAACCAACAACTTGATAAGTGAGAGGTTTTAGAGGAGCTGGGCAACCAGATGGCTTCTGTAAGGCATCTGTGGATACGTCTCACACATTCACAGCACAGGCTTGATGAGGAGGTATGTATGTTTGACATGTACAATAAAAGATTTTAATCAGAAAACTAATTAAATCTCACTGAACTTCTGTGGGAAACCTTTCCCTAAGTTTTTATCATTTTTATCCCTTTTTTGTCAGAGGGACAGAGTTTGCAGCACACTGAAATAAGTGAGACTTCCACCATGCATTAGTACAAAACTACTCCTGATTTATTAATAGTGCAACAGACAGTTTGTGATAGCAACAATTATGATTGCCCTGGTCTCTCCATAAACTCTTTTGCAGCTTGTCTACCACCTCCAGCAAAGTTTTTCTTAAGCAAACATCATTTCTGCAAATTCAGAAACATGACAGACATTTTCTTTCCTGCATGTAGCCTCCTCTTCCCAAAGTTTAAAATACAGTCAGAAAAAATATTTCTCATTAGAAACCTTGCTAGTAGAGGTCTTTGAATTAGTTCTTACCTCCAGATCTGTAAAGCTGAAAACATAATTTCTAAGAACTTTTGTAAGAAAGTTTGTGGGAACTTTACTGTTCATCAGCAAATAAATAGATTACAGCATGAAAAATTCTCATTTTTAAGTCAGAGTCCATCTTGAAAAAAGAACTTTTTAGGTATATTCTGGCTTTTCAGAGGTGAAAAATATCAGGTTTTAATTACTTCTTACCAATTTGTTACATTTCTGCTATGAAAAAGTGCATGGATATAAAAAAAAGCATTGAGATCTTAAAACAGGTATTCTCACAGATTACGTTGGATTTAGAAAAAAGATTTTTTTCTTTTTTCTCAAACAATGTTATTAAGAATAAAGAATATCTGGAGAAGCATTTAACTCCTCTATGATGTCACCTCAAAGAAATCTCAAGTCCATCTAAAAATATTGCACTACTGTGTGAAATCTGAGCATAAGTTTATATAATTCGGTCATTACTTGACCTAATATTTAAAGACTGTGGAAACTGAAAGCCACATTTCATGAAACCATTCTTTCAGGTGATCTGTAGACAGCAGAACACATCTTGCATGGCTCTTTTTGCTCATTTCCTTTTCCCTTCAACTTACATGAACTGGAACAACAAATGGGTTTTCCTTAAAAAAACAGATTGTGAATGGATCCCTTTTCTCAGAACTTTAATCTTCCTCTGAAGGTATTTTTATAACCTCTTATAGTGGAGAAACACAATTTAGAGAAAAAGTTAAACAGATTAACAATGAAAGTCCATCTCGTGATTATCTGATGTTAGAAATACTGAGCACATAGGTTGAGATTTTCCACCACTGAAAATTCAGACTGTAAAATGATCTTTCCAGATGGTTGCTACACACGTATGTTGGTCATTTGTATGTAATGACAACCCCGATTTGATTGTGATGGCTCTGGAGCTAAAACAAAACCAACATATTTGTTTGCTGTATATAATCTAATCATCAAGACTGACATGTTTTCAGAAAAGCTGATAACAGTTTAAGAAATCTATTCTATACAGTCAAAATTAATGGTATTTCTGTATAAATGAGAAAATATTGAAACTAAAGTATGGATTAGCTTCTGGATATGGAGGACTAGAACATATGACAGATTTATCCAAGATCAAGCCAGTGTAGAAGTTCAAAGTTTTGTGACTGCTCTTCACATGAACCTTTTATTTACAACATCTACCTGAGAGATCTGCTTTCACTGGTAACCTAATCTACTCTGTTCAATTCAGTGAATCCTAATTAATGATGTTCCGGGGCCGAAATACAGCAAACTACTCTACAGTCAGTCAATTTAGGTAGTACACAATATTTGTCATCTTCAAAACAGCACAGACAGTAGAGCCTGCAATGGGACACTTGTGTCAAACCAGAGTTGATGTGGAGTCACAATAAAGTCTGTGCTTCAAGCAGTCATAACCCCTTTCTATGGAGGTACTAAGAGAGCAATGGAGCATCTAAACTACATCCTTTGGTGCATCTAAACTTCATCCTTTTTTTAAATACAGCGGATCCTGTGAATTTTAGTCTGAATCATTGCACATTTGTACAAGCAACTCAGCCATGCTACTCAATACATCTTTTTTTGACCTCTTAAAGTATGGTCCCGGTCATTTAGCTCTCCAGTTTGCTTTTCTTGTGCTTTTACTTCCATTTTGTGACTACTTCAAATCTTTCCTCTGTATAACACAGAATCACAGAATCACGAAATGGTTTGGTTTGGGAGGTATCTTAAGGACAACCTAGTTCCAACCTCCCAACCGTGGGCAGGGACACCTTCCACTAAGCCAGGTTGATGTGAAGTGTTTCCGATCTGCTACGACATGGCATAAAAAGTGATTTATCTATGGTAATATCCTTGTATTTCTACAAAGAACTTTTTGCTACACAGACATTGACCAGAGCCATGCCTTTAATTCTGTTTTATAGTGAGTGCTAAAGGAGCTAAGAGGGTTAGTACTGCACTAAAGACAAATCAGTCTGGTTTGCTCATAGAAGTGATAGGATCTTACTCTGTTCCCATATTGCGACTCAGAATCCACCAAAGTCCCAAGGTCCTACAAAAACTCCAACCAGTTTAGAAGTAAATTCCATCCTTGGCATGGGCGGTGGTCTGTTAGTGCATGAGCTAGTGCATAAGCACACAGCAATGGTGTTTGGAAAAAGGGCTCGGGTGCAAGGGAAGAGAGAAGGCAAGGGATGAATTCAAGAGGTGAGGGAGAGAAAGAGAGAAAGAAGAGAGACAACTCCCCAGGCAGCCCCAGCCCCAACCTGGCAGGACGAGAAACAGAAAAGGCCTTGACACTGGGCAAGCTCTGCTCAACCTTTCTCTTTATTTTCAAGTTGGAAGCAGAAAGGGAGCCAAATAGAACCCCCTGAGGAGTAGATGCAGAAGATGGAACCCTATCCTACCTATCTTAGCCTATCTCTACCCCAGACTAAACCGTCCCTTGGGAAAAACACTAGCTTAACATCTAACCCCCTACAAGCCTAAGGCCATCCTAAGCCTAACTCTACCCCAGCCTAAACTCACCCTTGGACAATCTAACCCCACCCTTAATCTATCCTACTCTACTCTTATCCTACTCTACCCTTATCCTACCCTACTCTTATCCTACCCTACTCTTATCCTACTCTACTATCCTACTCTTAACTCCACCCCGGACTAAAGCAGCAGGTGGGAGAGCTGCAAGTGCCTATTCCAGCACCAGGAAGTTGCCCGGCCGGCCCTGCCGCACTGCCAAGAGCAGCTCAGCGCAGAGCTGCACCTCGCAGGGGCCGGTCAGCAGGAGCTTGCAGGAGCGGGAGGAGGGCAGCAGCCGGAGCGTCCACTCGTGCCACTGGGGCAAACGCTCCCAGGCTGCTTCCACCAAGTCCTGCACCCAGCTGGCGATTTTCTCCACCTCCAAGTGGGAGTCTGTGCAGAGGGTGCGGAGCAGGCGCGAGGGCTGATCGTTGTGCTTGGGGTGGACGAAGCACAGCGTCTCCCCCGTCGTGCTGGAGCACGAGCACTCCAGCACCACACGGATGTTGGAGCACCTCTCTGGCACATTCCTCCCGCGGGGCGGCTGCAGCTGGAAAGAGTGCCTGGGGGGTGGCCTGAGGAAGACGACCAGCTGGTAGACGATCTGGTGCCCCAGGTCACTCCAGGACTCCATGGTGCCCTGCTTCCGGGTGGCCGGGTGCAGCTCTGGCATGAAGGTGTTCTGGGAGAGCACCTGGCACACCTCCAGCAGGTCCCGCACCAGCTTCTTCAGGGTGCGGCCCATGTAGGGCAGTTCCTGCAGCGGTGACTGGCTGAGCTCTGGGAAAGGCCTGACAGCACCGAGCTCTTCTTCCTCCTCTCCTCGCCAGCTGTCCTGCTGGCGGCGCCAGGCCAGCCAGCAGAGCACAGCTCCCGCAGCCACCCAGAAGAGCCAGTGCTGCAAGAGCCACAGGAGTGGAACTTTTTCCAGGGCCCTCCTCCACTCAATTTCCTCCCACAGCTCGCTCATCTTCTCCTCCAGAAACATCTGCCGTTCCTTCATCCGCTCTGCAGCGACTGCATCGCTCGGGCGATCGTGGGTCGGCTCGGGCAGGACGGCCAGCACAGCCAGGAGAAGCACAAGTGCTGAATCCATGGCCTGCAGGAGATGGGAGACAAGTTTGCTCAGCGGCTCGGGGTGGGAGGGAGCATGGGCATCGAGGCTTGAAGGGAAGGCAGTGCCTGGCTGCAGACAGCACAGGGCCCATCCTGCCCCAGCCCAGAGCCTCCTTGTCAGCCCCTGGCTGGGCTGTGCCCCGGCAAAAGGCAAGAGACACCCGAGCAGAGTCTCCCGAGACCCCAAGCCTGCCACACCACAGCATTCCATGGAGCCAGGGGCAGCCGGCCCATCCCCAAAGCTTCTTTGGGCACTTGCCACCACAGAGAGCCCTGAGCAGCTGTGTGCCAGGCCACAGGGGACACAACTAGGCCCTGCTGGGAGGGGCTCAGCTTTCGCTCAGGGCTACAACCCCCCCCCCCGGGCATCATCCCCCCCCCATCCATCCCAGCCTTCCCCCTGCGTCTGTACTCACTGATCGCCCAAGTCCAACTGCCCTGGGGCTGCCCGCCGTTGTCCTTAGGGACAGCTCCCATTGTGACCTGTCCTCTGTGATGTCACAGCCACCAGAGACACCAGAGTCACGCAGTCAACAAGCCCCCGCCCTCACACCGCTCCCCTCAGCAGCACTTGCTTCTGGCCCTCAGCACCCCAATTCCAAAGCCAGCGGGCAGGAGCTTCCTGGGGGTCTCTTGCCAAAGTGGGCAGCCCCAGCCACTTCCATGGCCAGCCTTGGCAGGACAAGCCTGTGACCATGAGGACACAGGTGCAGAGCTGCAGAACCTCTGCACAGGGCATTGTCCTGCCGGCTGGGCCTCCACCTGAGTCTGACGAGTGGCACCGCAGCACCAGCACAGCTCCGGCCACTTGGCTTCCCGTCAAATCTTTGGGCATTTCAATAAAGCTTTGGATACTGTTTCTCACGTGATCCTTCGCGACCAAGTGTCCAGCACACAGCTGGAGAAACACAGCTTGCCGTGGCTGAGCACTCGGCTCACGGCTCCGGCTCCGGCGGCACTGGGCACTGGGGGAACTTCCCAGTGGCCACCTGGCACTAGTCGGCTTGCACAGGGCTCCTTCTTAGGCCCTGTGCTCTTCCACATCTTCATCAAACACTTGGACGCAGGACTGCAAGGGACACTGAGCAAGTTTGCAGGTGACACAAAAGCAGCACGAGCTCTTGTCTCCCTCAGAGGCAGGCAGGCCCTGCTGCGAGACCTCGACTCCAATATTGGAGGGCTGAGCAATCAGCAAGCCCAGGAAGTTCAACAAGGGAAAGTGCCGCATTCTGCAGCTGGCATGGGGCAAACCTGCAGGGAGGGACGTGCTGGGCAATGAGATCCTGGAAAGCTGGGGGTCCTGCTCCACGGCAAGCTGAATAGGAGTCAGCAGTGCCCGGGCAGCCAGGAGGCCCAAGCGTGGCCTGAGGGGCCTCAGGCAAAGCGTGGCCAGCAGGGCGAGGGACATGTCGTGAAAGGAGCCTTTGAAGGTCACTCCAAGGGTTTCCACCGCAGGAGGGGATTGTCCCGCTCTGCTCTGCACTGCTGCGGCCTGCCCTGGAATATTGTGTGCAGGTTTGGGCACGGCAGGGGAAGAAAGATACTGAGCTCTTGCAGAGCATCCCAAGGGGGGCGATGAGGGTGGTGAAGGGCCTTGAGGGGAAGCCGTAGGAGAAGCGGCCCAGGGCACTTGGTCTGTTCAGCCTGGAGAAGAGGAGACGGAGGGGACACCTCCTTGCAGTTCCAGCTTCCTCCTGAGGGGAAGAGGAGGGGCAGGCACTGCTCGTTTCCCTGGGCTGAGCAGTGACAGGAGCCCAGGCAATGGCCTCCACTTGTTGTCAGGGAAGGCTTGGCTTGGGTGTTAGAAAAAGCTCCTTCAGCCACAGGGGGGTTGGCTCTGCAGGGGTAGGTACAATTTTGGAAGAAATTGTGACCGAAAGCTAGAACTCGATTTCCCTTCGCAAGACTGTAAAATGCCTTCTCCAATGAGTTGGATGCTTTTTTTTTCCCTTCCTTCTGCATTTCCCAGTAAGTTGCAGGGAGAAGCTGTGCGCGAGCTCTCTCCCCGCTCTGCCGAGAGAGAAGATGTTTGCAGACGTGTGCAAGGCCTCCTGGGGCCACCGAGGGTGGGGGAGGAGAGAGAGAAGATGCAAAAAGCCTTGAAGAAGGCGGGCATGGCCTTTTGCCCCCGGGGGCCCGCTGCATGCAGCGTCCCTGAGGAGTGGTCTTGCGCCTGAAAGCAACCTTTTTTTCATCCTTCCACTGCCTTGGCAATCTTGGGAAGAACACCTGCGTATGTTTTAGCTCACAGGTACTGGAAGGGGCTACTCAAGGAAGTGGTCCCAGCACCAGAGTTGAAGAAGGATTGGCATGCTACTCTCAGGCACATGCTGGGACTCTTGGGGATGGTCCTGTGCAGGGCTAAGGCTTGGACTGGAGGATCCTTGGGGGTCCCTTCCAACTCAGCACATTGGGTGGGATTCTGGGTGGTGTCCTGGGCCCCCATCCCCCAGCGGGAAGCACCGCAGCTCCGCCTCAGCGGCGGCTCTGCCCCCGTGGCAGGGAGGGTGCGGACAGCCACCAGCTCCAGGGGCGCCCTCGGGGCTCATCAGCCTCTGGCAAGTAGCTCAGCCCCGAGATCCACTCGACTGACACACACATATCCCTGCCCCTATGGCGAAGGCTCTGGCAAGGCAGTGGCAGCTGCCACACAAACCTGCAGCCGCCCAGCTTTGGGGCCGCAGGGAGTGCCAGAGCTGGTGCTGCTGTTGGACGGCAGCGGAGGCAGCAGCTGGGCAGGTGTGAGCAGGTGGATGATGTGCTGCGCCTGCCGGTGGAGCTGCGAGAGGAGCTAGAAAGGTTCCAAAGGATCCAAGAGGAGGAGATGCCCTGGGGGAGCCCTGCTCTGGCCTCCTGGAGACAGTAGCAGTCACGGGAGAAAACAAAAGATCAAGGGTGCCCTGCAGCCTGCC
Organism: Neopelma chrysocephalum; assembly: GCF_003984885.1. Lineage (NCBI taxonomy): Eukaryota > Metazoa > Chordata > Aves > Passeriformes > Pipridae > Neopelma > Neopelma chrysocephalum. Next base: position 1,158,736 of record NW_020897745.1, on the reverse strand, counting down.
CCCAGCAGGCTGAAGGAAGTCGAGGAAAAGAAAGGGCTGAATGGAGGCCTCCTGAAGGGAGGGGCCCAGAACTGGACACAGCACTTGAGGTGTGGCCTCACTAGTGCCCAGCACAGTGGGACGGTCCCTGCCCTGGTCCTGCTGGCCACACCATTGTTTACACAAACCAGGAGGCCATTGGCAGTTTACATTAAGTTGAGAATCAGGACATTCTCTGTCTACTTTCCCACACTGAAGGATGTCTGAGAGCTCTTTTCATGGTTTGCTGACACTCTGGCCAGGGGTCTGGAGATGCATAAGACCTTGGGAGGAGACCGCCAGGGGAGCTGCCCTCCAATGACCAAAGGTGTTGGAGGTGGCTGGGATGAGGAGGAGAGAGAAAGAATGGAGAGAGAAACTACAAGAGACTCTAGATGAAAACTTGGAAGAGGAAAGCATCATGTGACCAGACCTGAAATAAAAGCTAAATGGATGGAGACAATTGTTTTAAAAGAATTTTATTGTTGCTGTTAATGCATGTTCATATATGTTGTACCCCTTCATTTTTACATGATTTTGCAGTTACCTTTCCCTCATGTTTTATCCCTTTTACCCCATTGGCTAGTTTCTACCGCAGTGCAGATTTTCCTAATATAGTTGTATCCTTCCCCTCTTTCTCCATATGGTTATGATCCCTCCTATGTTTTGCCCTCTAAGCTGAGGTCCCTCCTATCCTTTCCCTATATGTAATGTTCACACCCCCTTTCCAGAAAGTTCCCTTCTCCCCCTATAAAAGGGGGGAGCCATTTTGAATAAACTCAGACCTACAACCCTGACGAACCCGTGTTGGTAGTCACTCCTTCAAACCGTGACACAAAGGGATATTCCAGACCATAAGACATGATGCTCAGTTGTGGCATGGTGTTCTTCATCCATTTTGATATACTGACCAGGATGTCATATGCTTGGCATATCCCTTAGGGCAGTTGAGGTCAACTGTCTGGGCTGTGTGTACTCCCAACTCCCAACACATAACTTTTTTTGTTACAGCATCAGAGTAATGTGATGACTAAAGGTGTAAAACTTGAAGATACCCACATGATAAAAACAGGTGCCAAATAAAGAATAAGGCAAGCACAAGGTACTGCAAATGTCCAAGACATCCTGCCTGATACACATGAAGGACAACTGGCAAAATTGAAAACAAGGTTAGCACTTACAGGAGCAGATGACTTTGTCTGGGCAGACTAGAAGAGAGAAGTAGCATAAAACAACAAGTATGGAAAGGAAAGACAAAATATCTACCATAGAAAAAGCACTATAAAAATAAACCAATAGGAAATGGTTTGATTATGATCAAAAAAGTTTCAGGCACAAATTTCTTTGCCACATGAGATCTCAAAAAATCTGTTGAAGCTATGGTTTAGTTGGAGTTCCAACTTTGAAATAAAATGTCCTTCATTAAGACAGCTGATGTTTTAAGATGTGTCTTGCTGAGCTTCTGTGTTATAAATCCTTCTGATTGTTAATGCAAATGTTACCAGGCAGTCACTCCATGAGTGCACGACTCAGCAGCAGGTTCCCTGTTGAGTCAACCTAAAGGATGCTGCTTAACTCTCCCTACAGCTGGATCTCATACATAATGTATTTCTCTTTTTCTTTAAAACAACTAAAAGAACTGTGGTAAATGGCTTTGTACATATGTAGTCAATCATAAAAGATTTCTGGAAAACTTCAAGTGATGGGTAAAAGACAGGTTCATAACAGGTTTATGAGCTGGGAACATCAATCTTGTTAGCAGAACACGTTCTTATTTCACTAAGCTGTTCCTTGTTGTATAGGGACTATCTGCAAATCCCTGCGCTGCACTAAGCTCTGTCTAGTTATTTCATGATCCTGTGGTCTGAGTTACTGGTGTTTGAAAATGCATTCCTGCTCAAATAGATGAAGGAGTTCTGTTACAAAATCAGCAGTGGCTACTAAAGTAGTAGACTTTAGCTTAAGGTACATTTTTCCTATGCATTTAGGTTTCTTTCACCTTTATATATCAAAACCAATTTAAAATAATTTTATCTGTGGAACTGTTTCAATGGTAGCTGAAGCCAATATTCTCTTTTGACTTCCATAGTCTTAGCTTCAATCTTTATACAGGAATTAACCCATTCCATCTTACAAGAGAGAGTAAATATTACTCGGACCATGAAAATAGATGACCCCCTTGACATTTGCCTGATGAAAAAGTGTATTTTCTGTATTTAAAAATTCCAGTTTAATTGTTTCTTGTTTTCTTTGTTCATTGTCCACACAGACAAAACACATACTCATCATCTGTGCTTATCAGCTGGCAAAACTATATTTTCTTTTAGCACATTGATTATGGTCATAAAGTGCCTTTATAAATATACATTAATGCAAGTGTTTACCACCTGTTTTATGCACTGTTTTTTCACTATAAAGATACTGTTCCATTAATAGTATCTACAACCTCTGTTTTATTTTCAAATATATAAGAAAAATCTGAAATAAACACATCAGTGCAATAAAAAAGGTATCCATTTGTCTTTGGTTCATTAAGCACCTTTAAATTTGACCAGGTAATTCAATCAGTGATATCTCTTTTTCCTACTGGAATCTTTGACTCACTGAGCAATTTCTCTTTCTGTGGGTGTTTGATCCAGATGAGTCTCAGTGATTTAGAAGCTGAATGACTTGATTTACAAAGAAGAAATAAGGTTTCCACTGAGTAACCAGCAGCATTTACAGAGGTATCTTAATAAATTGTATGTTAAACTCCTGCTAAGAATCAGCAAACCTCCTGAAGAGGCAATGGCTATCACATGAAACCTGGAAAGGAAAAAAAAGAAATCCATCCATCCACCTGTTCAAGAAAGGAACAAGTGACTGCAATTTTTCGTGTTATTGCCATTCTATCTGTCCATATCCCCAGTGACATGCAATGAGATGTATTTGCACACCTTGATGGAAACAGGTTATGGCTATGTGTTCTTGTTTTACTAAATTTCTTTATGAAGGAATAGTATTATGCAATGTTTCGGAGTATATAAAGGGGAAAACATAATGTATTTTCCTTGGAGAATAGGATTTAAGTGCTGCAAATGTCTGATATGAAGGAATGGTTTTGTGAGGGATTATTGTCAATACTGCCAGTTCATGAATCAAAACCTATTCAGCAATCCTAAGCAGCTGGAAGCTGAACATCTGGGGCAAGAGTCAGCAGAAAATTTTGCTACCTCCAGATATTGCCTTTGTAGGGGATCGGTTTATCAAGGTTGAAATATGGGCCAGCTGTGAAAAGCCAAATGGAGAAATAAACCTCCCTTCATGGAGCAAGGACAGCAAAGCTGACACAAATGGAAGTATAGAATCTGTTCCTCAATAACTATTCCCTTTCCTTAAATAATATGCATAGGTAGACAGAGAGAAAAGGATTTTGCATGTAGCCTCTATGGGATACACCAGTGTCCTGTGGGCAAGAAGAAAGGAGGGAGAAATGGAAAACAATCTCCTCAGGCAATGGCCTGTAGCTATGGGTTTAGATCCTTCCCTAGTGCAGATTCAAAACTGGAATTTTGGGTAACTGCAGCTCACTGATACCCTTGGAGTGACATCCAGCTTTCCTTGTGAAAGGAGTCCGTGATGGAGTGGGATTGGCAGGAGAAGATATTTTACCAGAAATACAAAGTAATTTCTCCCCTGGTTGCTAATGTATGCTCAGGAGTTCAGGGTTCTCTCCAGGCTGCACAGGGACGTGCCTCTTTTCCTTCTCAAAAAACGTAGAACAAAGTACTTTTAAGCTTTTCTGTTGGATTTTATTTGCTTTCATTTAGGCCTTTTAAAAAGTGTATAACAGAGCTCTTAGCCAGTAATTAATTCTTCCTTTTACCATTAACAAATAAATGTGACAAAAGGCTGTGATTTTAATGACTGCTGAACACTGGGTAAGGCAGTGGGATGTCTCTAGGACCAGTATTAACTTCTGCAATCTGACCTGTTTTCCACTGTCATAACCATGGTATTATCAGGGTTATCTGCTAAACCAAGGATCTTTATTTTGGCCACATGGAACTTGGGTTGATGAGCCTAAAACACTCAAACTGAGGTTTTTGCATACTAAATGTCCACGTTAGGCTAAAAATATTTTGGAAATTTTCAGCCAAAACAGCCACATGCTCTGAACACAATGTAAGCGGAAAATGCATTTCTTTTCATAACATCATAAAATAAAATCATTACGGTTTGAAAATTATCATTTTAGTCCAACCCTTGACTGAACACAACCATCCCAACTAAATGGTAGCATTAAGTGCCACACACAGTAGTTTCTTGAGCACTTCCAGGGATAATGACTCCACTACCTCCCTGGACATCCTGTTGCAATGATTAATGACCCTTCCAGTGAAAAAAATTCTTCCTGATGTCCAACCTGAACTTCTTCTGGACCACCCTGAGCCCATTTCTCATTGTCCTGTCACTGGTTGCCTGGGAGAAAAGGTCAAATCCGACCTTGCTACAACCTCCTCTCAGGCAGTTTCTGGAGAGTTTTAAGTTACAACTGGAGATTTCCTTTAAATCTTACCTAGGTAATAGAATAGTAAGAGAGGAGAATAATAAGAGATAACTGGCGTGCAGAAAAATTCCAAAATTATCCCATCTTACCACTCACATTGTTTGAAAACTGCCCTACTGAAGTTCATCTCATCCTGAGGATATTGGGTGGAAGATAAATAGGCACATGGATCTACACAGTGGAGGTAAAGCTCTTACCCCTACTGACCACTCCTGAGGACATTAGTGTTTCTCTACATAATGCAGTTTTTATTTTCATTTTTCTTAGTAGAAAACAGCTCTAGGAAAAATATAGGAACAATACTCAAGACTGTGTTAATTCTAATATTCCCTAGCTTTTGTGCACTCAGCTTTGCAGCCTTATTGCAGGAAATTAATGGAATTGTTCCTCAGTGTAATTATTTATTTGTAATAAGGTTGTGCAAGAGTTTATAAATTGTAATGTTAGTAAACAAAACTTAGATTCCCTGGCCTGGGAAAGCAGGCTTTTATATTAACAGCTACATTTCGTTATGTCTTCATGTTCATTAAGTCATTTTTCTTTACAACCACTGCAGCAGCAAATGGTTCTGTCATTAAGCTCTTCATAGAAATTACTATGATTTTATTGAAATGGAAACGAGGCAATACTTTGAGACTTTAAAGAATTTCTTAATGCACTTCACTAATTTCTGCTTTATTTGAAAACTGTTCTTCAATATTAACGCAGCTTCGTCTGCCTAAAATAATTCCTGTTATTGCCACCTCCAGATTCCCAGCCATAGAATGGGTCTGCTGGCTTGTCAGATTTCATCTCTCAAAAGCAGCAAAGTTATCAAAATCTGTCAAAAATATATGTGCATTAACATCTGATTTAGCCCACGAAGATAAGGAATGGAGTGTGAAGAGTATGGCTGAATAGACTAATGAAATTTTAATGGAACTTCAGTTCTATTTATTGGATCTGTATTTGTCACAAAGTTTACTTCTTTTGTTGTTTCAAAAATTGTCAGTGTTCAACAGAATTCTGTCTGTCATACAACCTAGAGCAATTGAACTACACAGCCCATGGCCTCTGCAATTTTGCCTTTCTCCAAAGGAAAAAAATGAACAAAGCTGTCCTATAATATGTGAGGAGAAAAAACAAAAGAAAATAAAACAAAAAAAACCCCACACAACCCCCCCAAAAAAAACCACCACCAACAACAAAAAAAACCCAAACAAAAAACCAAAAATAGAATTGTAAAGACTACTAATACTGGAATTTTATGTTCTTGGAAGACCACAGTGAAGGTAAAAAATTAGGTTAATGTGGTCAATCAATTTTTGTTAGTGTGACTCATTTCCAGTTGTATTTCTCTTACATAGAAGGTTTCCAGCCATGGCTCATTATTTTATCCCAGACCTGGATGTTTCTGCCTCAATTAATTTCCTGTCTAAATCACTGAGGAGCTCATAGGAATGATAATAAAAATTGTAGACAGAAGACTCAGAATATCAGCAGCTCATGATCAAAAGAGTCTAGATTAGGTTCTGTACCAGACCACAGGAGGAAAACATTCCTCTACAAAGAATCCAACATGGATCAGTGCTTTGAATAAAATAAATGAAATCAACATCAATGCTTATACTGAATCATTAGGAACTGTTCTACTAATTTATTTTATAAACTACTAAAATAGTCACCTGCTTTGTTTCATGTTTTACAGCATCTTTACAGTAAAATAACATCAATTCTGTGTTTTACACTCACAGATAAAGGGCAGAAAGACTGAGATTTTGCATTATATCATATAAGAACAGAAATTAATACCTTTCTGTACTGACATAAACTCTTACAATTGAAAATTTGGTTTTAGTGTTTTCTTGAAAACAGTCAAAAGAACAAAATCTGCAGGTTTCTTAGTATATTACCACCTATGTCTACATAGAAATATCAATATTGAAATATTATAATGCTTCTGGAGCTAATCCTCATTTGGAGAACTTTTACAAACATTTTTAAGTGACTCTCCAAATTTCATGATACAAATTTGCACACACAGAGTCACATACTGTCACACACAGAATCACATACTGTGTATCTTTGTACTTCAGGGTCTTTTGCCATTCTCTGATCTTAGTTTAGTCAAAAAGAAAAAAATGAGAATGAAAGATTATTTGGATACTTTGTTCTTACAACTTCTATCCTGTACTACACTTTGCTTTTATTTGATTTATTTTATCCCAGAAGAGCAAACAGTTTCAAAGAAGAAAAAAAAAGAGGTTGAAAGAACAGAGATTCTAAAAAAATTTATTTTCACACTGACCATAATCTGTTCCAAGTGAGCAGAATTTCAAAGAAGGAATGTTGTGTTATCAGATGGGAAAGAAAGGAGAGATTCAGATCTTTTCACTGAAAGGGGGTTTTGCATCAGAACGCTGTAATTAGTAATCTTACTGTTTTTCAATAATCAATGCCAAAAATAGCAATTATATAAATAGAAAAAGAATAATGAAAATGGTTAAAGAAAGTTTTTGTGACAAGAATTACATGGGACTTCCCTCTTGGAGGATTACATCAGTTGTTTCATGAAAGCATCTTCTGCTGGCACTCCCTGAAATATGCATCTGCAACTTCTATGGGATGATTAGGACTCCTTAGAGAAAGAAAAAAAGTTGTTGCTGCTCCCACTACACTTTCCTATGATCTTCATCCATGACTGGAGGTATCTGGGGTGCTTTTTCCAATGACAAGGGCACATCCAGGTGGGACAGACCAGACTTCCTAACAGAATTTATTTTATGAGAATAGGAATGTAGATCCAACATATGGCTGAGCCATAGGACCTCCAAAATTGTTTGACTTTCAGTGAGAGTGCTTCCCTCACCTTTCTGGCCCTGGTTTCACTTATTACCCCACTACTGACACTGCAAAGTACAAAGAACAAAGTACAGGTTGGTGTGCCTGAAGTCTCATTTCCTCTAAGGCAGTCTCAGAAATAACACATGAAACTGTGTATAAAGCTTTCAGGAAATCATAATATATAAAACTGTTGCATGAAGGAGCAGTAGATTTGAGAGAAGCTGATGTTTGCTCTGCTCTGTCTTCGCCTTCCTCTCACAAGTGGGTTGGGAAGCAAATAAGCCAAGATTGGCCAATTCTAATCTACCCTCTCACAAACCCCGTAGATTCATTGGAGCAACTATAAGGGAGAGAGGCTGAATGACTTCTCTGAAAGCTCAAAACCAAAATATTTAAAGCTTTTATAAAATGAGAGCTGTCTTTCAGTCTCAAAAGATCCAGGGTTACATCCATCCTGTCTGAAATCAGAGGAGTTCAAGGAGATGCGGTATTTTGGCATGATTTATGTATTCAGCACAGACATATGTCTGAAAAACACTTTTCCAACCCAGCTTTGGACATTCTCCGAAGCCAGCTCCAGCACAGATCAAGGTCTGACAGATCCCAGAGCTTGTGGCTCAGAGACAATTGTTAGGAATGTCTGGGATCCAGGGACAAATAGCTAAGGAGCGTGCTCAGGATCAGTGTCCTTTATTGTTTACACCAAGCCAACTACCTCAGTCCTTGGGCAGACAGCCCTCATTCTTAGGCAACACGAAAATTGGACAAAAAATTGAGTAGGACTTTCTTGGCTAAGGACAAGTGGTGACAGGGGCACTGCAATTTGGAAGACAAGGAAAAGATTTCTTCAGCACTGTCTGTCTTTCAGAAATCATTTCAGAAGCATACTCAGCTTTACATGTAGGTAGAGACAGGTTTTTCTTTGTCTGCAAGGTTTATGGGAAAGACCAGCAAACCAGTATTTTTCTTTTTATTAATAAAAATTCAGGACTCTTTCCAGTATTTAAGTCCCTGCCACACGATGGTTTGAGTCTTGTTTCCTGACTCATTGCTGTCTGCCCTGGCTTCCATACTCTTCTTTTTCCACACCTCAAATAAGATGCTGAGACAACTCACACTTCTGAGTCCTGGGGAAAAAAGCAAACATCATTTTGGGCACACTTACATGTTCATTGCAGGTCAAAACCACCTGGACCCAGTCATTTTTTAGGGACATGATGAAAGACAAAATATTGCTCTGTACTGCTCTAGGGAGGACAGGCTGAGCCAGTGGAACCACATTCTCACTGCCCTTCCTTAAGCAGGATAGGAGGTGTGGACACCAGTGACTTAATGTAGAAGTCTCTGACCATGGAGGACTTCAAATTTGCCTCAGTTCTCACATGTTTTCCCCATTTTTTGTACAGAGCAGCATTGGCAGATAATGAACTTATCCAATCTGCTTTGGGATGTCACTGCTGCAGGCAAAATAGCCTCAAGTCATGGAATTTAACTGAATTTATTGCTAATCAAGACAAACATCTGATCACTGATTCCAGTATTGAGAAAAAGAAGGGCCCACGCTTTTAAAAGAACAGCTGAGATAAACATGAATCCTTAAAACTCCAGAGTTTCAGATTTCCTTAGTTTTGCTGTAAATTACATTTAATCCACCCAAAGTCCTCTAGTGAGGCAAGTGACACATGAGGCTGAAGATATGTGTGACCCTCCCTTTGAGCTGCTCTTTGCCAGTTACTGGTGTTCTGTCATACACATGGTTTTCCTGTCACACTGTTCCTTAGTGTCCCTGCCCCAATGCGTGATACCCACATCCACAGCCCCTCGATCTTTCCAGAGGGGATCCCAGTGGATCCCAGTCTGCTCTCCATTAGGGTTGTTCCTGCTCCAGCAGTTGTTGTGACCAGTATAAGGCAGTTCATGACTTCTTCCCAGAGAGAGCACCCCTGCAGCCCCCAGGACATTAACCTTGTCACTTGTGACATGCCACCCCAAGAAAGCTGAGATGCTTCTCCATATTGGCTGAGAGCAGAGGTGCCGGACTAAATAGGTCTCTCTCTTATAAACCTCAATTACGGGAATTAATTAGACCTATAGAACTTCTGCAAATTACAAAACGGGCTCATAACAGACTTGAACTCACATTTTCCAAGTCCAGCACTAGTCTCATATTTTTTTCTCACATTATACATCTGCTCTCTGCAGAGAAGTCAAAGTAAACATTTTTATTCTGTTTTATTTTGCCCCTCTTATTAATTAATAAGATCAGATTTAATTTATGGGAAGGTGGCATTTAAATATCATGTAAATTCAACATGTTTTCCGCTCTCAAGTTGTGATGCAATGGGATTGCTGTTATGAATATTAACCCCCTGTGCTGGTTTTTGGCTGAGTTAATTTTCTTCATAGTAGTTGATATGGGACTGTGTTTTGATTTGTGCTGAAACAGTGCTAATAATATAGGTAAGTTTTCCTTATTGCTGAGCAGAACTTACTCAGAGCCAAAACCTTTCCTGCTACTCATCCCACACCACCAGCGAGGGGGCTGGGGGTGCACAAGACATTGGGAGGGGACACAGCAGGGACAGCTGACCCCATCTGACCCAAGGGATATCCCAGAGCATATGGCATCATACTCAGCATATAAAGCCAGGGAATAAGAAGGAAAGGGGGATACTTTGATGGTGTTTGTCTTCCCAAGTCACCATTACTTTGATGAAGCCCTGCATTCCTGGAGGTGGCTGAACACCTGCCTGCCCATGGGAAGTGGGGAATTAATTCCTTGCTTTTCTTTGCTTGTGTGCATGACTTCTGCTTTATCTATTAAACTGTCTTCGTCTCAATCCATGAGTTTTCTCACTTTTCTGATTTTCTCCCTTATCCCACCATGAGGGAGTGATTGAGAGGTTGTGTGGGTCTTCCTTGCCAGCTGAGGTTAAACCACGACACCCCTATAGATATTGTTTTATTATAGTTATATGTTTTAATGGCCCAGACAACAGAAGCAAGAAAAGCTATCTTGGTGCTATAAATTGCACAGATTAGCTGTAATGTTATATTTAGTATTGCATAAAATAGATGTGCTAGTTACTTCACTGAGACAAGGAACATTTTCTCTGTCTGCTTAGTGGCCAACAAATCATCAGCCCAGCACTGTGCTTTGTGTTCTTAAAGTCCCCCTCTAATTAATTTTTTTTTTAACTTGCCCTCTTGTTGTGGACTCTTGTTGCAGACAACACACATACTCTTGTGGTGAGTTAACCATGGTCAAGGGCCAAATTCCCACCCAGCTTCTTGACTTATATCCTCTTCCTCATCAGGACAGGGGAGAAAATAAGATAATAAAGCTCATGAGTTGAGATAAATAGAGGGACATTATTCACAGTCATTGGCAAAAGAGGCTAAACTTGGGGAGCTTTATCAAGCGTTGGAATGCTCTGCTCAGGAAAGTGGTTGAGTCACCATCCCTGGAGGTATTTAAAAGATATGTAGATGTGGCACTTGCTGACATGATTTAGTGATGGACTTGATGATCTTAAAGGTCCTTTCCAACCTAAATGATTCTATGATTCTATTCTGTTGCAAAATAAGCTAGATTTGGGTAGTGAGAAACAAAAAAAACCCCACCACCTTTCCTCTCCCAAGTGAAAACATCACTCCAACCTCACTTCAGGTATCAAAGGGGGAAATGGAGGGGGATAGTCAATCCATGACAGCTTCTCTTGGCCTCTTACACTTTTATCCTGCTCCAGCACTGACTACCCCCAGGCTGTAGTGTTCCAGGAAAAGATCTCCAGCACAGGCTCTCCATGGGCAGCAGTTCCTTCAGGAAATATCTATATGCTCCAATGTGGGCTTTTCCACACTCTGCAAGGGAACATCTGCTCCACCATGGAACACCTCTTCTGCCTTCCCTGACCTTGCTTCCTTCTGTTATTCCTCACTCTTTTCCCTCCTCTTCTGCCTGTCCAGTGTTTTCTACCCTTTTTTGGTTGAGTTTTTGCAGAGATATCATCCTTTTTGCTGCCAGACTCAGCAGTGTCCTGAGGTGGGTCTGGTGTGGAACTGTGTGTGTCCAGCATGAGGCAGCCCCTGAGCTCACCTTGCAACGGCTTCCCTGCAGTTCCCCCCCCAAAAAACCTTGCCACAGCCACCCAATACAGGTATACAACACTCTTCTGCTGTCATTTAAACAGTAGTAGCTGCACAACTTGTTACAGCTCAGCCTTACTTGTTACATTCTCAGCCTCTTCAGAGTGCTTGCTGCTGCCTCCAACCCTAGTGTTCTATTTATTATTTAGTGGTTTGGGAGGGCACTGGGACCCTGGAAGCTCTAAGGAAGACATTTTGGAAACAGCTGCTATTTCCAGCATTTCTTGTTCCCTGCCTGATAGGACATAACACTCATTTGATAACTTTATTTTGTGTCCCAAATCACAGATTCATAGAATTCTTTGAGTTGGAAGGGACCTTACAGACCATCTAGTTCCAACCTCCCTGCCATGGGCAGGGAACCTTTCACTAGATCAGGTTACTCAGAGCTCATTCCAGCTGGTCTTGAACACTTCCAGGGATGTTGCATGTGAAAATATCACACTGGATCACATGAAAGTGGCTGGGGCATGAAAGGCAATGTTTGGGCAGTAGGCAGCTGCAGGGATGTCTGAGATGGGAGGAAGACGCCATGAGCTGCCCTGTGCTGTCACAGCTGTTTCCAGCTCTTCTGAAAGAGGAGGGAACACCCTGTCTCCCTCCAAAATTTTACAGTAGTGCATGGTCCAACTGTAAGAAAGAGCAGGAACTGCCACAGGGAAGAGATTTGTGAAAAACCGTGGGTTTGGGCTGTTGTTGTTGTTGGGGGTTGCTTCATGTCAGAGGAGGGACCTCCCATGGAGAGTGCTGTGACCTGCATTGACTCACCTCAGAACAAGGATACCTGAGGGATTGTGACACCGGGGGACCTTCCCCCAGGGGCAGAGGTGCCCCTGAGGGACTGCAGCCTGCAGGAGATCATTGTGGGCTGGGTGAGGGACACTGGAGCAGGAAGAGGCAAGGAGCAAGGTGGAAAGGTGTAAGAAGCAAGGAACAGCAGGTGGAAATGGTTGTTGCTGACCACAACTCCCTGAGCTGCTTCACAGAAGGAGTGGGATGGACTGAGTGTAGAAGGGGTCAGAGTCTGGGGAAGTGTGTCTCCTTAAGTTTTTATTATTTTTTTTATTTCAATACCTGAATAAGTCATCAGGAGTTTATATTAATTGGTAGCAAGTTGACTGAAATGCCCCAAGTCAAGGCTGTGTTACCATAATGGAGCTGGGGGGGGCAACATCAGGACCAGGTATTGCCCGGGGTTGGAGTTTGTTGGGTGCAAACTGTGTGTAAGCAGGGGACAATTCTGCGTTTATATGAAGGTTGTGAGGGTATTGAAACCATTGTAATGGTTGCATACTCAGACAGCTCCTAAAAATGTGCTTCACAGAGGCAAGGGGTGGAATGTGACCTGTGCGGGAGATGTCCACGAGCTGGTCGCAGCCACTTCCAGAAATCCCACTGGTGCCAAAACACAGCATGATGAACCCTCTTCATCAAACATCTAGTGAGATTCTCTTAATATGGAATACTACACTCAGGGCTGACCATAAATTCTCATTTCTGAGATGTTATCTGTGGAGTATGGTGTGGTTTATTTGTTTTGGGGGGGGGTTAGCATGTGTAGTGTTTTGGGGTTTTGATTTGGGGTTCTTTTGTTGTAGTTGTTGTTGGGGTTTGTTTGGGTTTTTTGTGGTTTTTTTGGGGGGGTTTGTTTTTGTTGGTTTTTTTTGCCTAGGGGGTTTTGTGTGGTTTTTGTTGGTTTTTAATGGTTGGTTGGTTTGGTGGGTTTTTTTGTTTGTTTGGGTTTTTGTTTGTTTGTTTTCGTTGCGTTTTGGTTTTTTGTTTGTTTTTAAATCACTTAGCACAATTGCTGCCACTGACCAATTTGGGAGCAGCCTGTGCTGTAAGGTGGACAGCTGCCTTGCTCTCCCTATGCTTCTCCAGCAGTGGCTTAGATTAGGTAATTTGGGATTTATTAGTGGAACCCTACAAATTGTTGGATGTCACAAGAGCTAACCTGTGCGTTCCTATCTCATTTAGGGTCTTTGCTATCACACAAAAGGGAAAAAAAAGTGCTGTAATTTTGATTGTGAGGTCTGACATGGTCATTTGTGATGCGGTGCTGTATTAGCATGATTTGATTTTATAGTGTGACAGTTATTTGAGATTAAAAACTGAATTAGTGCTGGGTTTTCAAAACTAGGGAAAATCATTGCTAGACTGTTAAATTTAACCTCCTGATAGCCTTGTGCTTCAAACTTTCTTACTGACTAGCCTGCATTACATTATTATTTATCCCTTCAAGCCCTTTTACACCTTATTGAGTGAATTATATTCCTGGTGGGAAACTAAACTGTGTGGGATATAATAAGGCTCCAGGTTTTCATTTTGATCATTGCAAAAGTAATTTATAATTTACACTAGATACAAGAGGTTTAAAAATTTAGTAGCAATATATTGGAAACTTGCTATATGTCATGCTAAATCCTTTTCCCCTCCTGTGTAGTAATTAAAACAATTTGGTCCTCGATGTTCTGTACTTAGGGCTGTATCTGTGCTGGGTCATGTAGTAATCTGTGAATTTGCAAAATTTTTGTACAGCATTTTATTTTGTCATCTTGAGAAACCCATTTTCTACCAAGAAGGTAATGAAATCTGTTTCTTGGTATACAGAATAGCAAGGGCAAAATTTGTTTTTTTTTAAAATTCATACTTCTGAATATAAAATGTAGAACTCAAAATTTGTGTGGTATTTTACAAAGTTTTTATTTCCTGAAAGGCATTAGTAGGATTTTTAATTTTTTTTTCTTTATCTCTTTCCATTTCAGATATATATATATATGCATACACTGGAAGTAATTCTTAATTTTCTGAGAACTAAAGGACTGTCAGAAGATAAAAATGAAGCATTATAAAAGAAACAACCCTAGTCCAACAACTTTTATATGTGGCTCAAATAAAAGTAAGAAAAACCTGACATTTTAATTACCTAATATTTACCTGTATACCTTCAAAAGCAATGAAGGATTTGTTAGATGACCAAGTGACCAGGAATCTGAATTTTGAGAAATAATGCAACAAAAGGTCATATTGCTTGAGTTGACTTCCAAAGCCTCAGAAAGATGAGGAAGATAATGCACAATTTGTCATCTGCTATGGTAGTTAAAGCTAAAGATGGATCAAGGACATTGCCTTTGTTGCAACAAATGTTTACTACAATGTCAATTTGGGGAAAAAAGCCTTTTGCTTGTGGAAATCTATGAAAAAGAAAGGGTACATATAATTTTCTCTGAAGAAAGACTTTAAAAATTTTAAATTAGGTATTTTTAATTTAAACATGTATGAAGTATGTATTGTAATTGTAAATATGCTCTGTAAATATGCTCTATAAATATACTTGACACAAAATTGTGCTACTTACTATCCATATGAGACCAAATTTATAAGGAGATCTTGGATCCCTACAACCACTGCCTCAGTTTTCTTTTTTTTTTTGGATACATGGAACATGGTGTTTTAATATAACTTAATAGACTGGAATCCTTCCATACACCCTGCATAAATGTCTTCCTCATCACCAAAAGTGATGTGCAGCAGGCATGTTTATTCAACAAACATCCTTATTGCAAAAGGTTAAATCCTGCTATAAATCTCTTCCCTGAATTCTCTGGAGCAATTTTGCATATCCTGCCCCTCTGTTCTGTGTCCATAAAAAACTAATGCGGATTTATTAGAGAAGTACTGTTTTTCTAAATCCTGAATATGGTCAGGACATTGTGGAGGTTATCTCTGAAAATTTAAGCAAGCATTCTGCCTAAATGATATAATAGATGCTGGCTTTCTGCTCATTCTGAATTGTGCTCAGCTGTGGAATTAGCTGGGGGTTGTGTGTGTGAGTGTGTGCGTGCTTGCAAGGATGCACAGTAGGTATTCCTGCAGGGAAAGGAAAGGAGGTTTTTTTACTCTGACCTGCAGTTGCTCCCACAGCCTTGCAGTAGTGCTGTCACCTCCACAGTCTTAAACTCAGCCCCACAGCAAGTCTCCAGCCAGCACAGCTCCCTGTGCCAGGTTTAGGCTGCTGACTGATGCCCTGTGCTATGAACAGGGTGATTGAGTGGTTGTACTGTGGCAAAAGTGTGGGGGTAGGAGGTGATAATAAACCTGCTTGGGCAGGTCAGAGGTCCCACCTTGTCATCTCACCTTTTGTGTTCCCTACATACAACTCCACATCCATGTACAGTCCTCAGGATCACCTGGATGAAGGGGCAAGAGGAAGCCTGAGCTGTTCTCATTTACATCAGACCTGTGCTGTTTCTGTGAGTATCTGCAAAACGTAGAAGTACAAGATTAGATTTGATTCCTTGACAGTGATTAATATTTTGTGGGTGGCCCATCCCTGGAAGTGTTCGAGGTCCGGTTGGATGGGCCTTTGAGAAACCTGGTCTAGTAGAAGGTGTCCCTGCCCATGACAGGGGTGGGACTGGACAATTTTTAAGGTCCCTTCTAACCCAAACTATTCTGTGATTCTGTGCTTCAAGGAGAAAAGTTGCTTTTAACCCTTACTGTGGGTCAATGTCGTGGTTTAAGCAGAAATCAGGGCAGTCAACAATCAGGACAAAATTGTTTGTTGTTCTATAACTTGCTGAATTCACTCTCTTGCTTCTGCTGGATTTGAGGAACTAGATAGTTCTGATTCATCTGATGCTTTTCCAGGGTGGCATTTTAACTCCTTTTTAAAGATACAACCTCATTTCTTCAAAACTACTGCATTTCAGAAGCTGTCATAATCTGCCATATATTTGGATATTCAAATCCCATTTCCAAAGCTAGTGTGTTGTGGTTTGAGGCATTCTTTGCTCTCAGACATTATATACTGTCAGCACAGTCACCAGAGTGACTGAAAACCACAGCACAATGATATAAATGTAATGTTTCTTCAGGCATGGAATCTAATCGAGTGCTAACTGGGAAAAGCATTGACATAAAGTTGAAGAGCACTGTTGTAAGTTGGATATTTGAGGTTCAGATTCAACTACAATGCTCCAGGAGTTGAAGTTTCTACTGTAGGCTTTTATGCAAGGCAATGCAGTATTTTGAATTGCCTGTGTTCAAAATGTGTCTGTGGAGGGGCACATAATTTGTCCCCTAAGCTTTTGACTGATAAAATTCCTCAAGGGGAAAGTATTACAGCTGAAGATTTCAGTGAGGAAACCTAGATACTGGAAACTTGGGACTTTAATCCAATATAAATTGAAGTTAATGAAGAAACATTGTCTTCCCGAGTGGATATGGAATTACTGATGTATTCTGTTAACTCCGAAAGTTCAGCCTATTTGCTACTGGAGTTACACATCGGTGTGTTATGAGCCAGGTTTAGCAGAGGTAAGTTGCAGTTCTGCTTGACAGAAAACAGCAGGTCATATGTACCATTGTTGGTTTCTTAAACAAACACTGGTGATTGCATTTCATCTACTTGTTGATTTTTTTCTTTCTTCTTTTTTTTTTTTAATCCCACAGAAGACTGTATTTCTGTGCAGGTTTCAGATATATATATATTTTTTTTTTAACTAACATTTCTATAACGCAGGGGTTGTGAAGTCTCAAAATGTTTTTGCCTTTCTAGGAAGGAGCAGCTCAGCATACTGTTTTTCTAAATGTTGCAGCTTTTGCTTTCTTTCTGATAGGTTATTTATTTAATTAATTATTTTCTGGTACCAGAACAGACTGAAGGCAGGAGGTGGGGAAGGAGCTTGAGCCAAGCAGTTAGTGGAGCTGATCATCAAGACAAAATTTGTTTTTTTTCTGACAATATTTCATTCTTCTTTCTAGAAATGACAACGCAAAAAATTCCTATGTATGTTCTATCTTTTAAAATGCAAGTATAAGAAGGAAATCTTCTTAAATCTTGGTGTGGTTAATTAATGCTAAATTGTGACACTTATAAGCCTCAGGCCTCGTATCTGTTCCTGGCTGTGGCAGGGGGACTGTCTCATTGTCTGACTTCATTAGACCATTGCACTACTGCTCCTTTTCTTTTTTTGCCTTGGGGAAAAACTCTGTCTTCCACCTTTTAGACAGGTTGTCAGGGTAGAAAATGTCTTTTTATTATTGTATGTGTGCAAATGGTATATCTAACAGAACTGGGCTAGAATTTCAGATGAAATCTTGGATCCCAGCTAATCCTCCTTTAGAAGGAACATGCTTTTCATAAGGAGTTGGATTTTTTCAGAATAATTCAGATTTTTTCTATTTGTTTTTTTGCAGATGTGCCTGTAAAATCTTAATGTGCATTAGTATATGTTTTACTTTTTGGACTTTTTTTTCATAGAAAACCTTAATATACCCTGCAACTTGTAATCAGATTTTACACTATTATTGCTGTGTTGTTCTAAAATATCATTTCTATTAAAATATGAATGCTCATCTCGGTAATAATTTTCATTTTTCACAAGAAAACAAGGCACACTCATCATTGAAGTGGGCAGGTTTCAGTGAAAAATAGTTCAAAACTTGTCAACAGTGCAGGCTTTAGAGTTACTTTGCTATTCCAAGAGGTGCATGGATCAGCATGGGCACTCTTGGAAGCCTCCAAATATTATGTGTTCTATTAAATGTTTCATGAAGTTATCTCAGTTACCAACTTGCTGTTTTTTGTCTTCTCAGGTAATTTTTGGTGCATAATAGTTTCATCAAATCTAGTTTGTTACTCTTCAGGGACTCCTAAACTGCAAATTCCTTTGTGGATGTGGCACTTTGGGGACACGGTTTGGTGGTGGCCTTGGCAGTGCTGGGGGAACGGCTGGACTTGATCTTAAAGGTCTTTTCCTACATAAACAACTCTGTGATTCTAAGACCAGTGCTGAGATCTGGGAAGGAGGGATGGAAAAGTCATGGCTTCACCTTACCAATCTGTGCTGTAATTGTTTATTTTCTTAACAATAGCTCCGCCAGGGCTGATGGATTAGGACTGACAGGCTCTCAAACAATCTATCCACCTCTATGCCCTTACCACTGGAGTATCTGAGCCTAGTCCATTAAGTAAACAATGCCCATGTTCTCTCTCCCTCACTTCCTACTGTATCCAATCTCCCAGGCTGGGGGAATGCTCTGCCCTTTCTAAATGAAAGGATATGAGGGAACTGCTGAACTTGCAGGAAATTGTGGTCATGCTTTTCATTTGACTCTTTAGTGGTGTGAGCTCAGAGGTTGCTTTTATTCCTTCTGCCTTAGAAATTTTTGTTTGATCCACTTGTAACAGAAGTTCTTGCTCCCACCAGCATGAGCTGCCCTACACCAGGCAGCCATATCATAATTTCAGAAAAGCCCAGCTTCCCAGAAAAGTAGTCAGAATTGTTCCTTTAAAAGGTTCTGACAATCAGCCCAGGATTCTGGCCAAGGTTCAGTAAGGAAGCAGCTGCACAGAGCAGCATCAGGTACACCTGGTTGTCTGTGTTCCTCCACTGACAAGATAGAATTTGCTGGAAAAAGCACAGCATCTTCAGGACATGCAAATTTTTCCCCTTGTAGATAAAGTGGAACTGCTGAAAGGATTTAAAAGTGGTTACAGTGGTCTTTGCTCTACCTGGAGAGGAATGACTGGCTACACAGGTGGAAGAGCACCAAGCTCAGTGTTACAAATAAAGCATTTCTAATCAAGCAAGACAAAGATGAGCTAAAGGACAGATGAAGGTGACAAAACTCCACAGAATTGTGCAGTGGGAAGAGAGATATCTTGACCTGAAATAATAGCTTGTGGAAGATTCAGAGCACATATACCCCTGCAGTCCATGGAGATGTTACGAATTCCCATTTCTTAAAGATTTTCAGACAGATTATAAATGACACAGGCCTAAAAGGGTTTATGAAAACCTGGTTTATTTCCACATACTCAAATTATGAGAATAGGAAGGAAAGCGTGAATTCCCCAGAATGAAATGAAGTCATTTGAAGTATTAGAGTTTGAATGTACACGTACATTCCTGAAGTGAACTTTATTATTGTTAAATAGTTCTTAATAATTGTTCTTGTAAATGCTTTCATTCACCAGCAAGTGACAGTTAAACTAGAAGTGGATGGTGCAACCAAGACAAACCCCAGTAGTGAAGCAGTGTTTTTCCTGCCTATCTATAATTTATTTGGGTGTTTGAGGTTCAGCCACAGCTCTTAAACAACTAAAAGAAGAGCAAAGGTTATACCAATATAGCAGCAAAATTTCTGAAGGATTTATCTGATCCACTGCAAAGTGAGTAGAAAAACTTAGGTATTGCATTCAGCTATATGTCTGAAATGTCACTTTAACAACCATAAATATAAAATAAAAACCTAAGAACATCGATTTGCAAGGGTTTACTCTTCTGGTATTCAGTGTAAGCAATTGGCATTACTGCTTGTCATCAATCATCCTTTCGATGGGCTAAGCATGGCTAACAAATTAGTTGCTTGTTGCTTATTTGGCTGATATTTTGCTGCTGTGTCAGACTCTATTTGAATATTTAAACTGCAGTTTTTTCCAGGTACTGCATCTTTCTCTCTGGATGGTGCTACAATTAGAATGTTCCTTTTGTTTTGTGCAGTTTTCATAATTGTCTGAAGCTCACAGTATTAGTTAATTTGCCTTGTTTGAGTTTTATGTTGGCTGGGTGAATCTTCAATATTGAATTTGTGGTTTAGGGAAGCACAGGCCAAGTTATCAAGTTACCTAGAGAACACCAGCATCTTAATCTCTTAAAATTTGATATAAAGTGAGGTATAGACCATGTACTCAGGAGTGTGAAATCTGAACAGACAAGATGAGACATGGACTCTCAGAGCAGAAGTGACTGGAGTGAGAATAGAGCAGAAATAGTACAATAACTTACCTTCCTATGAGAGGAGAAAGTGGATGAAAGCTGCCTCTTGGAACTGTTTAAAAAATAAATTAAAAAAAAAAGTGCTACAACTGAGGGATAGTTGCATGTGTATGGATGGACAGGGTGGTAGTGAGTGATTCTAAAGAATCAAGTTTTCTTAGTGGATTTTTGGCACCAATAATTCTTAAATCATGTTTTAGTCATGAAATGACAAAGGCACTCAAGGAACAGCCTTTTGCTGGTGTAGGTATCAACAAAGGGTTTAGTCTTCTCACATTCTGTGAATGCAGATGGTTTTACAATGCTGAGTCTATGTACCTCCTGAATAAATTGAAGGGTTGTGCTTTGGTTTTTGGGTGTTTTGAGGGTCTTTTTCTTTAAGGGCCTGCAAAATACTTCATTTGAGCACATACGCTCTTGTAGCTGCAGAAGAGTCCAAGGAATGTTATAAGAAAGGTGGGAATACACGGCACAGGACTTAGCTCTTTTATCTTTGATTTTTTCAGGTCTGTCTTCAGGGCCAAATCACTTCATCCAGATGCAAAGTGCTGCCACTGACTCTGTACAAGTGATAGGAGTGTATTTGCTCAGGGAGGAAATCTGTGTTTTGGAGGTTAAAAATTGAAAATATCCATACAAGCTTCATGTCTCCTACCATATTTCTCTTCTTCTTATATAAAAACTAGTTATTTAAATTAAGTTCTAGGTTGATTTTGGTATTTTAGATGCTCAGATCTTTGGAACACACCCTGTATTTTGGGCATTGAGCATCATTGTTGTATCCTTGGCACTGGTGTATAGTTATGGAGTAGTTTACCGATGAATTTGCAATTGTATGTGAAAGGCCCATGAGCTGAGTTAAAAAGGAGGGAAGAGTAACATCCACAGCTGACTGAAAGGCAGTCCCATATTTGAGGGCTACAGTTTCCCAGTAGCTTGGTTATTTGTGCAGTGGGGAGAATGTCATGCTGTGACAGACTTTTGGGGTTTGAAAGCTTGTTTCCATTCCCATTAGAAGTAATCTGCCAGCATGAAGTCGTCATGAGAGTGGTTTCTTTTTCAGAGGGGAAAAAGGAAATTATTTGGGATTGACTGAAACATTGTGATAGGGGTAGGTGGAGGTGAATCTTAAATATCACTCTTTATACTCTAATCCTAACAACTAAAAAATAAATTCAAAACAAAAATTGAAGTGTTTTGCTTCTGGGAATTTGAAATGGTTCTAATGTATTTAAATGTTACCTGGTTTTTATTTTAAAACAGATTTTTGCTGAAATTGGCACTGATTTGAAAAGCCCATGTTTATTAGAGGTTTTTTTGTGATAAAAAGTGATTCACTCACATCTTTTTTTTTTTCTCAACCAGCTTTACATGGAAATTTCTTGATGTTGGATTAGGTGTAGATATCCTTTTTAGAGAGTTTACAGAATATATGTAAACTGTGATAAGACCTGGCAGCTGTATTTCAGCTATAATGTGGTAGAAGATGTTTAAGTGAGACAGAACAAGGCAGGACTATCCCAAGAGCCTGAATTCATGGGAATATAAGGGACATGAGCACAGTGAAATGCTACGTCTGTTACCAGAATAATTACACGTCCTGACCTGTGAGCCTGGCTTATAGATAGTCTGCAGAAGTAAGTTGGGTTTTCGTGGGTTTTTTTGTTTATTTGTTTTGTTGTGGGTTTTTTTCAGTAGAGGCAGATCAGAAGAGAAAGAAAATCCATCCAGACTGCATGAGACAGCATCCTGCAATCCACCTTTAAAAACAAAACAAAATAATGCCAAAAAAAAACTTGAGGTGACTTATGACTTTCTTGTTCTTAAGAAGCCACAACTGTGACTGTGTGCAATTTGTAAACGTATTTAAATTGCAGCTCAAACTTTATGAAATTGATTTACATGTAAATACCATTATTAACAATTTAAGCAGCTCAGAAAATAATTATATTAAATATTAGAGATGCTCTTGTGCTTAAAAAATTCCACATTATTTTGGACATATTGAAAAGGAAAAGTTGACCACTAACTTTCAGCAATAGTTGTCTCCAGTTTATCTAATCAAAATCCAGCAAGGCAATACTAAATATGACTACATGTGATTTTATTTACTTGTCTTTACAGTAAGATTTACAATGCATAGAAATCCTTATTTGGTTGAGTAGGAAATACCTGTGTATCTAAATTGAGCTTCATAACACCATAGAAAATGAGTAGAAGTGGAGATAGAGCAATATAATTTCTTCAGTGACAGATAGTAGACAGTGTATTAAATGTTATTAACATGAGTAAGCATAAAATTGCACAAGGTACATACGTGTATTTCAAAAAAACCAAACAAAGCAAAGAGACTTTGGTGTTTCCCAAAGATAGAAATTTAAATAATCTGCAGAAAATATTAATTGTCCTGCTCACCTCTTGAATATCAGTTAAACAGCTGACAGGGAGGTGGCAGAATAACCTGTTAGAGAACACGTTTGTTGGAAATACACACACACACACAGAGATTTTAATAAAACTGGATCACAGTGAAGCCAACAATGCAAGGATCACAGTGTCATAAAGGCACCACAAAGTAGGAAAATGATTCTGTGGTGTAGGAGTTAAACTGTTCACTTGTGACTGTGACAGTGTGCTCTCTGGTTTCTGTTCCAGGGTAATCTGTCCAAGAACTGTTAAATGCCCAGGGGGAGGAAAACCCGAGATTTGAAACCTGTAACATTTTCTTCCAGTGCAAATGTATGAACCAAAGAGAAGTGCAGAACTGCTGAAGTTGGGAGAAGCCTCTTGAGGTTGTGTAGTTCCAACCTTCCTCCTCAATGCAAGGTCACCCAGAGCAAGATGCTCAGGGCCACAAGAAGCTGAACTTCGAGTATCTCAAAGGATGAAGACTCCACAAAATCTCTGGGCAAACCTGTTCCATCAGAAAATTTGACCTTAAGAAAATCTGAGATAAATTGAAGTATTTAATTTAATCACATCTTGACTGCAAGGTTTTCAGCTTTATTAATCTAACTTTTTAATTATATAAAGCTTCTCTTGGTCCTCAAAATTCTAGGAGATATTAGTACAACAAAAAACTCAGGTATTTTTGTAAGTACACGAACTTTTCTTTACTTTTATTTTAAAATACCTGTCTTATTTGCCTTAAAGTCCTGTTATAATACTGATCAATTTGAAGAATCTCTTGATATTTTGGACAAATTGGTCGGTATCACTGGTCAGTATTGTGGTGATGCCTGTTTATTTCAGTCAACAGGGGATGGAAAGGTCTGTATGTTGTTGACTAATGAATAATAATTTAGATAGTAGGGATGTTAGAATCTTCTGTGCAAAAAATATTTTGTTTATTTAAATGATTTGTGGCTATTTGCTAAGACAACAGCCAGACCTAAAGGTCAAGAAGTTGAGGCACTCAGCAGGGGCTATGGAGAGTAAACCAAGCCATCAAAAACAGAGATTGTTTGCTTGTGAAGAAAACAAAAACATGGAAGAAGTGGGATCATGGCTTTGAAAGGTAAGTTAATAAAATGCAGTTAAAGGCAGAATAAAATCCCTTTTGTTTCTAGATTTGTATTATTCCTTCCTCAAATGACTGTGATCATTACAAATAAATACCTGGTGGTTACCCCTGGTACTGGGTCTTAGTTGAAGTGGCTCATAATAAACCACATTCTGATGCTTGGAAAACAGAAATACAGGGCCCTGATTCTCTACTTATGCTATGCAAAGCTTTACATTTCATGGAAAAAGCCCAGAAACACAAATGTGATATGAATTTTGTGCCTGACTAGTTGATTCAAACAACGCTTTAGTGGCTGCTGCACACTTTGTACATCCTTGGTATCCTGCAATTGCACAATGAGAGCTGTATCCAAATCCAGTCACTTTCTAACATCAGCAGCAAGTTTAGTATCATGGGAAAATTATTAGAGACAGTTGAGCTACTGGGGATAAACTTAGTCCTGGTACTTCTTCGTTGTTCACTGTGGTCTAACATACTGCCCTGCAGCTCTCCTGTTTGTAAAAGAGGAAAGCCCTGTGGCTATATCAGATGTCAGGGGTCACTTAACAGCAGACCATTAGCAGGGAATGCTTTTGTGATCTATAAGTTCTCTGGGTTTACATCTAGATTATCACCAGCTCTTGAAGTGGCTATTAAAAACTATTACTTGGTTGTGACTGAAGCACAACTTCGCATGTACTTTCACTGTACTGGGGGTCTGTGCACGTGTAAGGTGTAGCTGGTGAATTTCTGTTTAATAACCATGGTCTTTATCCTTCATATTTAAATGAACCCCCCCCCTACACACTGAAACAAGAATATTTAAATGGCCAGGAAATTTCCATGGAAAAGTATCTACCTGATAACGTAGCCAGAAGACAAGGACCCTGTTGTAGTTTAACCCAGCAGGCTGCTAAACACAGGACAGCTGATCACTCACTCCCCCACTGTGGGATGGGAGAGAGAATGGGAATATGGTAAAACTTGTGAATAGTGATAAAGACAATTTAATAGGAAAAAAAAAGAAAGGGAAAATAATGATAAAAGAATATATAATGACAAAACAACTCATAGGATCACAAAACTAGTGACAGGACAAGGTGCAATGGCTTTAACTGGAAGAGGGTAAGTTTAGATTATATATTAGGAACAAATTCTTCCCTGTGAGGGAGGTGAGGCCCTGGCACAGGTTGCCCAGAGAAGCTGTGGATGCCCCATCCCTGGAAATGTTCAAGGTCAGTTTGGATGGGTCTTGGAGCAACCTGGAATAGTGGAGGGTGTCCCTGCCCATGGCAGGGGGTTGGAATGAGATGGTCTTTAAGGTCCTTCCAACACAAACCATTCTGTGATGCACAGTGCACTTACTCACCACCAGTCTCTGAGCAGTGACTGCCACACCCAGCCAACTTTATACATCTCCTCTCCCATCTATCCAAGTAGTTCAATCCTGTTTTAGCTATTTGTGGATCAGACAGAAGCTGCAATTCCCAAAATATCTGAACAAATGGAATCAGTTTGTTTACCCTGTCTAGGTTACTTTAATTTCCTGTTAAATTTTTGTGACTCAGCCCTCATCCTTTCCTTGACTCCTGGCTCATTGACAAAACACAGCATCTCATTACAGGCTTAAAATAAATAATACAATCCCTATTACTAAGTGCAACTTTCACCACCCAAGATATTTCTCCCATGTTGGTTCCTGCAGGTATTTTTAGCAACCTTCTGAATGGATATTATGCCTGATCTTCACTTTCTGTCTGTACAGGCATCTTCTGCTTGTTGTCTGCTGTTAAGTGACCCCTGACATCTGATAGAGCCATAACCATTCCACTTTTTGATACCAAATACTTGCCACTGGAGAATAAAATTATCAA
Organism: Neopelma chrysocephalum; assembly: GCF_003984885.1. NCBI lineage: Eukaryota > Metazoa > Chordata > Aves > Passeriformes > Pipridae > Neopelma > Neopelma chrysocephalum. The sequence goes on along the minus strand of NW_020897745.1, from coordinate 1,133,032 downwards.
GTCTCCTATGAAACACCTTTCCCTGAGATATAGCCCCTGAGACAGCTGAATATAGGTTGCTTTCACAGGGAGGCACAAGAAAACCTTTGGAAAGATACTGTGAAATGACCTGCTCACAGAGGGGATTTCTGCTAAATCCCCATTAAAATTAGCTTAAGCCCCAAAGCATGTCAGTTTAATCTTCTTCAAGTCCTGTCATCTCTTTTTAATAATTATAACTGGGCATTTAAATGGGTAACAGGAATACTCAATCATTTTTTAATCCAGTTAAACCTAACAATATCTTGTGGTAAAGAGTTCCACAACAGAGCATTCTATTGCAAACTATTCACTTTTAATCAATTCTAAAATTGGCCATATGAGACCTTTTTTGTTTGCAAAGGTTTTGGATTATGGATGAACTTGGAGCAATGCCTGATATGAAAAAAATGAGCAAGTTGAGTTCTGAATTAAGATCTGGAACACTGTGGCTACCCTTTTCTGCATCAACATTTGCTCTTTCTGCATGCTTATTTCAGCCCATGTTTTCTGTCCCTCTTGGCTCCTTCATCAACAATGAGAATCTTTCAAGAAGGGCAAAAAAGAAGAGAGGGGGGAATGCTAGAAAGGAACCTATAAATGGGCAAGAGGGGAGAGGAGTTAAAAGGCATACACTCCTTGCTCTGAAAAAGAAAGGTCAAACAGAAGAATATATCTTATTTTGTCTGTTTATACCTGTCTTGTTCCTGAGGGTGTAGTTATCTTCTAATTCCATCACCTCTGAGCTACAAAAGGAATAGGAAACTACAGTTAACATACTAAACCCCACTTAAAGAGTATGAAAGAAGCTTCATGTTTCAAAAGTGTCAAGAGAATTTGGAAAAAATTATTAAATCTTGTATAGGGCTGTAGAAGGGAGGAGGGCAGTAGAGGCAGTGCATCCCTTTTTGTGGCAGTGTTGAGCATAATTCTGCAGAGGAACAGCACTGTGGCCAAAAGACCACTAGGACAGAGTGCTGTTTTCTCTAGGTCAGGGTTATGCCTGCTTCAAGGTTAGACTTACATTAATGCCAAATATTCTTTTAAGATTTATAAAATATAAAGAGCACAGTTTGAAGCAACAGTGATTGCATTACTGTGTTCTGTCTTCAGGTAGTATTTCAGTGAGGATGTGCCTTAGGATATACCTTGGTGTGATACTTTTCTTGTTGAAACTACATCATTGCATGCTTGTGTTTGAATGCGTATACCTAATTTTCAAAGGTGAAGCCAGATCTCTGCCTGTGATTCTGTGTATCCATGTTTCTTAGAGCCCACCTTTTAATTGACTCTTTAGATAACTTTTCATGTCCATAGAATGCGTGTCCTAAGCACAGAGTTAACTTGCTTCATTGAGTTCCTGACCAAGAATGTGTAGAGGTCTGGAGGACGGGTGTCACAGAGGGATGGGTGGGTGTGTATGTGTATAGGTAATTATATAAATATGTATGTGTTTGTTTGAATAGTGTAAATTTTTTAGGTATCCTATAATGTTATAGGATAGCCATTCATTCCCTACTGGAAATGAAGTCATGACATAGTTACTGTGTGATTGTATAAAGTCTACTTCTTCATACATGAGAGGATGATAGAAACTTTGAAGGCATGTTCTGCTGCACAAGTAACAGTTATGGGTGTAAACCACGAGTTTGAAGCTTGGCTTTTCCTTTGCCTAAATTTTCACACAATTCTCATGCCTCTTGTATCTGTCTTACAGTTTAAGCAACATAATTGACTTTGTGTGCCTATTGACTTCTCTTTCCTTACAGACTAACATGCTGGAAATGGAGTATCATGTCTTGACACAGGTTTAAGTAATGATATAATAATATACACCTGTACCTGGAACAGAAGGTGGTAAGAACTCTGTCATTATTAGATGTCTACAGGCTGGTTTGGGACAACATGGAATGCTTTGGTTGACTTAAGTTGACCTGGCAGAATTAGCTAAAAATTGTAAGGTGGTTTGGCCTTGCAAAATAGGTGGAACAGCAACCACAGCTGACAAATAAAAAAATCTGTCAATCAAAATGCTTAAAGCAGGTGAGTGATTTCCCTTAGGTAATGAAAAATAGATGAAGAGACATTAAAAAAGCCATAGAGAGTACCACCATTTACAGAGAAATTACAAATTATCAGGGAATGTCCCCGTGTGCATTTTGAACAAGTGTCATCAACAACCAAGCACAGAGACTTCCAGTCCTTCCCGCCTGGTGCATGTTGTACAAACATATCACCATTTCCCAGGCTGGAAAGAGTCATGTGCCTAAAACCCCACAACCTCACGTTTGTTCAGTGTTCAAGTGTTTTAGCAAATCTTTTGTTGATCCCTCTGTACTGATCTGATTAGTTTCATCCTTCCAAGGACTACCCATTTATTTTGCTTCTGCCTTCCTTTGGCAAACCAGATATTAATTCTTACTGTTTTCATCCTGTCACTGATTAACTCTTTTTCTCAAAGAGCATTCAAGCATACTGTAGTGTGGTATAACACTGTCATACCTGCTTTTCCCTGGAGAATGTTTCCTATTCTATTTTATTTTAAATAGCCAAACTACTCTATTTTATGATGAGAGACTTTTACATTTTTCTGTGCTGTGCATATTCAAGGAATATAAAACCTAAAGAAAAATAATGTGGTTTGCTTTCATCCTGTGTTTTCCCCACTTTTCAGCTATCTGTGTAAATAAACAGTGAAATTATAGTAGTCCTGTAGCCATGAAAGAATTCAGGTTAGAAAAGAGAAAAGTGGCACAGAAACAGCTGTTCTTAAGACTTTCCAAGACAACTTTACTTAATTCTAACATAATTAGAATTATGTAAGTAATAAGTAGAATACTTGGTTGTGGTAGGGGAAGTGAGAAGTATGTAGCTAAATTGCATTATGAGAGGATGAGGTGGAAATAATTTTAAATTAGTCCCCCTAAGTTCTGGAATTACTTACTCAATTATATCCTATTGCTGATTATAGCACAATCTGTTTATTAAGTACTATGAAGTGCAAAGGGTTCTGCCATTATCCAGGTGCTTTCTGAACTCAAGGTTAATACTGAAATTTGCTCATTGATTTCCAGGGTCAAGTCTAAATACACTCTGGGCTCTTTTCAATGTATCTTTGAATTTTAATGTTGAGTTAATAGAATCTATTTTAAGGTTTACAACAGATTTCACACCTGGCTTGGTCCCAGTTCTAGGTTTTTAAATAATTACCATAAGAAAAAGCCATCATGTCCCTCAGGATCTGAATGAAGAGAATCTGTTTTACTCTGGGTTGTTAATGAAGTTTTTACTGCCGTGCTCTGCAAAGGCTTGAGCTCACACATCCTTTTCCATGGGAGCATTGATAAGGTCTCTCTCTTGCACCATCTGTTAGAGATGGAATTAATGGTGACACAAGCTTTTTCTTGGAGAAGACACGTGAAAGGAGACAAATCTTGGAAGGAGACACTCCATGCTGGAGCAGGGATACTTTGGATGGTAGCTGTGGACTGTGGAGGACCCAGGCTTTAGCAGGAACAACTCTGAGGGACTATGGGTGACTTACACTAGAGCAGAAGAAAACAATTCAGGAGTGAAGAGTAGTGGAGGAAAATAAGCCAAGTGGGGAGTGGCAGAAAACAGCCATTGTGCACTGACCCGACCTCCTGAACTGCCCATTACCACACAGAAGGGGTTAGACAGGACTGAGGGTAACAGAGGGCAAAAAAATGAGGTGCAGACATAGAGCAGGGATGTTGTAGTGGAATCTGGGGAGCAGGTCTTTTCCTATATTGTCTGTGTAATTGTAATTTTTTTTTTTCTAGATACCAGGCTTAGTAATCAGAAGTCTCTACTGTTTGGCAAGAAATTAAATTAAGTAAAACTCCCTCATCAAGACTGTTTTGCTTCTGACATGTGTATAAGGAGTGTCTGCACCTTCCTTTAGTTTTAATTATTAACTCCAGACTTTTTATGTAATTACAGGACAAGCTTGAATCCCAAAGCACTGATAATTTGTAGATATTTTTCTTTCTTCAGTGCATCCCACAATGTATTTTGGAAACTCTCTGTCTCTATAGATATGTACTTTTCTATTTCTTATTGTGACACAACAAGAAAATTTGCAATGGATTCAGTTTTTGAATATTGTTTCCAAAAAATCATACTTAGGATTAGAGGGTTTGGTCCCTGTTCACCACCTCTTCAATCCTCCCTTCCCAGTTTGCAGGCCTAGAAAATAGTATTTGAAGTTAACTTTGTCTTGCTGTTGGCCAGATAATTATAACCCTTCTGAGACAGAACACAAAAAGCTCTTTTTCCCTTCAGTGTAGGAGGGGGGATGTGTGGACTTCTAAAGGGAGACAGGTGTTGCACAGGAGTGTGAAAGAATTTCATTGTGATACAGGATTGCTCTCTTCCCCTTAAACTATTGATTGCTTTGTTTGCTTCCCTTGAGTGCCAAGAGGGAGAACAGAGAACTGGTGCAGAACTGCAAAGAAACACTGCAAACTAAATAAATAACAACCTTGAGCATTTGTGAGCTGCTTCTGCAGTAAAACCCCATAACCTCTGTCTAGCTGGTGATGTTGACCTTGGGTCTGCAACATCACCCAATAACTTTCAGCTGGCTAGTGAAAAACATAAAGCTGGAATGTTTGGGCTTGCACTTTGAGAACTGATTTGTCTTCAAACAAATAACATTTCTGAGCTTTTGAATCTTTGTCATTTCTATTGTATTTTCTTCAGTGTAGCCCTGATTCTGTGCAACCTTAAATATCTGGTCTGCAGGCTTTTGTTGCATATGCCTCCAATATAGTTGGCATGAAGAGATTTTTTAAAAGCTGACTTTAATTTACTGATGCTGCATTGCCCAGATCAATATTATTGCATTTGGAAGATCTATCCTGCCATTAGATTTACCAACCAGAAAATGGGGACCACTAAAAGGCTTGACTTCAATTCACATTTCTTATAAATCTCCTACAAATGTGGATTATGATGCAGCATTTTATTGTTCTTTTGAAATACTAAGGAGATCCTCCAGTATTTCGCTGGGACCACTTTGTCATTGCCATATGTGATCCTTCAGGGTGGGATTAAGTGATTGTGTGTGTCTTGCAGAAATTTAAAGCTAATGTTTGCCACTTTATTCAGAAAAAGAGATCCAAGAGGTGTAATGGGACTGCCCAGGACTGAAGCAAGGAGAACCTGGCCTATGACATCTATTTATAGAGTTTGCTTTCTTCTCTTTGTATACTTAATTTTCTGAATATCATTAGCCAGTAAACTTGTTAAAGAAATGGCCATCCTCTATTTATATGTTCCAATTTGTCACTTTGGTCACAGAGGGCACATTCCCTGGCTGTTACTCAACATTAATGGCTGAATTAAAATAGGCAGTTGCCAAAAAACACTTCTGAGACCTGCCTCTGATTGTCCATTAATCCAGGATAATCACTTTTACTTTTCTTCTTTACCTGCATTCTCAGGTCATGTTCCCCTTTGGCATTTCCTCTTTTTGTTGATTTCCTTTGACTGTAAAGTCACTAAACTTCATTCAGTGACAGAGGATGACTCAGAGGAGAAACCTGTGCGAGTCTGATATGTTGCACTTGTGTTACCACAGTGGTAACTCTGACTCCTCTTCAATATAAAGATTTGTATATGATGAACAAGCAGATTGTGCTGCTGAATAGCAAAGTGATGGAGATGTATTTCTACCTCTAATAAAAACATTTTCAAAGAAATGTTTTAAAGTTACTCGAAAGCTTTTGGTTATAATTTTATATATTCATCTCATAACTAGTAGAAATTGTTTTTTATACTGATAGCTAACAATTTGCCATACTTAATATATTTGTATTTAAAATGAATACCTAGAGTCTTCTTTTTTCCCTTTATTGGATTCTAAATTTGTTGGGGTGGGTTTTTTTGGTGGAGAAGAGAGATAATAGTTAATGATGGATTTCTATGGATTTCTAAGTATCAAAGCACGACTATGACATGCTAACTTCTAATGCACATTCCCCATCTGCAGAACTAAAAGGAATTAGCAAGCTATAAAAAGCAAATCTTGGCTGCCTCCAAATCAAGCAACCATCTACCTGGTGCTGCCTTTAAATCTATATCCTGGAGTTTCCCAATAGGTCTGTAAATGTCTATATACATTCTGTAAACAGAAATACACAGCTCTAAGTTTAAAGAATATCATTTGTAATTATGCACTTTAGAGTAGTATCATTTCTTTCCCAGAGTTATTGGACTCCAAGCACTTTTATGCCATACAGATATATATATTCCCTTCATTACGAAAATTCCGATATAAATACCACCACCTTCTTTTCTTTGGACCTTTTGGCCTGAAAGTTTTAGACATCCTGTATGATATTAAATTACATATCAGTAGAAATTGAAAATTTTCTCACTTGAATGGGTTAATTCTGCTGCTTTCCATTTAACTCAAACTCATATGTCCTTTCCTTTAATTTTTTAAAATTAATTAATCATTCCAATGACAAAGCAACAGAATGTTAAACTCATTAAAGCGATTAATAATTCATCTTTAGTTGGTTTACGGTTCTTTTGGTTTTGTTTGTTTGCTTGTTTTTTTACCTGGAACTGCAGTCCATAAAAGTTCAGCAACAACAAACTTCATCCAGTGCCATCAAAAATGGTGCTGGGGCCTTGAGGTGTTCCCTTCTTTGCAGTCAGTATTTTTCTACATGCCACAGGATTCATGAATTGCAGTGACTGACAGAAAGGATAAATTACAGGTTCTTTAGCACTGTATTTGGTAGACACATATATAGAACTTCTATCTCCATCTAGAAAAGATGCTGGGAAAACATGCTAAATGCTTGTTTCTAATTAGGAAGATGCTCAGTGTAGTAGCACAGTAGCAAGAAGACTGAACTTCTTGGCTTCTGGTTCTTAGGATGGTTATTCAAAATGCAAGTTCTGCTACAGATTTCTCTGGGTTCACTCCACAGTTTTGCATCTAAATGTGCCACGACTGTATAGGCAGTGATCAGAACTTGAGTGGTGGAACAGGTCTCATGGAGCAGCCCAGCTAGGAGACAATTCCTCAGTTCCCCTGTTGGTTATTTAGCCTCTCTCTGCAGTCAGTAGCTCTTACTGAGATGTGTGTGAACAGTGATTATTCAGCTCACTTCAAAATCACGTTAGTTGTGCAGACAAGTCCTGGAAGTTCTGGGGCCACCCAGAGTTAAAAATGAATGTAGCCAGACAAGCCAAGTGATTGCTCAGGTTCACTTGCTCCTGGGGTTTCTCTTGAGAACAGCTGCCTTCTCTGGAAAATTGTCTTTCATCAGCTGATTTGTGGCAACTGATGCTTCCATATTCTCACCTGCTGTTTATAATTTAGGGCTTCCCACTTAATCTTCCTTGGAGTGCTCTAACACAGAGTACTGACCTTGGTGTACATTTGATTAGTACAAGAAGCTTAGGGAGCCTCTCTGCCAGATACCAGTTCTATCTGAACACTAGCAAAAGTGATTAAACACTGAACTGTTCTTTGACTGTAGATGAGCTATGTGCTTCGTGCTTGATACTCTTTTAATTCAGTCCTGATGAATTAGGTTTGATTTTCTTTATTGTTTTCATTTATTTTTTTCCTGAAGATGGTCTGCTTGTTGTGTCTGGTGGAAAATGAGGACATAACATTCATTTAACTTTCCTGTAAAATTCATTTATAGGAACATCTAGATTTTTTTTTAATATGTACCACTTTTCCCCTTTGAATGGTATTCTGAGTTGTTTAAATGCGTGTTTTATTGATCCACTAACAAAGGGGTTGTGGCTTTGTCCAGGAAAAACAATGTCTGTCAGCAGAACTTGTAGAGATAGAGGAACCAATGGGTTGTGGCTTTTGCCTTTTAAGTCTTAAAACATAATGGTAGTCAGTATGATAACCACTCACTCCTAGGCTGGAGAGCAAGTACTAGTTGTACTTTCTTTTACTTCTCTGTCCCTAATAACTTCTTTCTTTTCTTCAACTTTTCTAACAATTTATCAAGATTCCCATCCATAAGTCATTGAAGGAAGGGCACACTGATTGAAAATTTGATAAATTACTTCTTGTAACATGATTTAAATCAAAATGTTCTTCATTCCATCAGTGTTTTTCTCCTCACTTGTTCCATATGTTCACTTTCTGTCATCACCAGCTGTAAGAAATGTTTTTGGCTCTTGACTCCAAGATATGTCCACTGCCTTCTAAGCTGCACACTTGTTAAAATACAGTCTTCATTTTTACTGTTTCTTTGCCAGTCATGCTGTTCATTTACCTCTGTGACTCAGACGTTGAATATTCCACAGGTTACTGTTTCTGAAATAGGAATAATAGTTGTTGGTTTTTTTATTCCTCTTCTGGTTTTTTGTTTTGGGTGTTTGTTTTTTTTTTCAAATCTCACCTTTCTTCTAGTGTTGGGCACTACCAGGGAAAGAGTCTAGAACTCACCTTACTGTTGTGTAACATAGTCTGATTTTATGCTATTGTTTATGACACTTACATGTCAAAGGATTCAGAAAGCCAATGACTATGAAAGAGCAGAGTTTTTAGTTTGAGAATAATTAATTTGGTCCAAAGAACTACTATTATGGTTCTCAGAGCTGGATAAAGTTAAGTGCCTTTTCTTGGTCTCTATTTTCTTAATATATTGACTCAGTCCATTTGGTACCTGGAACACAGAAGATAAAAGGAAAATCTAACAGTTATTACTCATATTGAACACTGAAAATCATTCCACTTCTCTGTAATAATTTATGATCCCTGTAAAGTCTGATATTGTGCTGGTTTTGGCTGGAATAATTTTCTTCCCAGTGGCTGGTATGGAGCTGTGTTTTGGGTTTGTGCTGAACACAGGGTTGATGATATAGTGAAGTTTTGGTTATTGCCGAGCAGGGCTTACACAGAGCCAAGGCCTCTTCTTGCCTCTTGTACTGCCTCAGTGGGGAGGATGTGGGGATGTTTTGCCAATGCACAGGAAATAGGGAGAAGACACAGACAGAATAGGTGACTCCAACTCCCCAGAGGGACATTCCAGACTATATGGCATCCTGCTCAGTATATATAGTGTGAGGAAGAAGGAAGAAGGAGGGAAGTTGGGAGTGATGGCCTTTGTCTTCCCAAGTAACTGTGACATGTGACGGGGTCCTGTTCTCCTGGGGATGGCTGAACACCTGCCTACCCATGGGAAGAGGTGAATTAATTCCTTGTTTTACTTTGCTTGTGTGCTTTTGCTTTCCCTATTAAACTGTCTTTATCTCAACCCATGTTTTCCACCTTTTACCCTTCCAGTTCTCTCCACAATCCCACTGGTGGGAGAGTGGAGTGGCTGTGTGGGCATTGGTTGATGGCTGAGTTTAAACCAGGACAAAAATTTTCTCTGATGAGCAGATCTGCTGATGTGGATTTTGTGAATTGAGTATCATCCTAACCTCATCATTAAACTTAAAACACGGATTCTATAATGTCCAGATTTAAGGAGAATTTCTTTCTTCTTCCTGCTGGGAGTGAGTCAAGTAGCAAAATGTTAACTGCTCAGGAGTCTTTGGAAAAAGTCAAGTAAGAGAATCAACATTCCTTATCCATCCAGATCATAGTATCTTGGTGTCACTTCTCTACGTAAAAATTCATGTTTCCTCACAGTACTTGGTTTCTTAAGGCTCTCACCCTCCACTCTCTCAGCTCTATTGCAGTCCTGGGTGCATTCAAACATTGTTATATATTGGTTTGCCAAGTGCTTTGAGCTGAACAGAATGATGGAATTACCACACAATTAATCTACATGCTGTGAGTGAAGGCTTCTATCCATATAAATCAGTGTTCCACCTATGAAACTAGTTCATAATATGCTTATACAAAGACATTATCATATATTTGCTGACACTACCAGGGGTTATGCTTTGTCCAAATTTTAGAGAGCTTTGTTGGAGGTATTTCTTTATGTTTCAATGATGTAAGTACATGTTGCTGAAACCCATGTCTAATAATCTCAAACAGGTTTTGGATTCTTCAGCATAAAGAGGAGAATTTCTCTCTGGGAAAACTTTGAAGGGAATAACGATACTCAATAGAAAGAGGCTGCCTGTGGGAATGAACAAAGGAGATGGGACTAATAAGCAATAAAACAAAGCTGTTGGGAAAACAGTGATGGACTAAAAAGAGGTGGTGGCAAGGAAAAGAAAAATAAGTTTTAATTTTTAGATGGTCATGGAATAAAAGTCAACTCTCCAGTAGAACTTTTTGATTTCTGAAGTCTTACAGCAGTTACTCGGTGAGCAACAAATGGTTTTGCTGTTATTGGGTTGTTATTCTTAAAAATAAAAGCCCATACGTTTATTTCCATTTTTTCCCCCAATATTCTGTAAAATGTATGTATCTACATGTAGTTGAAAATCTTGTGGTGAATTATATTTTTTTCCCAAAACTGAAGAGCTGGAGAGACAGAGCAAACTGCAAGATTACTCAGATGAAGGAAAAGAGGAGTATTAAGTATTGGGATAAAAAACCTGTTTGAAATGCAGATATTTGCTTAGACTGAAGACTTTTCTGCATCTGATTTGGACCAGAGACTATATATTCGATTTTGAAAATTCAATGAGCATCCTTATCACTAAGCTGTTGAGTGTTTTGAAATATGGGCCATAAATGGAACAAGTGTAAATGCTCCGTCAGACAGCTTCAGATAAATAGCTGAATTGGATGCCTTTCTTCTTGCTCTGACAAGAAATTTCCCTCTCAAATACTCCTCATCTCTGCTATTAAGGGTATTCTGTAGATGCCATGAAAGATTTGCTGGTGTCCCAGTGTTTGCAGCACTCACCTGGGGTAGTGGAGATGGGTTCAAGCCTCTGGAGTAAATAAAACTGAGGATGGGCATTAATGTCCCCCACGTTGTTGCAAATGCTTTAAGTGTCTCTTCTGAAATAGGTATTTATTTTAACCTTAGAAGACCTAAAATTTATCTCTCTGCAGACAGGGAGAATATTCACAGCCTAGGAAAACCATTCATCATCACATGGCTAGACATCTGAAAAGTCTGCCTTTGCATTCTGACCTGAAAAATATGATCTGAATAGTTGCTCTGGGTTAGAGTTTCCAAGCAGAGTGAGCAAGGCTGATCCAAATCAGCCTAAATCTTCCATTTTAGGAATTTACTACTCTTTGTCTGGTGGGAGCCCAGTTAACCCTCCCCCTTTGGAATTTACAGTGTTAATAGTGTTGAGTCAGCTGTGGATGGTTAATGCCACAGGTGCCATTTTGTGTATCATAAGTGACCCTATAACACAAAAATTCAAAAGAGTGAGATCTTGTGCTTAAAAACCCCAATTATTTAATGTTCAATTCATATCCTTTCATAAGAGAAATTTTCCTGAAGCAGGTCAGAAACAGGAAAGGATTTTCAGGACGGCAAGAAGCAGACAAGCAAATAGCAAGTCAGTTCTTTTAACCACTATTCAGAGTTTAATTGTCTTCTTCAGTGCTAAATATGTCAAGTGGTAGGCTTTCTCCAGCTTCCACTAGCTGCTTTTAAATGGTGTCATTAGCAGAAGAGGAGGTCAGGGAAGAAAACCACAAGTAAAAGCTATCTTAGCTCAGAGCTCCAGATAAAAGCATGTTACAGATGAGAATCTATAGTATCCCCAGATTACTGAGCAAAGAAGTGAGCCAGGACAGAAGGAAGAATCCTGACTGTTCTGTTAAGTGAATTTCTGTTTTAGAAACCAAATCTTCTTTCTCCATCTCTTTGTATAATGGCTTAGTTTACTCCCATTTTAAAACATCAGAAGGATGAAAATTCAGATTTTTTAAGGAGAATCAAATCTGTTAAATACTGGAAAGGGTTCTGATATTCTTTTAATTAAAACAAAGATGGTTTTCTGGAATTTGGGGAGGGAAGTAAGAGTTAGATATATCCCAGTTAAAGTAGTTCAGAGAATTAGTTGAATTACTTACTGACAAAAGAGATGCAGGATGAAAACTGCCTTGTTAATGGGGTGGATTAGAATGTGAAAGTACCAGTCTTCATAGGATAGAACAGATTTAATCTAAAGCCAATGGAGACCTAAATTAAAAGTGCTTTAAAACTTGTCATGTTACTCAGTTGAAATCCAGCAAAATCAGGCTCTTAATGGTAGGATAAGAAGTAAATATTAATGTATGTTTTCAGATCAAAACATTTTAAAACAAAAGATCAGTAGACAACTAAGTCAAAGCTGCTTTTTAAATCTATCTAAGTCCAATTAAGTTTGCCTGGATCAGTCAGGGAAAAGGGAAGGAAAAAAAAATCCCTATTGATGTACTCCTAAGCAAATGCAAATATGTTACATTCTAGTTCAGTGTTTTTAAAACCGAAAAGGTTTTTTAGATAATAACTTAATGTTCTGGTGTGTTCCAGAGGTGCTGGTTTGCACTGTACATTAGATTATTAGTACTGCCTTTGTATGTTGTGTGAGTGGATGTCCTGTCTGCTTGTGTGCCTAGATTCCTTCTCCTTCCCCTTGTCCACCCCTCCTGAGTTTATTGCCTTATTTCTGCCAATGGTGAAAGAGTGGGAATTTAAAAAAAAAAAAAAAAGGTAATAAAAATTGTGTATTTGGCATTTTTTAAATTTTTTTCTTAAGAGAATAAATAGTGGAGATTACTCAGATCTATATTATAGTATCTGAGGCTTTTCCCTGTGTATTAGTACAGAACATGCACTGGGGAGGGAAGAGGAGTGAGGAAGGATTTGGATGGAGGTATGGTGAGTGTACTAACAGCAAGCAGGTCTTGCACGAGGATAATTCAGTATTGACTCATTCACAGACAAAGGAAGAAAAGCTTCACAATTTTTACAGCTTGTGACCCTTTCTTCTGTGGTGACATGAGGTGGCAGTGCTGTATCCTCAGCGGGTGTATCTTGGGGTTCAGTTCAAGGGGTGCTACAGTACATGTCTTAAGACATTTTCCCTTTGTTCCTGTGAGACTCACCTGCCATTTCGAAGCAGCCTGGGCAGTAATTAATCAAATCACTTATTTCCCAATGATTTTCATGTGTGTCGTTGCAACGTCTCTGCACATATGGCATAAATTCTAATTCCTAACGAGCAATAGGTGGGGAGATGACCCAGAAAGAGAGATAGTAGGAAGAGAAGGATTTTCTCTTTTTAGAGAAAATGTTCAGTTTATCCTTACTATTTTTATACGCTGCTTATGTAAATAGGAAATGTCTATTAAGATTGCAAAGACAAGAATTTAAAGTTGTGATAATATGGGTAGAAAAAAAGCCCTGCTGTTTAAGATCAGCCTGTAGCTTTCTTGCTGTGCATGCAAAGCTGTGCCATCTGATGTATATTTTGAAGTCCTATCTATAATAATCAGTTCCACTGCAGTTAGCACAAAAAAGAAAGCAAAAAAAAATTCCCCAAATCCCCAAAAATCAAGTCATCACCTGTTTATTAGTTTGCACTGCAACAAATGGATAGAAGAGTTTGCCATGTCGATTTTGGTGGAAGAGTGTTTAAAGAACAAGGATTCTTTTTTTATACGGGGGGAGACAAAAAAGTGAATGGGATGTTTTAATTATTCTCGTCATAAACATCTTCCTGTAAAAAGTAGAAGGCTGTTGGATATAAAATTTGTATTTTCAATGTATATTATCAGTGAGGGAAATTTTCTCATTGCATCAGTTCAGCCTGAGATGTAAAGCTTCTGAAAATGCTGGAGGTAGGGGAATAAAACCATATTTATTGGTTTTGGTGTTACAGTTTTATCAGGACAAGAACAGGGAATTTGGAGAAAAATGAAGTTATGCAAAAACTGCTTGCTTATTGACACAAGACTCTATATATTTCTATAATGAAAAAAGTTACTAAATAATAAAAATCAATAGTAAAAATTTCACTCTAGCACATTGAATGTAGTGCTGGGTATTTTTATGAAATGAATATAAAGTCTTTCCATCTTACATTTACCCAGTTATCCAACATTGAAAATACAACTGGCTTTATACCGAAGCTAATTAATGTGGAGTTTGGGTCTGCTTTCCTGGAAGAAAAAAAGAATACCTGTATGCTTCCTTTACAATAATAACTTCTGGATTCTACCTATTTCAACCAAATTTAGTAGAGGAGCTCAAGACAAGATGTTCCTAAGGGAACTAGGCAATCATGTAGCAGAGAGATACCATGTTCATGTCCTTCACTTCACTACAAGAAATGTCATAAAACTATCTAAAAGCTTTATTAGAAATCAGGAAATGTGCTAGTGGAAAAGAAGTTTACTGTCCCTATTCATGAGAAAAGTTTAAATTAGAGTTTACATGTTACTAATTGTATTAAAATCCATTGCTGGAATGCAGAATTAGGAAAGCAAGCTTCATAAATACACCTTGATATTAACATGTTTGAAAGAATGGGAATAATATTAAAAACAGCACCAATATTGGCGGCTTAAAAAGGAGGTTTTGCCATGGAGCCAAGTAGTGAAATGCAAGAGATTAAAAGTTTTAATGTAGTTGCTTAACAAAGCTGTGTGTTTAGAGGAAAAGAGAGGCTTGAAATGTGTATGATATTTGGATACCTACTTCGGCATCCTGTTTCAGCCAAAAGCTGCTGTTTCAGGTGAATCAGAGGAATCAAACTATCAGTGATCTCTACTTGTAGCCATTTTCTAGGTCAAGTTGTTCCAGAGAACACAGTGGTTTCTGTGTGAGCTTCCAGCATCTGCAGCCTTCTTTGGGAGGGATTCCACAGGACAGGTGAATACACAAAAGTCAGCCTTCTGGTTTTTTTCTTCTTTACCATTTAGTTGGATCAATCTGTGGTCATTAGTTCTTCTGTGGAAGGAATCAGCATCATTCTTTCCCTCTTCGTCTTCTCCTTGTCACTCACAATTTTATACCTTTTTTTCACTTACTACCTCATATTTTTCCAATATGAGACAGTGTAATAATGGCACCACACGTCTGATACATCCTCACTGTGATTCTTTGTCTTTTTCCCAGTGATCTGGTGTTGTTCCTGGGGTAGCAGACCATACCCATGTAGTTTTTGAGATAAAAGTTAGCTCAGGATTTATATAATGGCATAATGTTATCCCCTACTCCTTTTCTGATAACCCTATGCTTAATTTTCTTTGCACACTAAGATTAAGTCCAAGAGCTCATTCTTATTCCAGAGAACATATTTTTGTATCAAAGTTGATATTGATTTTCCTAAAAGTGTACTTTTTTGTAATATTATTTGAAACTATGTGGGAAAGGAAGGGGCAGGAGATATTTTTGTCCTCCAAATGTACATTTACTACCAATGTAGTAATTATGGCCTAAAAAACACCCCAAAAATAAACCAGTTGTTCTGATGCTGTCAAAATATTTCATTTAAGCTTATACTATTACATTAATAGGCTAAGTTATATCTCATTCTGTATCAGACAGCTGGGAATAGAATCCAAATTGATTGAAACAGTAAGATCTGATGGATTTAAACAGTAAGATCTAAAAATTACTTCCTCCAGCCTGAGGTATCAGAGTAATAATGATTCAAAGAAAATAGCTCTTATTTTGAAACTGAAAGAGCCAACACTTTGGTTTATTGTTTTTTACGGGCTTGGTCATTTTTTAATTTTTTTTTAATTTTCAAAGCAATTTCTGTCAAGCTAAACCATCTTACTCTTTGGAACTGAGCACAAAGAAATCTAACAAATACACCAGTGTATTGCATGTATACATGTCTTTTTGAGAAGTCACATGAGAAAGCATAAAAATAACCAGCGAGAAAAGCCAAAGCACAAAAAGAGACACAGTCACCAAGGGACATCAAGAGTTACAAGTAAATTAGTGCTAACAGAAAAGTTGGTAAAGTATCTAGGTAATATTCAGAAGAGGAACAAAAATAGCAGATCAATATGCTGGTTTGGCTGAAACATTTTCACCTTTTTTCCCCTCATCTATCTTAATTCTAGGGGAAAAAAAACCCCAAGACATCACTGGGCACTCTGTTACACAGAGGCAGCCACTGAGAAACACACAGAATACATTAACATTTTCTAATTGTAATTTAGAGGCTTTTAAACACCTGCACCCAGTAAACTTCACTCTACATACTTAAAAGGTGCCAGTGATCTCTAAAAGCAGTTTGGGAAACAGATGAGGTAACAGAGGATTGGCAAAGGGAGAATTTGCTGTTGATCTTTAAAAAGAGCAAGGGAGGGGAGGAAATGCTCGGAGTTGTGGGTTGAATAGCTTCAGGTTCCTTCTAAAAAAAAAAAAAGGCCAGAAAAATAAGTTATTCCTATCACTGCCATGAAAACAAGGAGATGAATAATTATTATGGATTTAGGTCAATTGATCCTGTTTCCATCTACAACACGTTAACAAGTGCTAGAGACAAAGGAGAGTGTCAGAAACAGCAGTTCTGTGAGCAGGAGTTTTCACCTTTTAGTAAGTAATGATAACAATTTTAGTAAATCTTTCCACCTGACATTCTCAGGAGCAGCCCAGGGATCCATGCCCTGAATATAATTTGAAGTATGCCAAGGTGGATACAGAACTGTCTTGAAAAACATATGGAGAGTAGTTATCAGAGATTTATTATCAAAACAGAAGAATATATTAAGAGAAGTTTCTTGGAGTTGCTGGATTTGATACCAATCAATACTGGAGTCGGTTTTTCAGATGATAGATCAGAGCCTGTGGTCATTAGATTTTCAGAGCTGCAGATGCACTGAAAAAAGAACAAAATTTCAGATTAATTTTGGCAGTTTTAACATACAATCTGAAAATCTTTAAAGGTTGCTATTAACTACAGAAAAATGCAAGGTTTTCCTTTGACACAGAAATAATGAGTCCAAAAAATCTGACAGAGGGAACAGCCAGAAACCCTGTAACGCTTAATCCTTTGTGCCAGTGTTATGGTTTGGGGTGTAGTATTTAAAGAATGACAGAGAACATTTGAGTCTGGGGAAGAATAAGGGTCTGTAAACCATTAAGTATGAGGAGTGACAAAATGACCTGAGGCTGTTGTAATTCAAATGTGATTTTAATGAAATATGTAAAAAAATTGAGAATATAAAATCTTCAATAATACAGAAAAGGTGGGATGATTATTCAACTTTCTGTTTTCATGTAATGAATAACTAACCTGCAGAACTTTCAAAGGATGTTATGAAATCCAAAAAACATTAACAGATTTGAAAAAAATACAAATCTTGAAAGTAGTGTCAGAAATCTCTGCACTGTAGTTGCTGAAGTTTTGGAGAATAGTACAGGGGAGCTCTCTCTTTCCATAATGGTTTTTACAGGATTTTTCTAACCCATGTGTTACTGACAGCTATTGGAAAGAAAATATTACTATAGTTGGCTGTTTGGTCTGGCACAATTTGACCTTCTAGATGTTTCTATGCTCTGAAAAGAGAGTTAGTGTGATGGGGTGCAGTAAGTTTAGTATCTCCTCTATGTGGCCATATAAAAGAAGAATGTTTTCCTACTCATCAGGTGTTGCTTGCAAAGCAGTGACTTAACTTTTGGGACTAGGAAAACTCAATCATTTGGAGGGGGAAGAGCCACTAAAAATGAAGGACTGGTATAATGAACTGCTAGAAAACATTCAGCCTTGCTGCCAGCTTTGGAGACTTTTGAGAACAGGTTGGAAAAATAACTGTCATGAAGAATTGCAGGTAGAGCTGATGCTGCTTTGGGGGAGGATAAGCAGCAAGATTTCTTGTGTCCCTTCAATCCTATAAATCTGTGATGAAACTCCCCCTCAGTCTCAGAGAAAACAGATCATGGATAGTGTAATCAAACCCTCAAGATTTAGGGGATTTTCAGTGAGGTGATAACTGAGTGATGACTTGTCAAACCTGTCTCTGGTCGGCCAGTTGGCAGGAATATTGGCAAAGAGCTCAGTTCCCCTTTTGACACCAAAATGGATATCTGGATTTTCCCTAAGTGTGGAGTTGTTTGATAATCTTAGTCTCAGGATGAGGTGTTTGGGGTTAAGCAATTTTACAGTCAGATATGAAGTTGACGTGTAACATCTTTCTATTCTCCTTGAACTGTAAAAAGAATTAGGAGTTCTTCATTATCTCATATATTGGAATGATACATGTGGTAAGACTCTGCTCATAAATCTCCATTTTCTTCCAAAATGTACATCTCACATAGATTAAATATTTAAAAAGAACTCCAATTAAAATTCTCTCCCTTTTTCTGACGATTTCTTTTCTGCCCATACTTACATTTCAAGCGAGCCAAAGGCAAACAATAAGTAAGGTTGAAGGAGGATGTCACAGTTACACACCTGTGTTAACTGTTAGAGTACAAAAATATACACTTTATTTCATTATGGAATCCCATGGCATAGGAGTGTCAGCAGGAGAATACTTCAGATTAGTTCTGTAGATTCTTAACTGTGCAAATGTGAATTTGCTGTTTGCTTTGAATTTTAATACCCCTGAAAGATTAAATAATATTTTTTCCTTTTGGAAGGCAGAGATTTTATTTTAAAACCTGTAGAGGAAATAAACACTGAAATGCTCACCTAGGGCCTGCTTTAATTCAGGTGAAAGCTGAGGGAAAGGCTTCTGTTGTCTCTGCTAAAAGTTGGCTTATTGCATACAGTTTAGTAATTTTCTTAGTCAATTAAAGTGGGACTATTTTGATCCCTGGGAGGGGCTTGACATAAAGATGCAGTTCAGGAGAATGTCCTTCTGTTGGATTTTCACTTTTCTGCTGAGTTTGACTGTGTGGAACAGCCACTGATTTAGCTGCATGTCAGGTTTTACATCTATCCTAAATCATGCTTTATCATTTGTTTGCATTTGTTTAAAATTTTGTGGAGTTGAATCTTACCTACTACTGATAATACCAGCACAGACTAGAAGGGCATCAGGGTTGCTCGGTTTGTTGCAAGACATTTAGAGCTGGATCTGTGATTTTGAAAAAACCCCAAGCAACCAACTAACAAAAAATAAAACCAAACAAACAAAACCACACCAAAAAAACCACAACATCCAAAATCCACAAGCCCTCCTCACAAACAAACTAAAATTCAAACAAACAAAACCCAAAACTTCTCAAAACCAAACACCTCTACACAGTCACAAATAAACCCACTGTGGTGTGCATCTCTCTGTACTATTTGCAAATATTCAGATGTCTCACACTTGATCCACCTATATATGTTAAGTTTTGGAAAAAAACTTCTCACACAAGAAATTCAGCACGTCCTCCTCTTTCTGCCACTACCTGTCAGAGGATTTTTAAGTAAAAAGTAATAATGACTTCAGAAAACTTTGTAGTGGGAACGATTCTGTATGCACCAGATAATTAGTCTGACATTTGAAGGGTGTGCTCTGTTCATTGCTATAATGTATTACCTGAAGTGGTGTATTTATCCCACAGATTACTCAGCTCACAGCCACAACTCGGACAGTAGTTACACTACATGGTCTCTGTGGGATCACAGCCTTATTTTCTGACAGACTGCACTTCACAGTACAGTGTGACTGAAAGTGCTGTTTCATTTAGGCTTGAAGTTGTCAATCACATCTCCACTGTATGGGAATGATCACCAGATACATTTCTTACTGATGGTCAGAATAATTAGGACTGACCACTTTATTGTGAACACTGTAAAAAAAGTAATGTCTCAAGTACAACAGCCTGCAGCAAACTCAGCAGAAGGTGCCCTGATGCTGAATTTGAAATGCAGATGTAATCTGTAAAATTACATGACAGGAAAAAATATTTGAGTACAAAATGTCGTAACAGTTGAGAAAGCAAATGGCTGGCCTATCTCTCAGTAGAATATTTCATAAGTTCCTGAATTTCCCAGGTCTTCAAAGAGCCAGACTAAAATGCTCCTCTGCTAAAATGATCTGTTTGTGCAGTATTAAAAATACTTGGAAAAAGTTTTGCAAGAACAGAGAGTGGCTTTCAGGAAATGCCTACAGTTCTTACATTCCCTCAAGGAACTGAATTCTGCAGGACTTCAGATCTTCATATGCCCTTGTCTGGCCTAAAAGGGACAAACATATTTAGTTCACTAACATGAGCCACACTCATAGAAGGTGCAGGTTGTTTTCTGTTCCCAGATTAAGCTGAAGTAATAAAATGCAGGCTGTACTGCACAGAGGTGCTCTGTTCCTTTACCTGACCCTTGAAAAAGTCAGTCCTCCATTAGCCCAGGAGAGAGGCAAGGGAGTTTTACTTTAAAAGAAATCTGATGATAAATTAGCAGTATTTTACCAAATTTTTGTCTACCTTACTTCATCTGACCAATGAATCCTGCAGTGGAGAAGGCTGAGAGGAGATGGGCAAGGATGGATGTGCCATGAAGCTCAAGGAATAATGCAGGAGGGGGCTGACCACAGCTGTGGCAAAAATGACTTTATCTCCAAACAGAGGAGTCTGCGGCCATTGGTTTAAATCACCAGCTCTCAAAGCTGAGCAGATCAACTGGTGGTGCAAATATTTCTCCCTGATTTCATTAAAAGAATATGGATTTCTCCCTGAGTTAACCAGACTAGCATGTGGGGAGTCAATATGGGGCTCAGCCCAACATAAAGTACAAAAACTGAACAACTAATAAAATTTTTTTGAAGGGAGCACTGGGCTTAAGGTGACTTCGGTCCTGATGGATTAGGGATATCCAGTGTTCTGATGCCAAGCATATTTTAGAGGCTGGTAATGGGAACTATTCTGATATCTTGATTGGACTGTTATACTTAGCAATATATAGCAACTGCAACTCACATTTGAATAGTGGTTTTTTTGGTATATTTTGTATCAATGTGCTAAATCAGAAATGTCACGTAAATTAACGGTCTTCTAATAAGTAAATTTTATATTAAACATTTAATCCTCCATGTGTGGAATATCCAAAAGAGCCTGGTCAGAGTATTGAACTCTTAACCTTGCTAACAGTGAGTGTCATCAGGGGAGCCCAGTTTGTTTCCACAGGGTGCAAGCTCTCATTTAACCACAGATGATATAGTTTTATGTAAGGATTGTATTGCTGAGTTCCTGTGGCTTGTGTTACAGGTTTATAGATTAAATAAAAGAGGAAATTTTGTTAAAAACTGGCCACCAATGGTCTTTGTAAATACGTCATCTTAAAAATAAAAGCTATATAGTCTATGTTTGCTTAGGTTTACACTATTACTCTCTGAATAACTTGAAGTCCTTTTTTGTTTGTCCTTGCACTATTTTTCATCTAAACAAAAAAAACCCCAAAAAACAAAAATAAAAAATAAAAAACCCCCAAAAACAAAAAAAAAGAAAAGAAACAAAACAAAACACAAAAAACCAAACAAAAAACAAAAAACCAAAACAAAACAAAAAACGCAACCAACAAAACCCAACAGCAACAAACAAAAAAATAAAAACAAACAAAACAAAAACAAAACCAAAAAACCACCAACAACAAAACAAACAAAAAACCAAAACAAAAAACCCAAAACAAAACAAAACCCAACGAATCAACCAACCAAAAAAACAAAACAAAAAATCTTCTTACAAACTAGCAGTCAGGAACAGAGTAGATAATATCCCACATTAATGGGATATACTTGAGCCTGTTCAGGTGTTACAAACAGTATAACTCATTAAGAAGGAACTCCAATCTGTCACAACTCAGCTGTGATACAGGGTTTGAATCATCCATGTACAGCAACATCTTTTCTCATATTTGAGCCGGTTCAAATGCTGCAGAGGGTAGTGTTGGCATTCACCATATGACTCGCCAGAAGCCTTTAGCCCAGGAGAAATCCCATTGCAGGTCCGTCCAACTCACTTTTTTCCACCAGAAATTCTCCAGTCATTTCATAAACAGCAATTTGTGGTGCAAACACTTTTTCTTTTCGGAGCGTTTTCATGAAAGAACGAGTTTTCTGATGGGAATGACTAATGATGGCAATTTGGAGACAGTTGTGTAATTGCTTTCTTTGAAATATTTTCACATTGGTTTCTGTGAGCGTGGAATTACTATTGGCATATTTTCTGCTTAATAAGTAATTCTTCAAGACATTGCCTAACCAATTAAACAATCAGTTATGCATCTCCTGAGAGCAATAGTAGTAAAACTAATGGAAACCTCCAGGTATGATGCTGAAAGTGGACTACTAAATATTCTTCACTGCTCCCTCAAAATTGCTCAGGGTGGTGGATGCCTTTTTCCTTGCTAACAGGAGGACAAAATTATTTGATTTATTATTATTCTTTCCTAAGCATAGCTAGTGAACATTCTTATGCAGGAACATAATGGTTTAGAGACATTATTGTGGTATGTATCCATATGTCTACCTGTTTTATGCAGCTCTAACAATTTCTTCCTGGTTTGTATACAAAATTTTCATATTTTTCAATTTCAATCTAAAGCAAAAAAGAAATTGGATATAGCATTTCCTTCCACAATATACAATAAGGACAGAAAGTTTTACCTGGTGATGTCTAGTTGGAATTTTGACCTTAAATATTTACAAAAATGTGCACCTGCTTGCCTAGTTCCAGTCCACACTCCCATTGTGGGGATGTTCTGTGGATGGACAAAGAAAGGTCAGAGAGTTAATCATTGTCTAGTGCAGCCAAAGGGAGCATTCAGTGTGTTTCTAGAACACCAAAGAGTCTGGAAAGGATTCATCTGTGCAACTGCTGAATCAATGGTTTACACCCACTGGCAGTAATTATTGTAGATGCTAAAACACCACTGCACCAAAAAAATTACTACTGGCTGGAGAGACTCAAACCCCTAAACTCATGGTGTGCTAAAGGGGTTCTGTTGGTCTGTGGGGATTGTTTCTTATGAATGATCACCTCTTAAAGCCTCTCTAACTCCTCACTGCCTCATTTGAATGAGGAGTTGGACGAGATGCCCTCCAGAGACCCCTTCCAACCCCCTCTTGTTTAAGCTTTTACGATTTCTAAGTGCATGTGTACGCAGAAAATACTTGGAGACTTTACAAGTGTAAATGGATTTCTGGGCTGAAAGAGTTTACAGAAGGAAATGACACCAACAGTATCTTGTGTGAGACAATGTGGAGGGGCTTTACTGGTGAGGAACAAATTCAGTAGTGGTTTCTGTCAGAAAGGCACTTAAAATAATTACAGATGAGGAGCAGGAAAATCCTTGAAGGAGAGGAGGATATGAATTGATAGTACATAGGTACAAGGCAACTTTCTATTCTAAGGACAGAAGTAATCTCACCACCCATTTGAGTAGCTACCTAAAGCTGTAAAGACTTAAGATAGTTCTCTAGAGCTACATTTTAATCAGGTAATAATTTAGAGGACAATTTGTGCTGTGTTAAAACATCTGTAAGTTGGGATAGTCACTGATAATAAGATTTGTTAGCATCACAGTAGTATTTTCAATTACAAGCTTTTTTTTTAACAGTGATAGCTGTGCCAAGGGTTGCAGTTAATTTAAAATATTTTAAATATTTTAATTTTAAAATATTCTGTTTAAATGCATTGAAGAATCCCATTATTCTAAGTTGTAGAAACAACCTATTACTTAATGACAGATTTGAAGCTGGAAATCTTTGGAAGAATTCTACTTGATAAGCAAGTCTAACATTTCTTAGTTTTTCTGTTGTTCAGGTAATAATGGGAAGAGATGAGAAATTCAAGTCCAGTGGTACGTTACATAAAATAAATGACAGAATCACAGAGCAGCTGAGGTTGGAAGGGACCTTTGGAGGTCATTTGGTCCAACCCCCCTGCTCAAACTGGGCCACCTAGAACCAGTTGCTCAGGACTGTGTCCAGATGAATTTTGATATCTCCAAGGATGGAGATATTCAACTTCCCAGGGTAATCTGTGCCAGTGCTGAGTCACTGTCACAGTCCAAAAATGTTTCTTGATGTTCAGAGAGACCCTCCTGTGTTTCAGTGTGTGCCTGTTGTCCCTTGTCCTGTCCCTGGGCTCCAGTGAAATGAGCCTGGCTCTGCCCTCTTTGTACCCTTCCCTCAGTTTTTTGTAGGCAGTAATAAGATCACATCTGAGCCTCCTCTTCTCCAGGCTGAGTAATCCCAGCTCTCTCAGCCTTTCCTTAGAGAACAGATGCTCCTGTCCCTTCACCATCTTTGTTGCTCTTCACTGGACTCTCTCCAGTACGTCTGTGCCTCTCTTGTACTGGGGAGCCCAGAACTGGACACAGCACTTCAGTCGTGTCCTCGTCAGTGTTGAGTAAAGAGAGAGGGATGACCTCCCTTAAACTGCTGACAAGTCTGATGGAAGCTTTTGGTGTTCCTGGAGATATTCTAACTTTGGTCAAAGGTTGTTTTCCACAGATAGTACATTGTTTAGGCATTCCCCAGCAGCACAATGTGTGCAGATACTTTTTTGTTTCCACATAAGCAATCAGCCTCAGGGGAGCGATTGTTTTTATCCGGTCACCTCTTGTGTATCATTCCTCTCTTCTGTCAAAGAATAGAAGTGCACAGTAGTGTTTAGGGTGAGAGTAATGTTTTTGTTCTATGAAAAATCTGATAAATTTTCAAAATTTCTGCATCCTAGTGAAACGGTTACTCTTCATATTTTCATGGTCAGGTGGTGACTAGAGAAGAAGCTTTGCCTGTGTGAGAACCAGTTTTGGTTCTTTGTGGTGCTTGACTCAAAGAAGAGGCTTTTACCTGGCTCCTTAGCATAGTGCCAGGGTTGAGAGTATGGGGTTAATGACTTTTATATTCCCACCTATTTCTGTCTCAGAGCAGAAATTTTGTTGTGGGCTAAGAATATTCTCCAATCCAAAAGTTGTTGGGTTTTTGTTTTTTTTTTTTTTTACATCTCTTATTTTCGAATTAGATCTCAGTGGAAGCTCCAACCTTTTTTTCCAATTACCTCAACAGTGGTAAGAAAGGAACTGAAGTGAAACCTTAACCATCAAGCACTGACTCCCCTTCCATGGTTCTTGTTTGCTTTATGAGCACCTAAATTCAACTGGAGTGTGAGAAGCTGGTTAAAGTTATGGGTGGTGCCACCATGAATAGATGAATCTCTTAGTCAACTAGCTGAGATTTTTAAGAGAAACAGCTAAACTTTGGATGATTAAATGGGAATTAAAAATGACTGGTACCAAGATAACTATATCCCTAATGCAGTTTAATGCCATGATCACCTAGGTAATGACATTAGAAATTTGGGTATGGATGTAACAAAAAAAAAAAGTAAAAAAAAAAGAAGAAAAAAAAAGAAAAGAAGATAAGTATTTATCACAGGGCTGCTAATTTCAGTGGACAGAGGGGCAGAGAAGGCTGGATAGAAGTATGGGCATGGGAAAATGGAGGGTGGGAAGCACAAAGGGTGTTGGTTGCATTTAGCAAGCTGCTGGTCGCTGCTTTTCTGTCTGAGCCCTGTGCCTGACCACCACAGCCTGCCCTAGCTGCTTATTAAAGTAATAACTATTCCTAAGTATTTTTGGTCTGAGTATGATTTTTATCTTTGTGTGTGTCTTTTATGTGCTGTCACCTGCAGACTGGACTAACCAGGAGGTTGGATACAGGATCTGGATGCCCAGCAACTAAATGCACCTTGGTGGGAATGCTGCTATACAGATCCCACCTGAGACTGCTGGAGTGACCTGGGTGTACATGTGGGTTTATGTTTTGATACCAAATTTCAAGCTGTTCTAGACAGTGAGGAAACCTCACTGGAAAGATCTGAGGCCTGAGATAGTAACTGGGAAGGGGGCTGAGTCCATGGCCCCCTGGTCTGTGGGAATGTGGATAAACTTAAAAGTCTGTGCTGGTGTTGTAGGCATCCATGAATGAGTGTGCATACTTGTTAAACGTGCAATTATTCACTCTTAGTGGATTAGAAAAGCTGAATGTAGTAGCTTTGAATATGTAATATAGTTTTATTATTTACATGTAAAAATTTTCTGTCCTTTTCAGCATGAATGGAATGGCACTTCACTTGAAGAAATTTGTACTGCTATAACATTTGAGGATTTAAAATAGTATTTTCAGGTTTGATTTATTTGTTAAGTAAAATGTTTAATTTGTTTTTATTCAAGGTTAAACCATTTTGACTTGCTCAGCTGTCACTAAAACACATCTGATGATTACCTTGCAGCTAAAAAGACTAATAATGGATAAACTGTTAAATCCACAAATTAATGAGTGCTGAGAGTTAAAACAGGTGTATTATGGATACTGCCATATGTTTTGAATGGAACTTTGTTCAGAATTCCAATAAATTTCTCTTGGTATTAAATAGTAAACTGATTCTCATCTGTAACAATCTGACATGCTCAGATAACAGATGGCTTGAGAGACCTTACAGGTTCTTTTTCCTCTATGTGGAAGTGTTAAAAATGAAGTGTATCATCTATTATTTTTCTGTGCCCTTTTATATCACTTTCTGACTAAACAGAAAAGTGATGTATTACAGGGCAGTTGCCCACATTGTGACATTTCAGATGTGATTATCAAAAAGCAGCACACTGGGGTTTGAGGTTTCTCAAATGAATGTGACAGGAGTTAGCATTTCACAATCTCAGCACTGCAGTAATTCAGTGGCTTGTCTGCATGCCACAGTGGAGTTCCCACAACTCCATGGCATAAATTTTAAAGTTCCTGATCTGTACAAATCCACAGGCTGCTACTGGTGACTTTCTCAAATTATTCTTAGAATGTTTGTTTTAAAGGCAGCAAACTCGGCCAGTTGAGGCTTTCATCTAAGCTGAAGTTCAACCAGCTCCTTGTACCCAGTGCCCCTCAGCAGCTGCACCTTTAAACTATGCAAACTTTTATCAAAACCTGGATAACTTTTATCAATCTCTATTTGCCAGTTGGTCAGGCACAGCAACAGGTGGTAAAGGGAATTGTGTTGACTATCAAGAGAAGGGACTGGAAATACCAGAAAGCAATAGGATCACTGAAAATCACTCAGGTTGGGATACAAGAAAGTAGAAAAATTCACTCACTTTGAGTATTGCTCAGAAGAAAATTCTGTTACTGTCACTTTCCATCACTTCTTGAGGGAAGTTAAGACCAAAAACTACAGGGAGAGAAAATCCCTTACTTCTCAGATTATTCCTCTGTCTGGATGTATATTCCTATCAGACCTCCAGTTTATACAGACATTCCTAACACAGATCTCATCCATCGGTAATGGAAAATAAAAGGAGTATCTTGTCTGCTTATACAAGTCAGCTGCTCACAAGGCAAACCATGGGCTGTCTGTACATTCTTGCACAACATCAGCCTGAATCATGTATTGAACTGTGTCTCTGTTTGATTCTGCCACTGACAGAAACATCACATTACTCTCTTGGAGCTGCTACTGATGTATCTCTCTCAGAGTTTTTTAGCTTTTTTGTTTCTCAAACTCTACATGTTTCTATTTCACAGCTGTTTTGTGTCAGAGGTGTGAGGGGGTCTGAGAGAGATGACCAGTGACCCACTGTTTCAGTTGGTATCTCTCTGTAATCGTGTTATATACCTGTTTTGTATTCATGGGGGAGTGCTGTTAAAACCAAAATCTTTTTGCATAAAGCTATTTAATTTAAGGTTTTTTGCATCTTCCAAGGAAGATGGACTTTCTTCTTCCATTTCAGTTTATTCAAGGGAGATTTTTGAGGCATATTAAGAGACAGAGTATTTAGTGCTGTTTAGTGGAGGGATTAGAGCACACAGGTGATGAAAGTACCAAAAACTCCCCAAGATCAGCTGTGACTGTAAGTTAAAGTCACCTCTGGGCTACTTAAATCTTTCATTTGTCTCTCTTTGCTTCTTACAGGATGAAGGCTTTTGCACTGAACTAATAGTGATACTATAATAATTGTTTTTGTCAGCAGGGTAGGTCATTCTAAGAAGAGTCAGACACAAGTTAGTGCCAATTTCTTATGTCAAATTGAGTACCTTTTATCTTTCAAGCTTTGATTAAAATATAAAAGCACATAAGTAATTCCCCCATTTTAAGCCAGAAATGAGTCAAGACATACATAAAGATTGTCTATTGCTTCTAAGTGTCTTCAGTATTATAGCATGGTAAAAAAATATTTCAGATATCTTCTGCTGCTTGGGCTGTTTGCTTCTAGGAATAAAGCAAACTCTCTGATATCCAAAGAAGTCAGGAAGACACATTTTATTATTACTAAACAAACTGTAGTGAAGTAATGTTATAGATTTATATTTAAATGGAAATATCTTTTTTTTTTCCCCAATGATATATAAAATCTGTAAATAATGCATTAGAAGACCACAATAGAACTATTCAAAGTCATATGAAAATGTGGTTGTAAAATGCAGAAGAGGAGAAACTGGTGATGGGAGCCCTTTGTGAATGTTCAGCTCTATTGTAAGTAACAGGCAGGTTTCTATTAGCACTGCAATCCAACACTAGTTTTATGGGGACACTAAGCCTTCTGAGAGTGACTTAGATAAACTGTGTGTCATTTAGAAAATCCTGACTACAACCAAAAAACAATGTTTAGAGAAGATGTTCGTCTACTGAAAGCATAAAATAAGGGTAGGATAAGACAAATTGGTCATGTGTCCTCCCTTCCCTTAGGAACACCTAATTCATTTTCTGTATTTTAACAGCCTGAGAAAATATAGTCTTTAACCTTAGACTTTATTCTAGAGGCACCGTCTACTCTACAGCTACTTTGACAATAAAATTATAGTTCTGCTTAGATGATGAAATCTTACAGAAATAGCAATTTTTTCAACTCTTCAACATAAAAGTTACCTCTGGAAGTGGAATTGTGGAGGATGTATGTACTGTTGGAAGAATTGAAAGGAATTGAGACTTTTACTGGGAGGGAGAGGAGCATTAAGAGATCTTTCCTGACCCACCACCTTCTCTCCCGCCATAACACTTTCAATTAACTATATCCCAAACTGCTGTGAATGTGTGTGGGGTTTTTCCTGGATTTTTCTGTTTGTTTGGTTGTTTTTGTTTTTGTTTTTTTTTTTTTAGAAAAGTGTTATGTTAAAGAATTCAAAATTTTGCAGAATTAGAAAAAATCTTTACCAACCTTCGTTTTTAGATATAACAGCGTAGTATATTAGGTCTACTAAAATGTACCAAGATCCTGCAGAGCACACATGAAAATCCAAGTTTTTATATCTTTAAATGTTCATACACACATATCATAATCTATTTGATTTCACAGTTCAGCAAACTGAGAGCATCCATTCGACCCCACTGCAAGAAACACATTAGCAGCTGGGGAATCCAGAATCCAAACATCAGTGTTGTAAATTATTAAAGGAGGGTTGTTTGTGCATTTTGATGGGTTGAACCCATACATCTACAAGTTCTGTCAAAATGAGTTATTCATGAACAGTAGGCCAATATCTGCCTGGAATCCTGATTTCATCTGAAATCCTACGGTAAGCAAAATGATTTCCACTGTTATTATATCATTAACAACTGGGGATTTTAAGGCATCATATTTTCTGTGTGCGTGTGAAAAAAAAATCATTAGTAGAAGAAAGTCTTTACATGTTGTAAAAGTTCTGCTCCAACATGGATAACAGACGATCACGGATTTCATGTTGATTCATGAGGATTTTTGTATCTCTGTGTTAATTCCCATTTTATTTTGGATGCTGGCGGTATTCATGCCAACTGAGAACTCAGATTCTGTTCTTAGGTTATTATTCAGGTGGATGTTTTGATATTTCCAACATCAGGCTGTGCATTTACAGTGCACTGTTTTGCAGTGTCCCATTGTAGGCAGCAGTGGCATCCTAGTTACTGGGCACACTGATATGATTGTATGTACTTTGACTATTTTCTTTTTTTTAGTCATTATTTTTTAGCAATGAAAAGGGTATGAGGTGTTTTTTATTGCAGTTTTTAATTGTTTTCCTGTCTTCTTATTTAGCCTCTGTTTCACAAGCAACTTTTTACAAAATCTTCATTTTTGTATGGAAGGGGAAAAAAACCAAACAAACTGAAAATGCAACATTACATAGATTTCTGGTTTTTAGTACACTTAGAGAAGAAAATACAATCACCATAATCACAGCTAGTGTTAGTGCTGTTCACTGCATTGCAACAAGGCAAAGGCACTGAGGTGATGATGGTATAAGTTGAACATATGAATCGTAGCTGAGACATGGATCAGAATTTCCTTTGCAGATTGACATTTTAGCCACCAGAAACCAAGTCAATGATGTCAATAAATGCAGTTCAGAGAGTACAAACCCTAGTGATAAATCGACTCACAGCTGGCTGAGGAGCTCACTGTGATAGACCTGCTGCTCACAAGATCTGATGGTAATGGCAGCTCTGACACTGCGGGGTAGATTCCTGAATTTTAGTGAATGTTTTCCATGGTCTATAACAAGGGGAATAAGGCTTTCTCTGCATCCACCTGAAAACTGGTTCCTCCAGTTATGCCACCTGTCTTTTCTTAGGTTTTGACAGAGGGAGAAGGGAAGAGGAGTTAAGGGGAAAACTCATGCTAAAGGGGAGCCAGATTGAAGGACCATGTGGCAAGATGAATAAATAAAATCCTTTAAAAGGTTAAGATTATCCACTGCCCTTGGCATTTTCCTTCATCTTGTGCAAAATTTAAGTCCGAGGGAACAACCTCCAGTGCAGAATTCAGAGAAATGACACTAAAGGCTTGGGAGGTGAGGTAGAATTTGCACTAGTATAAATGTCTGATTTTTACAAAAATACTTTGTTTATTTTGTTTTTCCTTATTCCTTCTTGATGTGGCATTCCCTCCCTATAATTTTTTCCCATCATTCAGTGAAGTGAGCCTTTGTAGTGGGAACTGGCAAATGCATATTAGCCAAGTGAACATGCAAGCAGGTTACTTTATGAAATTAATTATTCAGGGAAATTTGAGGTAGAAAGCCAGTCTAGTAAAACAATCAGGTAAATGATCAATTTGTTTCCCGGGAGAAGAAGGTTTAAAGTTTAAGAAAGTAAGCAGCTCTTCTCACAGTAGTAAAGAGTAAGGAATGTTACACCTTCAGCTAATAACTCTCTGAATATAAAAGCAGAAGTTAATGCATGGGAGTTAGTGTACATCACAGAGTGGTTTATTATATGCTTCTTTATTGTTGTAAATTAATATTAAAATATGAATGGGGTAGAGAGAAAAGGAACTGAAGTGTAGATGTGACCTGTCATTTTCATCTCTGCGAGAAGGGGAATTTCTTCCGCAATGCTTTTACCCTCATTAGAAAACATAATGTTAAGTGCATATATTCATATGGATGTGTATGATTTCCTCTCGAGAAATGTTTATAAATGACTGAATCCATGCACTGTGGGAGGAGAGCCATAAACATTAGTAACAGAGAATACAAATGCCTTCCAATGCAGTCGAGTGCTCCTTCCCACGCTGCAGCTCTGCTCCCTGCAGAGGAGCTGTCAGTGGTTTGCTGGCAGCGCTCTTGTTTCCTCTCGACATGCAGAAGCACAAGCCCATTGTCAACACAGCTTCTGAAGAGGATCAGTAGCCAAAATTACCCCCTTTCTTCTGTTTCTGATAGACAACTGAACACAGGTTGAGCTTCCTCTGTGCTTGTGGAGTTCAGCATTTTCCTATGAACGGTATCCTCCCCTGTGAAAAATCCTTTAAATGGGGGCTTAAGGGCTTTCCTGCCTTTGCTGTAGAAAGAGCTGGCAGGATTCAGGCCCAAAGGGCATGCAGTGTATAAATGTCATGTATTAAGATGAAAGAAGGAAAAAAAAGCTCTGGATGACATCGTGAGGGAAACTGGTCTCTTCACCTTAATACTGGCTTAGATCAGGTGAGGTTTGATGTTATGAGGCAGTTGTCTCAGGTTAACAGTACTGCCCTGTTTGAAAGGATTGACACTTTTAGTCCTGCTGCTCACAAACCTAAGCCATGCTGCTGCTGAGAGTCTTGTTTTGGTGTTAACATCATATAGGCAACAAACAGCACCAAAGTCCCACAGATCCAAGCCCTAAGGCTCATAGAATCTTTTCCTTCTGCTTTTCCGGTTGTGTGAATGTTTGGGATAGTTAAACTGGCCCCAAGCACCAGTGTGAACTCCAGTTTAATGTTAAATTATCTTTTGTGTCCAGTAGCAGTGTGGAAGCAAGGAATTAGCTCTGTGATCACAACAACCCAAACCACGTCTCTGGACAGTGCAGTGACAGCCTCTCGCGTGATATGACACCAGATTGAAAAGTTCTGGAGCAAATGTCAAGTCCTGTTAGGTCAGATTATAATGAAGGTTTTGCTGGACTGTGTCATGTTCTGTTTGACCAAATGACATCTAGCACAACTGTTATCTCTATTACTTTGTCCTGCTCAGCCCATGTGCTGAGGGCATAAACAGCAATGTCAGACACTGTTACTCCCAATAACGTTATTTGTCACCTGGTGAACTCAAAGAAAAGGTTTGTTCAGAAGGAATCTGTATTCTTTTTATGTAGTTGTGTCTTATGTGATGTTCAACAATCCGATTCTAGCTGGAAGGCTGCCTTTGCTGAGATTCCTATATCATATCCTCTTCCCATCTTAAAATAGTGTCAAATGTCTGAACACATGGGCTGTGTCTTATTCCTTGCTATTTTTTGGCAAAATAAATTTTAAAATAGAAAATTCAATGAAACTCCTAAACTTTTCTTCAGTTATATTTACTACCATCACTTTCTGGCTCACATCTGGCTCCAAACTTAAAAAAATAGCTTCAAACTGATGTCTAGACCCATGACATTGAGGAACAAGAAAAACTAAACAGGTTTGGCAAACAGAGGTTGCTCCTGGGTCTTTGAAACGTGCTATCTTGCATGTGGAATGATTTTAAATAAAAAGTGTGTCCTGGTAAGAAGCAGGAGCTATCAGCTGATGGTGTTTTCTGGGAGGTGTCACAGCACTAGGATGGTTCAGCCTCAGAAGGGATCCCTCTCAAAGGGGGAACCTGTAGACTTCATTAGATAATCACAGTACTTTACAAATGTCTTTCAACCATGATGTAATAGAATATGAAGTTCATGTGAAAAGGAAGTAGAAAAATGGTGATGTGATAGTTGGTGTCCTCTAAAGTTGCATGAAAGGACAGGCAAACAGAGGTCAAATCCTGAAAGTGGTCTCTGGCCTTAAACTTGAAAAAGATTAAGTTTCATATTTCAAAGTAACTACAGGGTGGGGTGAAAGAATCAAGATTAACCCTTAGTTAAATTTGTTCCATCTCACTTGGAAAATGTAAGTGAAAATTTCTAGCAGATAGAGCCTTTCCCATCTTTTTAATTGTAATGCCAGAGCTGTATTGATTAGCTCCTCACAGTTTAATAGCTGACCTGACTCCAAGCCAACAGTTGCCACAGAATATTTTGTCACTGTGTATTTTCTCTTCCCCTGTTGTGAACCTTTTAATAAATGTGAACTGAATCCCACATAAAAAGCCACAATTTGAAGAGGAGAATGAGAAAGCAGTGTTTGAAGACTTGTCCTCCTGCATCAGATCAGAGTTTCCAGTAGCCTTAACCATGTAATCTCACGTCTGTCACAGTGGCCAACATTCCTGCTCAGGGAGGAAACATGAGAAAAAAGACAAGTATAACATAACCATGACATGCCTTTCAGCAGTGAGGAAGGTGGGGATTTCAAAGTTGGAGACTGTCTGGGTTCCTTCTTATCTATAGGTGGCAATTTCTTCAGTTATAGAACTGTAGAATATCCTGATTTGGAAGGGACCAACAAGGATCATCCAGTCCAACTCCTGGCTCTGCACAGGACCATGCCCAAGAGTCACACCATGTGCCTGAGATGACTGTCCAAACACTTCTTGAACTCTGGCAGGTTGGTGCCACGATCACATCCCTGGGGAGCCTGTTCCAGTGACCAGGCACCTTCTGGTGGATGAAGAATCTTTTTCTATGATCCAGCCTAAACTTCCCCGAGGCCATTCCCCCGTGTCCTGTGACTGGTTCCCACAGAGCAGAGATCAGTGCCTGTCTCTCCTCTTCCCCTCAGGAGGAAATTGTAACTGCAATGAGGTCTCCCCTCAGTCTCCTCTTCTCCAGCTGAACTGACCAAGTGCCCTCAGCCACTCCTTGTGTGGCTTCCCCTCTCTACCCTTATTGATATGTATGTAGATATAGGTATGTATCCTTATAGATATGTTTCCTTATAAATATATATCCTTATATAGAAAGACACTCAATGGATTTATTTTACCAGCTACAGGAATTGCTCATTTAACTTGATTGGTAGGCATCTGCCAGGGAGTTTGGATTTGGTGTTCATTGGCACTGCCTGAAGTGCCTGTAAATCTGGAGACCACACTAACTTTGTCCAGGCTTTTGTTAGTGAAGTAATTGTTCTTTCATTCTGCTGCCTTCAGTAAGAAATCTCAGTAACAATCATGAGTGCAAAACTCCTTTTTTTACCTTCTCCCTCTGCCTACCACTCATCAGTAAAAAATAAGACTTGGCTATCCATGGCTACCAAACAAAATTAAGAAAGTGAGTGCCACTTAATGGTTTTATGAATGATTGCCTACCACTGTAATAGGTAATTATCACTTTTGTGCTTTAGTGCAATTAATTATATATGTCCGCTTAAACAAGTGCAGTTTCATAGCTACACACTGAGAAGCAGGGGTGGTTAAAAGGGCAGGGGTACCACGTCCTTTTCCTGTGGTTTATAGATGGAATATGCAGATTTGAATGCATTCACTGTACTCACCTCTCCTTTCCTGAAACAGATGTCCAGTTAAAAACATCCCCTTAAAACATCTAGAGGCACTGAATATGAAAAAATCAATGCTGAAAGTGTTGCCGCCTGACTTCCTAGTCGAGAAATAAAATATGAGCAAGTGTATGGGAATAGTAGGTGATTTAGATTGCTTCAAGCTTGGGACATAATCACACAGAAAGACATGGCATCGCCAATGTTTAGGGCATTTAATATCAAATATTCAGAGAGGTATTTAATATCAAATATTGGAGAACTGAAATTGCAACCCTAATTAC
Source organism: Neopelma chrysocephalum (assembly GCF_003984885.1). NCBI lineage: Eukaryota > Metazoa > Chordata > Aves > Passeriformes > Pipridae > Neopelma > Neopelma chrysocephalum. The sequence continues at coordinate 1,098,104 of NW_020897745.1, read as the reverse complement.
CAAACACATCCCATCAGTTTCTGTCACTCGCAGGACAAATGTGAAAAGTTGGCAGAGTTAGAGCACTTCACTACCCTGTTTACTGAGGGGCAATCTTTATGAATTTACCTCTGGAGAGTAAAAGACTTGTGACTTTTCCATTGCTACATCAGCTTCTGCCTTCCACTGCATACAAATATTTTCCTGATGCTTTATGATGAAGTGAACTGCTTTAGAAGTCGCCATCACTTTCATATGGGTAACAGTGCTGAATGATTAAATCCTATTGTCTGCACTTTCTATAAAAGTCATTAAAGTGGAAAAGAGCTACCTCTAAATTGAAATTCTGTCTTCAAGGTCATTATCATTTTACCTCTTCTGCCTTGTCTGACACATACTGGTGTATACTCTAATAGTGTAAAAATATACCCAATCTTCAATTATGAAAACAAAGCAATACAGTCTCTGTCAAGTCAGAAAATGGGAAAATATCCATCAGCACATTGCTTTCACAGCCTTTAGCTTTCATGTCAATGACCCATAAAGCTGTTCTCAAATTCTCTATTCCCTCTTTTTTCCCTATGTTATTGCTTGTTCATCATTTGATTCTTACAGCTGTGATGGTGAAGATCAGTCTGATTCTGCATCCTTCAGCAGAATAACCCCAAAACCATACTTTGAAATGCAGGGAGGCATATGTCCTTTAAACTCTAATTGTTCACCTGTTCCTTAGATTCATTATCAATCCTGAATGTTGATTATAGTGATATCAATGAGATTTTAATAGGTTTGGAGGGTAATATCTGATTCAGCACTAAAATGGAAATGATTCTGTGTATTAGCTGGCATGCACCAGCAGCTGGGATTTTCTAGTATTAAATATGGATTTAATAAGGTAAAGAAAAATAAAATATGCCAGTGCCCTCATACACCAAGTCTGTTTCTGCAGAAAATTACTGGAGCACGTTCAGTGGAATTGGTCTATCTGAGAGTGAGAAATCTGCTTTGTCAGTCTAGCAAAGTAATCAGTCAAGAACTGAAGTGTCCTGTGCAGATTCTCTATACCACAGCACTGGCTGAATATAAATAGATAAAATATATGCCCAGTTTGCTTGTACCTAAAGGAACAGCCTGAGGGAACTCACTCTCACAAAACCCTTATCATCTTATCCTATCTCATAAAATGAAAGAAATGTCATGAGGAGAAGCTGAATTATCCAACTGGCAGGGCATTGGATAAGAACCCCAGAAAGTTGGGACTAAATTAATCTTATGCAAAGGGGAATCTAAACAACAGATGTCTCTGAAGTGACTGCCCTGATTACTTCAAGGGAACAGAACATAGGACCTAAGACATCTACTTCAGATGTGATTTTCTTCTCTCCATGTATTGATTATAAAGGATGTAGTAGCTTTAATTTAAACCATACATTTAGGCAATGAAGGAAAAGCAGGAAAGTCCTGCTTACCTGCTCTCACCAGCATTTTGCAATTCTCCTTGTTTCTTCTCCATCTTTTGTTTGTCTTTATTTAGAGCTGAAGCTCATCCAGAGCAGAGGAGATTGACTTCCTTTAATAGGCCTGTTGCAATGGATTTCAATACCTTTTTTCATACCTGGAGGTTACTGTAATACAAGATGTAACAAAAACCTATCTTTAAATTTATCTCAAGGCTTAGCTTGTATATGTGCCACATTTACACACCTATATATTGACACATGAAATAAAATTCTGTGTGCTTGCTAAGGTCAAGGTTTTCTGCAAAGGAAAATCTGATCTTTAGTATCTCAACATACACACAAGAAAGCATAACCCTTGGAGTGAATTACAACTGTTGCAAAAGATAAGTAATTGGTGAATAGCAAACAGGGACAGAGTGCATGGAAGGTGCACATAAAATACCTGAACATTCGAGAAAATAAAAATTGGGATTATTGCTGGTGTAACTCCCTTTATTCTTCAAATCACAAGCATTCAATATCTTCCCAGAAATGACAAAGTGTTCTTACCTGCATGGTTAAATGCTTAAAGAGTGATTCACAAAACAATAAAAAGCTTACTAAAGACTTTTAGTTAGGGATTCTTCCAAACACACAGTGTTTGACCTACCTTTCCTCCATCAGAGTTATTGGGAATTTTGCCATGATTTCAATGGCAATGGTCTTATACTTTTTATATAAAAGGAAAGAGAATCAGAGCAGTGCTGCCAACTCAGAAATACTCCAGTACTGAACTCACATGCATTTCAGCACAGCTGAATTTCTAAATCAGTCTACGGAAGTCACTGCCCAGAGTGATTGTTTCAGCCTATGCCCATGTTCTCTTCACCTTCCTGAGCACCCTTGGGCATGATCAGATCATGAACTCTGGAGCAGATGAATTTCTCTTTAAATCCAGTCCTTTCTGCTTTGCATGTCAGGGTTACAGTAAGGAAATATATGACTTGCCATACTACAAACATCTCTAATTTTTTCTTCAATCAACATAGTTTGTCTCACTCTCAGACATTGTGGGTTTAATCATCTGGAATGGACTTAGTGTTAGAAGGAATGCTTGAATTTAAATCACTCCATTCTCATCTCTATGAAAAGCATGACAGCAGGAAGGATAATTTCACCTCTGGCTGTGTTGGTTCCCCTAATCTGGCCAAAAACCCAATAATGTCGATGTATCCCACAGAGATACTCTTTGCTTTGCAAGAATAAGTTTGTAGGAGGTTCACTGAGTGCAGATTTCATGAGACAGTAACTAGAGTGGTAGTTGAGGGGTTTATTTATTTATTTATTCTTGAATTTCAATCTCAGGTAGCATGAGTATGTGAGAAAATGGAACTTGACTCTATAATAAAACTTCCTAATCATCAGCACTGAAGTGCCTGTTTCCAACAGGTTTTGTTTTGGGGTTGGTTTTTTGGGGGTGCTTGCTTTGTTTGTTTGTTTGGGGTTTTTTTAAGAGATTTCTTCATCTCTTTTATGACTGGGATTCAAAATTTTTTTTCTGGAATGTGGAGATGGTCAGGTTGTGGTGATTTTTTTATTTGGATTTCTTCTGGAAAGCATGCTACTTTTAATATTCTATGTTTAAAAGAATGGTACACAGCAATTTTCTGCAATGATTTTCAAACGTTCAGAATATAGCTAGGCCTTGAAAGAGTTTGAACCAGCTGGTTATTTAGAATGCCATTTCACATTAAGCTACCAGAGTTAAAACAGAGATGAACAGGGTTATTTCTGGAGTGGCTGCAGAGCAGCTGAGATCACACCTGGCCCAGTCTGCAAAGGAGTCTAAATACTCCCAGACATCAACCAACTGTGGCTTCTTTCTGGCATTATGGCTTTTTACAGAGATGCTGCTCATATGAGGACTTAATTCTGCTTAAATCAAGATCTAACTTACCTGTTCACAGTGTTGAATTGGAACCACCATGATGTTCACAAAATGCTTAGATTCTTTGAAGTCTGCGCACATGGAAGGACTTTTTTTCCCCTCCTTTTCCTTTCAGTCGAGTGTATTGGTACTTGTTTATTGTCAGATTTATCTTTCGATTTTTACAGTCTCCCTTCCCAGTTGCATGCTATTATCACCTCTTTATGCTAATGCTCTCCCCAGCTGCCTGTATTATCACCCCTCCATTTATCTTCTTATCGTGTGTGATCTACGGTGCTCATTAGCTTCCTATTCTGGGATCACTTTTTGCCTTCTCAGCATGCAAGATGACCCTTTTATCACTCTGCTATGTTTCACAATCAGGCCAGATAAGGCTTCAAACTTCCTCACTATTCCTTAGCTTTTATTTTTGTGCTGCTTGTTTCCTCTTACCATTCATTTCTCTTCAACAAGGCTTGTTTTAATGCTTATTCAATTACCCCAGGTTTTTGCTAGTGCTCTATCAGTTGCCTTCATTGCCTCGGTAGTACATTATTGATTTTCATGGTTCAATATATCAGAGTATATAATTCCTAGCAAACTTCTTTCTCCATCAAGTTTATTTAATCCACCCTCTTCCCAGTCTCCTCTTCACTACCAGACTTCATATTCATGAGGCCAACAGTACATTAACTGCTTAACTCATTGATTCTTACACCTTACAAAGTGCTTCATCCATAATCTTACTCATTCTGCCTGAGTTCAGCCAACTTGTAATTCTTGCTCTGGATACGGCTACTTAGAGCACTTCTTTAATGTGTATTTTAGACAATTTATATGCCTGACTTGATACTTTTGCAGCCACTGCATAAGATGTTTTCAGCTCATTGGCTCCAAGGTGCTTAAACTTCTATTTCCCAAAGCTCCTTTCAGGTTTTATGATTGCTCATGTTAAATAATGAACTTTAAACAAAGAGGATGCTTGTTGTTGTTGTTTTATCCTAAAGATCTTTTCATTAAACACGCGAATTTGAGGGGTTGGGAGACCTGTAGACTTTTATACGTGAATCCTTTTCAAAAAGAAGCCTTCCTTGGTTCTATGTAAAACCCCCTCAGTCTTGTGGGGTTTTTGATAAGATAACTGCTCAACTATCTGTAAATTTAATCTTCCATATGAAGTTCCAACTGCCGCGTGCAAAAAAACCCCCTGGATATTGTGTAAACCCCCATAAACTATACAATATGATAAGAGAATAAATGGAAAAAAAGATAAATTATAAACATTTTTGGATAAACAGGTCAATTATTGAGCCATGAAGTTTACATACTTCATGAGTTGTAAGGCTATAAAGAACAATCTCAGGAATGGATAACACGGCTTTAGTTTTTCTGTTAATTTGAAAGATTCCCAAAGTAGTGGAACCTTTTCAGTTCTGGATTATGCAGGAATGTAATAAATAACACAGACTCCTCTTGGGACCTCATCTTTGAATGGCTATCCTAAAATATATTTTGAATCTTTTTGTTTTAAGAGTTCTTTCATGTCTGATCATCCTCCTGGATTTGGAGAACTACTGTGATTATGGAAAGGACATGGTTGAGCCACTTCAGAATTTTGCTGAACAAATAACTAAGTTCTACAGAAAAAGAGAGTCCAGCAGTGTAAAGAGTATTGACTAAATGGCTCAACATTGAAGACAATTCCTTTCAATTTCCAAATTATGGCTCCACGCACATATAAAACAATCCGGTCACAAATCGATTTCAATGTTTCTTATTCCTCTCACAAAGTACAATCAGAATAGACAGAAAGTTTTTAGCTACAAAGCACATGTGAAGTTAAATCCTGCATAGTTAAAGCTGGACTATCTGATTATAGATATTTTTCTAGTGTCCTATTTTCTATACTTTGCCTTATCCAGAGGCATTAACAGGGGTCAAGAGGGTGGCATATAAGTTTAGTAGTCATTTGTTCATCTTCTCTTCCTGTCAGACAAGTGACACATGGGGTTTTTTGGTCATCGTCATCATTAAACACCTGGAATATGTTGCACTTGTCTGATAGGGAAATGTTTGATTCTCTTATTGTGATGATTAGGGGGGAGAGGTTTTAAAAATATTAGTTCATCAAAGCAGATAAAAAATTTGAGACCCTTGTTTTTGTGTTAATAATGAAGCAGAGCCAGGATGACTGAAAACAGCAGCTCCCATTTAGAGGTGGATTATCACTGGGGAAGGAGGAATTGGAATCTTTCATCATTTATAAATATTGCCTTGACTTTGTGCTTAGAAGCACTTTGTTGGCACTCTTACAGGACGCACTCAGACACAAGTGGTAGAGACCAGTCTAACCTTGAAGTTATTCCAGTTCTCTGGTTCTGGAAACTCCTGTTTCAGGGTAACAAGGAGGTAAATTAAACCTGCTTTTGAAATTCACAGTATTTTTATCATCCAAGGAGGCAACAACCTGCATCTGAAGGAAACAGCTAAATCATCTCAGTCATTACTCTTATTACTGCCATTACAGCTGAGATGATCTTCCAGCCATCGTAGATGATCTCATGAGCACTGTTGTCTAAAGGAAGGATAAAAGCAAACCTCATGTTTTTCAGGTCATGGCTGCTTTCCCCATTCGAAGGGTCATGAAAGGGCTGTGGTGTTACACAAGAACCTTACTAATTTCTTCTCAGAAGGACAAACATATGCAGAGAATATGCATTCACATATGCATCTCTCTGCAGTGGAAACTTAAGGTATTTTTTTCCCTTATCCATCTGGAGATGAGTAGCAGCAGTAGTTTATTTGTTCAGGACTGTTTGCAAAACTTAGGATCTAACATAGACATGTTACTGGTTTTCCCCATGCAGAGAAAATGTAAAAGAGGACATCTGCTATCGTAAATCTTTGATTTTCCCATCAGCAACAGTCTTTCTGAAATTAAAGATGAAAGCTGCAGAAGGGAGGTGCTTTGCTTAAATTGGGTTTTCTTTCCCCCCATGAAATAAATGCAGGCCATGGCTAATGAAGTGCATATTTGTATAGGGCTGAAAATCACTGTTAATTCCCATTTCACTCATCCAAATTATTTGATTTCTCGCATTAGCCATGGATCAATAAGTACCTGTGGGACTGCTCTAGTAGACAAAGGTTCAAAAATCAAAACAGAAATTCAAATGTGTTTTGATCCCTGTTGTTTCTCCCAGCACATACATATATTTCCTTCAGAAGTGTCAGATGTACAACAGCATTAAAGAATTTCAGCTCATGTTACATATTTGATCATCAAATGTGTGAATAACAGGTCTACTTCTTATCACCATGTAAAATACATAAAGGACCAGATGGAAATCAGTGGAAATTTATCTTGACAGAAACTTTTATTTTTTTTTATACAAACAGTTGTAATAAAGACAATTTTTTACCAGAATGGATCTATGGGATAATTCACAGGCTAATGTACAGGTCACGTAGTAATAGAACCTGTTCCAGCTTTGGTGTCATATTGTTATTGAATACTCAATCTTATTGAGTATTGTTATTAGATTGTGAGATTCACAACTCAGTTAAAGGAGATGTAGTTGTATTATAGACCCCTAGAGCCCTGACAACATATGCTAAGGAAGTGGAGAAAAAATAGCTCATTCTTTATGCCCCATTCAGCCCTTGAACTCTTTGGAACTTTCTAACTTAAGGATCAGCACTTTATACCCGTTGTCCTGTTGTTCTCTTTGATAGGAATGAATCCTCTGGGCATGGATGTAGATCACAACTGGTGTTTTTTAGAGAAGTACTCAATGGAGTGAGATCAGGCAACATTTTGTCCTTCTTCGCCCTCAGTTCCCGTGTTCCCTGCTCATCCTGTTCCTTGATGGTCATTGTGCTGGTGGAGACACACAGAGAGATGCTGGAGCTCATTGTCTCACCTGTGGACACGGAGGCAAATGAACAGTTACATGCTGTATCAATACCACTAACAAAAGCAGATAAAATTAAATTGTTTTCCTCCAAACACGCTGGTGTGAAGATGAATTGTCACCCAGCAAACACCTTCTCAAAATGATGTTGCAACACCAGCCAGCCTGTGTGATTTGACTCTTTTCCCTGCCTTTTTTTTTTCCTGCCGACATTTCTAAACTTTTTTTCCCCTAAGTTATATCACTGGTGACCCTGTTGTACGTGGAGATTGTATAATGCATGCTGTACACAAGATAAATTCATTTGGTATGTGACAAAGAGATTGTAGAACAACGCCCAACTGGGGTGTAATTTTTCTGGTGTACTCTTCTGAATTTTAACTCTGCTCCCATGGAAGCACAGGGAATGCTTGCCTTTAGCATTAGAGAGGCTAGAACAGTTAAAAACAAGTGAGTTGATTTAATAATTAGGCACCTGATTTTTTCAAGTGTTCTGAATTCACAATGCTATGTGGATGAAGAAAAAATGTGTGAATAACCATAAACTTTAAGGAAGGGTACTCATTAAAAAAAATCGAAAGCTAAACATGCATGAATATATCTTACCAGTTTTAAATATATATATAAAATAGATATCTTAAATATATAAATATATGAAAATATATATCTTAAGTTTTAAAATTATAACTGTGCAATGTTGCAACACATGTGCATAAAATGATACCACTTCACCACACCCACGTTTTTTTAAATTAAATAAATCAGTGCTCTGTTTGAAAGGTCAATATAGCACAACTGTAAGCACATGCAAATTAGATTCTTATATGCCATATAATGCCTCTTATTTGGGCTTTTGCACAAGAGGTGATACACACAACATTCTAGGGATGAGGAGAATTATTTTTATCCCTTTTCTGCAGAAAACTGTCTGAGGTGTGGAACAGCCAGGGGCCAACTCTGAAGTGCTCCAAAAGAAAATGCAAACCTGCAGACAGGGTTGGCTGTTTAGCTTCAAACATGTTTTCCATTTCCTAGGACAGATAAAGGTTTTCTGTTTGTCTACAAAACTGCCTGTCCTGACAAGGTAGTTGACAAGTCTCACTGGATTTCCAAGTGAGATGGCACCCAAGTCCTGTGAGGTATTGGCAAAACTTTACACAGCTTCACAACAAACTCTTTATAAAAGTGAGACCTGTCCTGGCAGCCATTTCTGAGACATATAAAACCAAAAAAGGATCCCAAAGATTTCAATATTTCCTGTTGGTTATTTCTGTCTGACTTCCTTCAAATGGTAGAATATTTTTTTTTTCTTATTTCTGAGGGGATTGATTCTTCTTGCACAATTTTTAGAGAGGAATCATCCTGAGGTCTGATTTATTAGTTACCTCTTCTGTCTGGAATCAAGTTCCTGAAATGTAGATGTTGATACATGTGGCAAATGTAAAATGAATCTCACCCCATGAGACTCCCCACGATGTGTACAAACAATTTGTGGCAAAGGAGGAAGGTGAGCTTTAGCCATTTCTCACTCTGTGTCTTTTTTTCTTGTCTTCTCCATACCAGGGAGGCCTCTGAACACACTTCCTCCAAGTGATCAGGAAGTGTCTTCAGTGCCTAATATCAAATTGGCATCCTTCAACTTACCACATAGAACAACTCAGAAGAGCCATGTAGGATGTAAATAGATTTAGAAACAGAAACATGGACATATTTCACAAAACTACAGCAAATCCAAGGATGTTTTGCTCCCTTTAAGTTTTCCAAGCACCCTTGTGCTCTGGGATGTCGATCCCATATAACTCTTTAAAATAAACCTCCTCACCCTTCCTCTGACGAGCTCGATTTGTTTTTTAGAAAGAGGATTCACCCACTGTTGCTCATTCACATCATCTCTCAGCCATCAGCTGATAAAGGGCTTCTGACTGCGATGGACCCAGACATCCTTTGAACTGACAACCAGAGGTTAAAGGCTTCTCAGCCACTTTAGTGGGATTGTTTGTAATACATCAGGGGTTAATTAACACCTGTTCAGGCCTGGGCACACACACAGAACAAAAGGAATTCATCACACACAGATGAAAATAGCGGGAATCTTGTTGACATCTCTCGCTTATTTGACCCTTTAAGCTAACAACGGGTGTTTAGTTTCACTGGGACCTAAAAATCAACACTGAATAGGATTCCCGGGGAGTTTTACATTCCTTGGCAGGTAACCAGATGACACGCTCACTGTATGTCTAGTAAACCTATTTCCACACTACATTAGGAATTTATCAAAGCAAGTCGAATCGCTTCTCTACAAAAATGAAGGAATCTTGAGAAAATTTTGTGTCTGTGTCTTTAGTTCTTCTTCTGTCTCTGGTTATGATTTATAATTTGGCAGATTATTTCCTTGAATTAATATTGAATTCAAAATGTGACTTCATCCACAGTTATATATATATATATATGTAATTTCCTTTTTTTAAAAAAATTACTGTGAAATAACTGTACTAAAGAGCTCAACTAAATTGAAGCACTAAATTGCCATATCTGTAATTCAAAGCTGTATGCCACATCTCTGCAAACTAATCTGAAATACCTTCAGATCATTGTTTTGTCAGAAACAGAACTTTATCTCTTTACATTTTCTTCTGAAAGCACCACTATTCTGTACTACAGGAAACGGTGACAAAGGAAGATTTGTTATTCATATCTTAATAGATTTTAGGCTTTTTCAAAGTCTTGTAAATGACATTACTTTGAAATAGTAATTTCAGAAAGAAAGGAAAAGAAAGGTAACCCACACACGAGCTAGTGAATGTGCTTTTTAGTATGAGGTTTGCCAGCATTCATTGTAATTTCAAACACTTGGCTGTTTCCATAGTATTTTGCTGACTATTAAATTCCTGTGTTCATTTTAGTGTGCCTGTAAACGGATCCTTGATTTACCTGTAGTGACTGACAGAGGGCAGGTTTAGATTAAATACAAGAAAAAAATTCTTCCCTGTGAAGGTGGTGAGGCCCTGGCACAGGTTGCCCAGAGAAGCTGTGGCTGCCCCATCCCTGGAAGTGTCCAAGGCCAGGTTGGACAGGGCTTGGAGCAATCTGGGATGATAGAAGGTGTCCCTGCCCATGGCAGGGGGTTGGAACAACACGATCTTTAATGTCCCTTCCGACCCAAACCATTCTATGATTCTGTGAACAGTAAAATTGTCAAAACCAATGCAAGTATCCTCCAAATCTCTGTGGAAGGAAGAAAGGAAACGAAAGAAGGAAGGGAATGAGGAGAGCCTTAGAAGACAGAGCTTGTAGGTCCCAGTAGTGCGACAAATCCTTTAGATTTGGCATTGCTTCTCCCCCTCCTGCCCTGCTGCAGTAGTGGCTTCCATTCCACACATTTATTTTTTTGTGGTGTTTTGTGTGTTTTTTTTTTTAAAGACCTGAAATCACACAAGAAGTGCTGTGTTTGCATTGCTGTCCTAAAAAGTCCTGATTTTACCTTATTCTTTATAATATTTTATAAGGAGTTTTCAAACTAATCTAATAATTAGATTACAAAAGTTTGCTAAATGAATTATTATAATCTCAGCAGGAGATGCATGCACTCTGGATTGTGCTCCACAGCAAGTAATGGATCTTATTTATTAGGGAAGACTATCCTTAGTTAACCCCATATCACTTATATGAAATTATAAATTATGTATGAATATATGAAAAAATGTGTATTACACTGTTGTTTGGGCTATGGTAGGATTTATATGACAGAATAGAGGGTACTGACAGAAGCACTTCATGGCAAGGAGATGATCAGCACTGCTTTGAAATGCACTGAAATGTAGGATCTTAATTCTTTCATCTTTTTATTCCTTTTTTTCCCCTGACTTTTACAATTTTTCCCATACCTCAGGCAAAGATCAGATTCATGGCAGAATCAAATGTTCTGTTGTGAACCTCTGGAAGGTTTGCTTTTTCTATCTTATAGTGCAAACCAGGCTCTTTTGGTTTTTCTAAATCTTTACAGTTCCAAAATCTGTTCTTTTCAGTTTGTTCTGAGGGCAGGCTTTCACTGCTTTTCTTCAACTTTGAGCTGTTTTACCCATTTTCTTCTTTTGAGCTGTATCTTTTTTTTTTTTTTTTTTTTAGGCTTTTCTTCATTGTATTTTTATTCTCAACCTTGTCTTCTTGCCTTGGTGGCTTCGTTTTGCAGCTTAAATCTTCTAAGTGACATTCCTTCATAACTAAGGCTGATTTATCATTGGTAGACCTAAAATTCTCACTCTTCAGATTTAAAAAAACAAATCCAAGAAGAAGACCATGATTATGAGTCAGCAACGTTGCCAAGTACTTCTATGCACTATTACTCAATTGAAAATTATTACTTGGCTGCAAGTGATTGAGAAGTAAAAATTACACTGTAGGGCATAATTGTTCTTTGTTTCTTTCAATATTACTTGGCCAGATATGAGATTTTGAAAACTATGGAAGCTACAAAGTCCATTGCAGTGGAATCTACCTGTCCATTATGATCATCCTGAAGGAGGAAATCTCCACAACCTACATCACATAGCTGGATATCTCATATAATGTGTATCCTTACCTAATGACTACTACATGTAAGGTCTTTTCAATATGTATACATATCAAAAAATAAACATTTTTATTAAATGTTACTGATTTGATATAGTTCTCCAATATTATGTTTTAGTACTTCCTAGAGGATTCCTTCAAATTAATATATTTCAAGTACAGTATTCATTATTGTAAGCACATATTTCAGATTTTAACTTACTTCTGATTTATCCTGTCTGCTGTTTGTTTTCTCTGTTGCCCAGGATATTGCCTGTACCAGTAAATGTGTCAGTGTACTTCAGTGCAGAGAATCTGTGATGAGATACTAAAAATGTCCTTTCCAGACTGACTGCTAGACACTTTAGGTATTGCATATTTTGTGACTTATTCTTTCTCAACTAATGAGCAAGCCATTCTTCCTTTTGTATGTAAAGTTGATAACAGGGTACTTTTTATTAAGCTTTTTTTTTTTTCCTTCTGAAAAGCACCTATATGTGGTTTCAATTTGGAAAAGATCCTGCCTTTCAAAATCTGCTTCCACTCACTTTTTTAGTTGGCAGCACATGTTCTCAAAAGGCCTCAATTTTAAGTCTCTTCTCTGTAAAATAGGTTAAGATTTTCTTTTTACATCCAAATGCTCCATGTTCCTGGAGGGAGGCCAGGCATTGTTGTGTATTACCCTGGCTAGTTAGCTGACATCAACTCTCACCTTTCCTGACCTCCTGGCTTTGAATTCATCAGGGTTAAGAAATGTCTTTCCTCCTTTAAGGATTTACCTCTGAGTAGATATCTCAGTAAGCACACATTTTTTTAGAAAGAAGTTTTATTGTGAAGCACAGGGTGAGGTTCTTAAGTTTTCTTATTTATTCTCTTTTCTTGTTTCGTAAACGCTCCTTCAACCTGAAGTTTTTACACTCATACTCTTTCAGTAAGCATTTAGTTGTGTCTTCCTTTACATTACTTTCTTTCATTTCTTAATTCTTACTTAGTAGCTCCCAAAAACTGCATCCTGGACTGGAGATCCAGCGTTTGAGATTAGGAAAATAAAGTCTTGTTTAATAGAAAATAAGTTTGGGGTTTTTTTTCTTTTTTTCTTTTTTTCTTTTTTTTTTTCTAATTTAAATCCATCTGGTCAGTACAGACTGAAGATTTAACTCAGGTTTTAAAGCTGGGTTTCTGCTCTGTACAGCAGAACTATAAATAATGGAACAAACAAGACAGAAGGAGAGAAAAAAATCTTGCCAGCATATTTGTACCTATATCACTATTAATTTTTTCTAAATGAAGAAATGTAATAATTATTATATTAGCAAAGAGAAATCCAAGAGAGAACAAGAACTCATTGGGGGAGAAAAGAAGGGAAGGAAAAGAAAAAGAGGGAAAAGAAAGACAACACACCCTCTTGTCACTGAATCTACACAGCCTGTACATCCTTCAGTGAAACTTCCAGACGTGGGGGTTTGAAGTCTGCGAGTTTGGCTGCAGTCACCAAGTCCTTCAGCAGGTACCAGGTGGTGCTTCCTTCTCTGGGCTGCTTTACAGCAGCAGAGAAGCTGAGAAAGAAATCATTTGTGGAGTATTTCCTCCAAGGACTGCCCCATCACACAGAGGCAGTTTTCACAGCGTTATCAAATGTTTGAAAGCCAAATGTAAAAGGGGATGATAACCTTGCAGATTCCAGCTTACTCAAAGGGACCTTAAAGTCACCCTAAAGCACTTCATACACATTTGAACTTGAATCTCTCTTAACAGACTGTTAATAATTCCAACTAATTACAGGAAATGTTACCTTTCAACATCATCATCTTAAAAAATCAAAAGATGATAGATAAAAAAAGTTCAACATTAAAATAAAGTATCTGAAATAGAGGATTGTAACTAAGCCCACAAGAGAAACCTTCCTCTTCTTCTTACCACACTGCTAAAGCATTTGGGATATCAAGCAAGTCAGCTTCAGGTAAAGATGTAACTTCTCTACTTGGACTTGCCTTCTTACGAATGCCAACACTGTTATCCCTATATTTTGTGTTAGTAAAATGTGTGCACTTGGAAAATAATCTCACATTACAAAATTTCCTTTTTTTTTTCAAATAAATAGGTCTGATACTGATATATTTTGGGGGAAAATGTGGTGTTTTCATACAGTATTTCTTCTAATTTACCAGTTAGGGTATGTTGTCGGAAGAGTGTTTGGAGGATTTTTGCTTGATATGAGTTCATTTGCTCTCTTTCTGGTGTACTAAGGAGAAGATACTCGAATAATTTGTCAGGTGAAATTAAACAGCAGTCAGGCAGTTTTGTCTGTAGAGGCACCCTGGTGAAAGGTGAACAGCTGTCAATTCATTCTATATTTTGTGGCTCATTTCAGTTGGATTAAATAATGTCCTTTTCATTTGGGGCTGCTGCCTTCACGATCTCAGAAGGCATCACGGGGATCCTCCACTCAGTCCAGAATTCAAAACTGTTAGTGAGCTTAACAAAACCTTAATGACATCAGTGGTATAAGTGAAAATAGCATGGTGGTTTGCACAATCTTATCCTAAAGAGTTTTTGCTTCTGTCCACTGAGGCATGTGGAGTTCAGATGGAACTGGATTGAACTATAACATCTGTTTTGAAACTACCTATTATTGCTACTACGTCTCTGAGAAGATAAAAACATATTTCCCCATCCAGGCTTACCTGCATTACTTACAATTTTCCAGAATGGGTTTATTTGGGTTTTTTTAACATTGTTCCTCTGCATACAAATGTTAAATATACATTTGTGTATTATGAAATTTTACTTAAAGGGCTTTATTTTGTAATCCTGAGAAGAACTTAAATTTATCACCTGTTTGGGAGGACCGATAAAGAGAAAAGAGAGAGTAACATTTTATTCTCTCCTTTTCTGCAGAGTTGCTTTGTCATGGCCTTCTCATTTGTGTTCCTCATAACTATCTGAAACTGGTCATCTGAAAATGAGTCAGTTTGTAAAGCTTTATTTCTCTCCTACTAGAACAGCAATAAAGGGCTATGGAGCAGGCTGAAAAGTACAGGGTGTTGACTCTTTAAATATGAATATCCATAGAAGCCTGTATTTATTTAATAGCACTATTGCTGCTATGGCAATAATAAAGGCTATATAAGACTCTTCTAGGTGGTCATTTTGTTTGTTTATCCATTCACATTGCTTCAGAATCACACAGTTTTTCCTCCTCAAGCCATTTTTGCAAGAGCTATTAAGTAGCTTCAAGCATATTCCAGCAGAATTGCTGATGTTTTTATTTTTATTTCCTTGATTTATCCTTTATAATTCCCTGTGACCACTGGGATGTGACAAACAATTTGTTTTTTTTTTTCTTAGCCCTGATAATGGGTTTGTGTTGTTCAGTAAAACTAATGGTAAATTTTTGTCCTTTATCATCCTCTTCCATCAAGTCCACCTGCTGTGCTAATTGTGATGTTGTGTTATGAGTTTAACCATGTGAGAAGATAAACAAAGGTAAATATGTGTGTGTGTGTGTATAAATATATATATGAATAAACTAAACAGACTCATCTGATTCTATTCCCACAAGTCTGGATTCAGGTCAGGAGTGACCCCTTTGCTCACTGCACCTAAAATCTCTGGAATCATGATAATTTCAAAATTCAGCTCTCAGTTGTATGGTTTGGACCTCTCATTTTTTTAACTCAGGTTTTAGCCTTTTCTCTTTCTTTGCAGACACAGAATTGAGGTAAATCCCAAGCTTCAAAGATGGACTAAAATCTGCAATGCTGTTACACTATTTCTCACTTAGAAATGTTGACCAATTGCTTGCCAGTACTTGTATTTGTTTGGATTTCCTATGATGAAATTTATTTTTAATTTTAAGGTCACATTCTTCTTCAGGAAGGGCAAAAAGGGGCACTGTGTGTAAAGTCCATGATGTCGTACACTTTTATGCCTCTTTTTTACAGTTGCAAAAAGAAGGTGGAAGACTTTTTTCTCAGCTTTTGTGGTTTCACTCTGTCTGAAAAGATGCAGAATCACCTTCAGAATAAAAGTCAGCTGGTAACTCAGACCTATATGGAGTTAACCAGAATATGGGTATCAGTCCTTGCAAAAGCTCTAAAGTTTGTGTTTGGCTCCTCAAGGACAAGTTTTATCAAAACAAAAGCCATATTGGTAGAGCTCGAGGTGAACATTCTATTAACAATAGATATATTCTGCCTTCCTGAGCTCCCTACATAATAAATGGAGATGCACTTACCCCGTTCAACATCCTTTGCAAGCAGTTCAAATATTCATCTTGCTTTGGTTTGCTCGTATTGGTGATGTGAACAGTCGGTATCAAAATTGACAGTGAGCTGCTTTACCTCTTTCTCCCATTGTCTGTGAGACACCCCTTTAACTGCCACTGCAGATGGGGCTGAAATGTCTGATACTAGATAATAAAACCTTTGCTCTTGTTTGCATCTGGTATTAAATCAGCCCTAACAAGTAATGAGATCTAAGCAAAACTGTTGCTCAAGAGCAGAAGGAAACAGCTTTCTGCTGTACTTTATTTATCTCACTTAGGGTGAAAGTAGTGCTGCAGAGAAGCAGGAGAGTGGATCTGGACTGCTTGAAATCCCTACTATTAGAAGAAAAGAGATGGGCTAAAAGAATTTCTTACTCTTTTTTTGGCCCCCAGTGCACAGATGGATGCCATTGTTGTGTAACACCTGCATGGACAGGTACACAGCTGTTCTTTGACATGTCCTTCTCAGGTCTGTTTTATTCTTCTTATTTTTCATCATTGCTGTCCTACTACTCTTTATAGATTGCAGGAAGGAGGCATGAGGAAAAACTGGGATGTCTTTCTCCAAGAGAATTGAGATAGTCCTGCAAGAGCTCTTAGAGGAATGAAGTGAAACCTTGTGAGATAAAGAAGGCCATGGAACAGATCTCAGGAACCCAAGTGTTTAGTTTAATTTCCATACACCCATGCAAAGACTTTAAATGAAAATATCAACTCACAATCTCATATTTTTCTTGGAAGGCACCATGACCATGTAAAGTGAGAATTCACCTTTTATTTCAGTGGATGCTGGAGTAGGTTTCATAAGTTTAAACTGTTTGCTATTTGACTCACCAAGTGACCAAAATTCCTTTGGCACTGGACTTTATCTTTTCTCTCTTCTCCTACTTTTGTGTGGACCAGCTGCCCTTAAACTGCACTTAAACTAATCAAGGCAAATTAGCCTTTGGTCTGTGTTGTAGGCACTGCTGTCCTGCAGGAAGGAAGTGGCAGATGGGGATGAATACAACTCTTTGTCTAATGTATGGTTTCTTGTTTTGCTTAGGCATGTGAACCCATATCTGCAAACTAGAGGGTAAATCAAGTAATTCTTTAAATAGGTTAAAAATCTGCATGAAAGGAGAGAAGCTGCTCTGAGTACTTTCATTGTTCCTGCTTCCATTTGCAATCTAATGCTTAGTACTTCAATCTGTCTTAATTAAGGATGTTTACATTGAGGTGGAGAATGTGTTTCATCTGCATTTCCGTTAATCACATCCTTATTAACTATCATAAAGATATTTGCCTCAAAAAGACTAGTGTTTTGTTTTTGACCTAGAGGGGTCTTTCCCCCTACCCACAGTGGGTAAACCAGTATGTGTGGAAGAATTTACAAATAGAAAGGTTATTTGGGAAATTTTTAAGCATTTTATAGCTTTCAAGAGACCAAGAATCAGGAAGAAGTTTGGTAGTTTGATAAGTGAACATAACCAATGGAAAAACAAACACACAAACTAAAAAATAATAAATAAAATTAATAGATAATTAAAGCAGCTAGAGCCATTGTGACATCCTGTATAACACAGGCCATAGGACTTCTGAAATAATTACTTTGTCTTGACAATTAGCTAAGATTGAAATTGGCAATTATTTTATATTTCTGTATTTGGTCTTACTTTTAAAATTGTTTAAATGAATGGAAAATCAACCATGGCACTGATCAAGTTTTTCACTATTAAATTTTCTTCTCTATTAAAAGTACGGATTTTATCTATCATCTGTGTGAAATTAGCTACAACATTCATTCATCAAACTTTATCATTATGGAAATGTCTTAAAAAGGATTTCAAGAGGTTTTTTAGTCCATCCTTCAGTTTCTTGTCAGAATTAAATACAAGCTTTCCTTTCCTCAGGGCAGGATCAACTCTGTCTAAACCATTCTTAACCACAGTTTGTCTAAACTATTCTTGAAAGGCACAAGTGATTCTATGATGCACAATCTCCCCAGCAAATCTATGCCAGTACTTAACTGTATTTATCTTTAGAAAGCTTTTTCCTGAGGCCTCACTGAAGTCTCTATTTCAGAAATATAAGCCTCTTATTACTTGTTCTATCCATTATGAAGAAGGAAAACAAATTAGTTCTTCTTTGTTCCAGGAATCTCATGCAGTTGAGGATTATGTGCCTGCTCTTCCCCTCACAGTGATCAGTTTGTATGTGCTAGAGTTAAATTTCCTGTACTATAAATACTTATCAGCTTCTTAATTCTGTAATCATGATTCTGGTCTTCTTTGGAATCTCTCCATATTTCCAATGTAAGTGGTAAACCAGCAGACTCGATCTATTATCCATAAAAGAATATGGTTCTTATTTTTACTATTTTGCAACATATTTATTGCTAACATTTTCCTTTTGAATTACAGTAAGGTTCTTAAATTGACTTCATTAGCCAAAGTGGCAAAGTCCCCTGTTCTGTAAATGTGGTTTGTGTTCATTTGTCATAGGTAAAATCTGGTTTTCAAGGGACTGAGTTCAGTTTTACTACCTTCAAAAGAGGAACTCTTTTGTTTCGGTACAATCACTAACAGAGACAAGATCCAGGTTCTCAGGGAACTTTTTTTTTTCTATGATCTTGTAGGTTTGAAACATTTCTTCCCCCACAGTGAAAGAAAAGCTTATATCAAGCTGACATCAACTTTTTAGAAGTGAGTGCTACATCGTTCACTAAAAGCACCTTAGAGATGGGCTTACAGTGGCTGAGAAGTGCCATAAAAATCTTCCAAGCTTATTAAACAGGCCCGCCATCAAGCCCTTAAAGTTTTTTGTCATTCAAATATAACCATTCCCAAGATGTGCTACATTTTCACCTTATGGTCGTCCTATGTGAGCTGGCAGAGGACTGACACATCTTTGGAAACAGCTTTCTCAGGTGAGATAAACCTTATCTTATACTTTAAACAGTACTGTAAAAGGTGAAGGAGGGGGAGAGAAAGCTTTGGAGGTTCCTTCTTTGGAATGCTCTCAATTTGTGAAGGTATCTTCAGGTGTTCCTGCAAGATTGTGGTCACAGTCAAGGACTAGGTTGAAGGGAGGGTCATAGAAGGAGCAGGAATAGCAGTAAAAGAGGGGATCTGAAGCTATTTGAATAAAGTAGCAGTATTTTTAAGGTGGTATTCTAGTAAAGGAAGTTATGAAGCTTAGGAAGGAAAGTGAAGTGTCCGTTCTATGAAGTGCCTGAATCAAGAACGGGGATAGATGTGATATTTGAAAGTTGCTGTGAAAAAGAGCACTCATATCATCCACAGAAGTTGGTATCTGTGTAACACATCTAGAAGGAGATATAAACATATTTCTTCTACCTTCTCCGTGCTACCTTATAGAGACAAGCTTATCTCAGGCCATCAAATATCTGTCCCTCCCTGTATAACCTATGACCAATTTAAAAGCAGCAGCACAGTATGCTAAAGTGTCAGAAACTGAAATGCTGCCTGAGAGGAGATCAAGGGAAATCAATGGAAACTCAGGCTCCTGTAGCAGCAGGAAATGTGTTAGATGAAAATGCTCCAGTGAAACACCCCTCTTGGTGTGAACACCCCATTTCAGGGTCAGTACCTTGACTGTCACATTTTCAGCCTGCTCACTGTTTCATCCCCACCTGGAGCTAAAAACTTTTCACCTAAACTTCCTTCTTAAGGACAGGCCTTTTCTTCCAGTCCTCATAGTTTGAGACTGAATAATTTCCTCCTTTCGTTCCTATCCTTACCTTGCAGATATTTATAGACTGAGATCATGTTGCCCCTGCGCTTTTGGTCTTCCGGACTCCATAAATTTAACTTCCTTACTATCTCACCTTATGTCTTATGATCTTCTAGTTCTTATATTAGTTTGATTTCCTCATTTTCTGTTTCCCTACCTCTCTTCTGTTCTTTCCAAACCGTGGGAAAATATGTTCCCAAAATATTGTTCTGATGTTTTTTTCTGTTATTATGCCATTCTGTTTTTTCATTATTTAATCCAATTTTTTATACATAAATATTATTATGGTCTTCCTATTTAAATATGAGCAAATAGCTGATGACAAACTTTTCAGAGATGTCTTCAATTATTGAAGAGGGCAGCATAATTTAACGTGTATGAAACAGAACTCTTCAAAGCTGCATTTTTTTTTTAGTTTGGTCACCTATAATGAAGTTCTCAGTTATGAAATCTCCTGAAATCTCCTTTCTGATAACAATCTCCACAGCTCCTTTACAGTTCATATTTCTGTATTCATGTCACAAAGTCTTACAAAAAGGTAGATAAATATAAGTTATTAGGATCTTTGCAAGGGTAATCAGATACAAATACTTCATCTTTATTACATAGAAAACTACACACATTTAACTAGTGGTCTCTTCTGGTTTCAAATTCAGTGAAAGGTATTAAATCCCTTGTCTTAACACTCCCATAGTGAATGTAACAGTTTAGGTCTAATTTTTAAGCTTCAAAGGTTATGATAGAAAAGGTTGCTCTTCCTCTTGGTTATTTAATGGCAGGTGAGAAGCTGATGAGTCTCTGACAGCTTCCACTTCAAGGTCTTGAACATTTAACTCAAAGAGTAATATTTCAGTTTTATCATATTGTTTACCCCTGCCTGAAATCTCATTGTCAGACCATGAAAAATTGACTTGATACAAGAATTAGGAGGCTTTCCAAACAAATAAAAAAAGAAACCCTTAATTAAAGGAAATTTAATATTGAAAGACTATTATTAGTATTATTTCTAAAAGCTTTGGGTTTAAAAATATTCTTTGGGAATTTAATAAATTTGGAACAGGAAGCCTCTAAATTCTTATTTATGAGATACAGTGGGATCACAACTGAGATTAAAACTGTGAATTAGTCTAGAATTTCATGATGTCACAGCTTCTTTTCTGTGACATCTGACTGGCTGTGAACAACCCAAGTGTTTACATTAAAAGACTGTGTTCTCTGCTGATAAAGATGATTGCTTAATGATAAATGTTGTTGGGCTAATATCTAAAATACATGAAGCACCATCTCACAAGGGTAATTCATAAATATGATGAGAAATGTCCCACCCTGTGTAAGGAACAGTCCCGTAGATCCCACCATAATACCCATAAAATCAATTCTAATACCCAGAAAATTAAGTAGAAGACTCTTTCTGTGCATCAACAGATTAAAATGAAGATGATTTTAAAGACTAATGCAGAGACTAGAGGGGGTAGGTGAAAAAGCAGTGTATGGCACAATTGGGTTCTCCTATCACCACTTCACGTCGGGAATCTTTGAGAGATGTCTGTGTCATTTTACCTGTGACTTTTCCAAAACTAGGAATAAATTTATTAGAGCCAGGAAGCACTCATCACTGTTTGTTCATGTAGACCTGTGACTGTTTAACCAGAACAAATAATAGTAAAGAAATTAAAATCACAGAATAATAAAGTCATAGAGTGGTTTGGGTCGGAAGGGACTTTAAAGACCATCTTGTTCCAACCCTCTTCTATGGACAGGGACACCTTTCACTGGACCAGATTGCTCAGAGCCCCATCCAACCTGGCCTTGAATGCTTCCAGGGATGGGGAAGCCACAGCTTCTCTGGGCATCCTAATCTACTCATAGGGATGAATTTCTACCCTCACAGGGAAGAATTTCTTTTATGTAAAGAACTTCACTTATACTCTTCTTTCGAGAAGTGTCCAAGTCTGATAGATTGACTTGAACAGAAAAATCAGTTCAGGTCATTGCCCAAAAACTTAAAAACATGTTTTGGGGTCAGTCTTGGACGCCTTTGACTCTGCAAGGAATACCCAATATTGGTATTGATGGGGGCAGCACAGCACTGTGAACAAAGAGTATAAAACAAACACTGGTTGAATACAGAACACTGCTGATCTGATTAAACCAGTCATTGGTTTATGGGATTTAGCTTTATTTGTACGGTAAATTCTGATAAATGTCCTGTCAGGTTGGTAAGGTCACTTTTCTAACTTTATTTTATCCATAATATATTCCAGCAGTTTAGAATGTGATTAAGAACTTCAAAGTATAAACCTTTTAGAAGACAGTAAAGGGTGAAAACATATGCAAAGGTGCAAATTGCTTCATGGGTGAAGCCCAGGGTGGGGACTCAGGAGACTTGGTGCATTTCTAGTTGTGGCAGAGTTCTCTGTGACTCTCAGAATGACGCTTATTTATCTGTGCACCAAGTACCCATAATAACCCTCACATCAGTCAAATCCTTCTTCATTTCCTTTTCTTATTACAGAAACATTGGAGCAGGACTGTTTCAGTAAGTGTTTGTACCTTACCCGTCACAGAGAGCCCTTCAAACACTTCTGCAACTCAAGTACAAATTAATAAATACATCCACCACAGCTTTCTAGAAGGGATCTTAATTACAACATTTTTTGGAAGCCTCAGTATTTTTCATCGGTGTAAGTACAATCAAGCCTTAAGGACAGGAAAAGAGAAAGAAAATAAGGGCACTTTAGAAATAGGCATTGAAAACTGGAAGTGGTGATAGAGGAATAGGAAACTTGAGTGAAAAGAAGCTTTGTGACAAGAAAAGGACTTCAGCAGGATACTTTGGTTTCTTTTTCCTTTTTTTGGTAGCACTTTTTCTTAAGAGTTTAATTACCAGGTTGATTAGAAGGAAGGAATTTGTGTTCATAAATGGCACTTATAAAAATCATCTTTTCCTTCTTGGTCTCTGAATGAAAGATGGTCTCTGATGCCAGCTGAACTGTGAGTAATTGAATAAAAGAGTAAAATATACTACCTGGTAATGGAGTCATTATAGTCTACAGAACACACATATAAAATCAACTGAAATGTATTTCTTATGCTCAACAAAACCAAAGGTTTTATAGATTATAACTTTATATGTACACAGAAATATTTTTATTAATTATGAAAATGGCACATTAATACTCCACAGAGCAGTGTGGTAATCAGTGCTCAGGAGTCAGCAATAATGTGCAGTTGCTCTTTAGCAATGTGCAGTCTTTTGTAAGGGGCTCTCAAGGAGAGTTTCAGTCTTAAAAATGGCTTTCAGCATGCAAACAGACAAAGTCCCCTCCACATCAGATGGGATGCACTTCCTGCTGATAAATACACACCATTTTTTCTGCATTAAACAAAGGCAGACAGGTTAGGAAACAGCAGAGCTTGTGATGTGAGGAACACAGATGCCTCCTTACTCAGAACACGTACAACATGTTTGGCAGCCCTGGAACAAACTCTGAGGTTTTGAGATAACAGTGACTCAACCAGAGCAGCCCAGATCATTGCAAATTCATGATAGTTGCAGAAAACAGAATCACGTAGCTTTTTCTGTATCCATATGTTGTTATCTCTACACTCAGCTTAAAGCACCAAGGGGAAGAGAACTCATTCTTTTTCCTCCCTGCTATGCTACTCATAGCTACTTTTTCTTTAAATTACTATGAGCTTATGGACCAGAGGAGACAGCCATGATGATTTCAGTGACATCTATGAAAATCACCAAATCTAAGCCCAAAACCTAGTTTGGATTGATAGACTGACTTATATTTTGCTTATGGTTGATGCTTTCTCATAACCTTGTTGCTTTCTTTCACTAAATGAGTTTGGTGAGTCATTGTTTTTCCCTGCTTGGAACAATGTGGTATTGTTAGAGCCCCTGATCTGCTTTCTTTTCAGCCTCTCATTTCTCTGCTTTCTATTGCCTGTTCTTCTGTGCCCTGCTGTTTTTTCCCTTTCCTCTCGTCATTGCCTTCCTTGGATATTGTCTTATTCTTTGTATTTCTTAATATTCCTCTTTCCCCCTCTCATCTTCAAATGGTGTCTGTAATGCTATTCGTTTGTTATCCTGTTCCCCACTGTGCCAAAATTTCCACTTCTTAGGAAAACAATGTCCCCCTTCTGCAGGCAACTGTTGATTTCATGCACACAGAATAGAAACCCCACTTTGTGCACAGCACAGACAGTGTCTTCTGCTGCTGTGGGGAAGCTGCTGTAATATCACATCAGATATCACAACGTGCCTGAGTCTGTCCAGTGGTGGGCATGCAACAGAAATTTTTATTTCATTCTTCATAGGAGTCCCCAGGCAACTCTACCAGCAGAAGCAGGACAAGAAGAAGAATGTGGACTGCCTAGAGAGTGTCCCTCTTCTGCTTTCATTTATGAGGATGTGCTGTCTCTCCTGCTAAGTCTTATTTCTGAGTCTGCAGGTTGGCGAGATGAAGAGTCACAGTGGTGGTCCATGAGTAGCAGTTTAGAGGAAATATGGTTCCCTTGATGGGTGGGAGAGACAATCCTGTGATTCACATTGTGGAAAAAACAGAAATAAAATGCTTTTCTTTGGCTTAGTTCTTCCTGAAAAAGCCTACTCCTGAATATCTCTTTCTATCAACAGGACTTGGAAGAGAAAAGGGGTAGTGAACAATGAGAGAAGAGATTAGGGACTAAAAAGGGAAGCTAAATATGCACAAGTGTATGGGTTGCTGCAAGAGTTAGCCAATGTGACTGGGAGAAAGTTCTCCCTCATCTATGAAAAAACAGCAATCAAAGAAGGAGAAAACATTGCACTCATTTTATTTGAATAGTCCAGAAAGAAATGTGAAAGAAAAGGTGGTAATTCAAAACAGTAAGCATTTACCAAGGACAGCTCAGGCTTGGCTATCCTGATCTCCCTGTGTGATGAAATGACTGGCCACATGGACAAGGATCTTCATGTTTATATGCATGTGTTTCATCACTATATTTGTAGTCCTATACGTCTTAGATGATTCTGAAGTTCATGCTGGATAATCAGTTGCATAGCAGTTTTATTTGGGTTACCTTTGAAGGCTTATTTGCTTTGGTGTATTTATTTTGCTTGTTGTTGCCTTAGGCCTGGCTGGAATTTTGACTAGCATGTTTACTTCTATAAAGCTTTTTCTAAAATGATAGTCAAAATTTATATTATGGAAACAGTGACCAACAGTTTAATGGGGTAGAATGAGTTTAATGATGAAGTAAGGAGAGCAGGAGAGGGAGAGACTAAGGGATATGTATTTCTGGGATATCAGGTGTTTCTGTGACCATTAGGTAGATTTTTGAGAACTTCCCAGCAAAATTACAGATATAATATTACTACAGAATTGTGCTGATCAATGTATATAAAAGAAGTCAGAAATTTCATATATTCTGAATTGACATAGCAAATATGTTTTTTGGCTGATGAGTTCTCACATGTGCATACAGGTACATCATCATTTTGTATGTATTAGCATGTTAGGGCTATGCCTTATCATCAAACAGGTTGAATTTGTGCTGCCAAAGCAAACTTACATCACTTTATGTTGTGTGATTAGCACTGGCATCTCCACACATGCACGAATAGCAGAAAGGGCCAACACCTGATGAATACAACAGCAGCTGCTGACTATGGCATGGACTCACTCAACCTCTCAAATGCTGTCTGCCCCTAGAAATAATCTTTGGTCCTCAGGCCAAGTGCAGGAGAATGTTTGTGTTCCCATGGCTCGGGGTCAGCCTCTGTAGGGATGACTGACTGACTTTGTCAGTCCCTCAAAGCACTGCATTTGCTGAGTTTCCTGTGGGCTCCATGAGGTGCCCCATGGACCCAAAGGTGTCATGAGAAAACTTAATTTGAAGTGCCTAAGGTAACACAAAGCGTGTGCTGCATTTGAGCAGCAAAGTGCTTTCATATGTGGCATCCGGGCTGGCATGGAGCTTGAGGGCACAGGGGTTGTTTTAGGGCACAAGGGTGGCTGAAAACAACCTAAGCTGTTCTAGTCTATATCCATGCTCTGCCTGGAACAGAAGGTGTAGAAAACCATTTTGTCTGTCGTGTTTAAGTTTAGTCTTGGAGAAAGCTAGCTGGTTTCCCAAGAAAACTAGCGTGTGCACCAGCAAGGTGATCAGGAGACCAGAACTCAAGAATAAAATGCTAAGTTTCCCTGGTCATGGTGTACATACAACTGTGAGGATATCTTTTAGAGAGAAACAGCTTTGAATCTTGCCCCACTTTTCTATTACAGCTGGAAAACATAGCTAATACCAAACATTTGGCTCCAGATTATTTCCCGAGACGAGCAGATCACCAAAACACTTCAGTTAACACAGAATGACTTCAGAATTTGTTTCTTTGGGCAAAAAACATCATGAAATTCCCTTTAAGTTTATTAAAAAAAAGTGTTAACAGAATCATAGAACAGTTTGGGTTGAAAGGGATCTTAAAGATGATCCAGTTCCAACCTCCCTGACATGGGTAGGAACATCTTCCACTAGCCCAGGTTGCTCCAAGCCCCGTCCAACCTGGCCTTGGACACTTCAAGGGATCCAAGGGCAGCCACAGCTTCTCTGGGCAAACTGTTCCAGTGACTCACCACCCTCAAAGAGAAGAACTTCTCCCCTATATCCAATCTAAAACTCTTCTCTTTTAGCTTGAATCCATTCCCCCCTTTTCCTGTGACTTCATGTTCTTGTAAATAGTCCCTCTCCATCTTTTTTGTTGGCTCCCTTCAGGTACTGGAAGGCCAGAATTAGGTCACCCTAAAACCTCTTCCCCAGGCTGAACAATCCCAATTCTCTCAGCCTTTCCTCACAGCAGAGCTGCTTTATCCCTCTAATCATCTTGGTGGCCTCCTCTGGACTCACTCATGTCCCTCCTGTGCTGGGACCCCGAGGCTGGAGGCAGCACTGCAGGTGGGGTCTCACCTGAGCAGGGTAGAGGGGCAGAATCACCTCCCTGACCTGCTTCTCACAGTGCTTTGGATGCAGCCCAGGATACAACTGGTTTTCTGGGCTGCAAACACACATGGCCAGCTCTGGCCAGCCTCTCATCCACCAGCACCCCAATCCTCACTCAGAAGTGAGTAGAATATCATTTACCTACAGCCCCTTGTTACAGCAAAGCCGGATGCTCTCAGTTATGTCACCCAGGCCATGCCCTTGTCAAATCCTTTAATAGCAGAATGCCACATTTTTGTCATGGCACTGCAGGGCAATATCCAGAAGATATTGGCTGAATGAAGAAATGCAAACCTGGATGTTCATGCAAGGCTGAGTTACACACTACAGCAGCTTGTTGCTGAGTTAAACTAGTTGCTAATTTAGCAAGAGACATGCTATAGGTGGGGATTCTGCTCTGTTATGAATTATAAACTGACATTTCTTACAGAGTCTCACCCTTGATCATGTTTTGATTTAACTGGAATTCCCCACAGGTGTGACTGCTGTTGCCTGTGGGACCAAGCTGAAGTGAAAAATTTAATTATGACTTAATGTGACCGTGTTATAAGTTTTTACATCTGTCAGACAATTTGTTTCCTTCCTTACTGCTTCTGCTATTTTTAAAGCTTTCTGGATTGTCTTTGCTTTGCTGCAGAATATATTCAAATTTTATACCCCTAATCAAGAAAAGAGCATTTAATTGATATCAGCAGCAAAACTGGCCTATGTTGATTCAGTGGCAGAACTTAGTATTTACATAATAATTTCTTTATGAGACCTTTCTGTACTTTACATAGGAGGTTATGTAACAGAATCCTTAATAAATGACTAATGAAAATGAGGTGCCCCAAGGCTCCTAGCACTTGTTCATAATAAAATAAAAAAAAAGAAAAAAAGAGGCCTCATTTAATTTCTCTTGAACCCTAGTTCCTGCTCACTGGGATGTACTGCATGTGATCTAATAATTTTAAATCATGTTTTATAGTACAGTGTACTATACTTATAACTGGAGCCATACGCATTAATAAACCTGTTTTTATTTTCTGTTTATCTGAGTAGCACCCCCATTCATTGCAAACATGCTCACAGGAGTTTTCCTTATACACACAGGTGTCTAACTGGTTGTTTTACTGAATTGACATTCTGTATTATCAGCACATTGTAGTAAGACAGTATAAAGTATCATCAGGTGATAAGGATTCTTCCATTTCCTTTTTTGTCACAATCCTATCTGACAGATGTTATATGATCATCCATTTTACACAGGTTTTCCATGTACCGGTCAGATATCTAACTCATAAGAGAACAATCTGGGCTCTTTTCATAGCTGTTTCCAGTCAGGATTATTTGGATTGATAAAATAGATTAATTCCATTCTGAAATAAAGGTATGAAGTAGGTAGCTAGATAATTTGATGGCTGAAGCTTGATCCAATTAATTCTATTTGTTAATATTGATATCATAATCACATATATATGGACCTGATCAACAGAATTAATGCCATTCCAGACTCATAGAGGATAACAGTCCATTGACAAGAATCTCTTCCTCATATTAAACTGGGGTGAATTTCCCTCAAGAAGGGAATATATCTGTCCTGGATTGTAGAAAGAGCCTGAAAACACAGATAAAAGCAAATATTTCAAATGGTCAGAGGTGAACACCACCCTGAGTGTCTAGAATTAAAAGAAAGACTCTGGATTAAGGAAATAATATGAATTGTTTTTTCCCTGTGTTTATAGGATTTATAACATCCTGAGGGTCATATTAAAACTTTATTCGTGGGTCTCATCTCACTTTCACTCTTATTTAGAATTTCCTCAGATACATTTTTTTTTTCTTCCACAGTTTTGTCCAAGGCAGAATTTATGGATTTTGTACATTTTCTTGGATTTCTCGATGTCAACCCCATCAGACACTATGATCAGACTGCAGGAACTCTGGATATTGTTGATGTAGCTGCTACATGTGTAGCAGTGAGCCCAAAAGAAAGAGAGAATCTTCAAACATTCCCTCTCAAAGGTTAGCTGAAGTGGAAGTGCTGTAGGATTTTGAACCAAACTTGTTCCTTCTGTAGTGGTTTGAACCAGGTTTTCCCCCTGAAACTAAGAAAGTGGTAACCCCCAGGGGGTGGTGACCCTTGGGGCTTGACCAATCAGTGCTCCTGCAAAATATAAACATATCTCTGGAGACCGGAAGAGAAGCAGTAGTACTTGGGAGAAGAAGAGGTGGCCATGTTGTAGAGGCCACGAGGAGAAAGGGCTCCGGCCCCTTGGGGGCCTCTGCCCCCCAGCCCCCAGTTGGGGGGCTGCAGGGACTTAGAACAGTGTTAGCTGGACTGAGTGCCTGTGGCTAGGAGCTGGGGGAGTTTTCTCCCCTGTAAGCAGAAGTGGGAGACGCTGGGAGCAGCGACGGAGCAGCAGCGGAGACAGCAGCGTCCGAAGAGCAGTGGCAAAGAGCCAACTGATAAGGACCAAAAGGAGCAACACAAGCCGGTATGCAGCTAAGGCAGACACAGAGGTGTCTGAGGAGAAAGAAAAGCAGCAACAGGACAAGAGAACCAAGCCAGCAGCAGGAACAGAGTTTCGCGGGGTAAGAACTGGATAAACCAAAACCCCCAAACTCGCTAGAAACCCCTCCGAGAAAGAGGAGGGGGTGGTGGACTGAGAGGAGTCCTAAAGTGCAGTATGCACTGCTGAGAGGAGCTAGGAAGCTCATGGCCTCCTGAGAGATAAGCCAGGACGGCCGAAGGAATGTGTGTGTGTGGGGGGTGACCTTGGCCCCCCCCCCTTGCTGCCAGGCTTCAGAGAAGCTGGCAGCCATCTTTGAGGCAGAGCATGGGAGCTCTGCACAGGGGCTTGATTTTCCCCCGAGGATACCAGACCGTCACGAAGACCCCGGTGCTTCGTGATATGACCATGGTGTAGCGGCCGTGTCTGGGGTTACGCAGCCCATGGAAAGACCCCCTGTTTGAAGACGGGGGCCGAGAGAGACTTGGAAACCTCCCTCGTGTGTGCTGGCAGAGAGCCAGCAACTGTTTCTGGTGGAAGAGAAGAAGAGAACCTGCTGCCTAGAGAGGAAGACCTGTTGCTCAGAGACTAGAAGGGGTCTTTTCTTCTTCTTCTCTCCTGGACTTTTATTTGGAGGGAGAAGAGATTTGGCCCATTGTAAATATTACTGTCATGGTAGAGATAGATATAGAGTTAAGATTGTATGCAGTGTATTATAGTTAGTATTTATTTGTATAGTCTTTGTAATATATTCCTTTCCCCATATTGAGTCTCGTGTTTTTGTCTGGAAAACCCATCTCACATGGGGTTGAGATGTGGGTGGGGGGCTAGGAATCAGAATTGGATTTTGGGCCTGCTGAAACCATGACACCTTCTAAGGTGGGAAATTGAAAAAGCAGATCCAGGCTAACATACACTCACGTTTTGCTGGTCCTGCAGGAGGCAAGTTGTGTGCATGCCAGAGCAACCCTATCCCTCCTTTCCTTTCAGCTGTTCAACAGAGATCTCCTCCCCAGTCACCTCCTCCATCATTCATCACCTCTCCATACAACCTTATTAATGACCAGATTAATACCCTGGATATCCATGAAAACTGCCCACCCTGATCCTCCCACCGTGGGTCTTCCAGAATCCTCTGACATAAGAAAATCCCTGGATAGCTGATCAGATGTGCAGCATCTCCACTTGCCTTACTATTTCACAAATTTCTCCTTTTGATTGTCTTTCCCCTTTTTCTCTTGCTTCTCCTTTGTTTGTTCTTTATTACAGCTGTTGGGCTTGGTTTTGTCTCCTCAGCTGAACAGAAATACTTTATAAGGTATTCCCCAGGGGTTAATCTACATATTGTTCTTCAAAGTTTGCATTGCCCTTTTCACCCTTTGTTTCTGAGTCTTCAGCGTTTCTGTTGAGAATTTTGGGTCACAGTGACAACACAACAGCTGCCTTGGGAGTCTGTGAAAACGTTCCCGGCCAAAATGTTCCAGGCACTCGCTTTGCTCCTGGACAGACGATGCATCATGGGTGAACAGGCCCCGTTTTTGTTGGCTTTATGTTTTCTGGGCTGTTCACAGAGACAAAACAACAGCAAGCAGTATGCAGGTGGAAAGAGAAAAATAAAACTGTCCTCTTATATGAACACATCTCCTCTTGGCTTTTGTCTGTCAGTAGTTACAATAGGTATAGGTTAGCTAAGGCTGGCCCAAGGCTGTGTAAGGTCTGTCTGGTTAAGCCTCTGTGTTTGCTTTTATTTCAGAAGAAGCCTTAACTGAACTGTGGAATACAGGAATCTTCTCTTTCTACTCACATACTGTGGAGTTAAGCCAAGAATGGGCTTGTCTGTGGCTTGGAGCCAATTTCCCAAGTTCCTAAAACTAGTTCCTTCCTGAAGGATTATCACAGCTACATGGAGGAAGGAAGCTTACCCTATACAACAGGAGCAGAGACATTAAAATCCCTAATCCTGTGCTAACCCAGGTGACAGGGACAGCATGGATGTGTCTAAGCTTCCATGAAATCTCTGTATTTGCAACTTTTACACCAGATCCAACAACGAGTCTAAGTGCCACATCCAGTGTCATGTTAATGTGGCTGACAATGTCAGGCCTAAGTTGCCTTTTGCAGTTTTGTACATGGGGAAAATGCCTGTTTGAGCATTTGGAAGCTTGGGAATTTCTCTGTCATGCAGTGCAGAAATATATTTGATACTTTGCATTTCATTTGACGTGAAAAGTGTGTCTTCTGGATGCGTGAGGGTTCCTGTAGAAACTGCCTTCTTGTATGGTATATGACATTCTCCTGGGAGTGTAAGATAAGCTTTTTGTGAGAGAAATTTTCTGATCCAAGTGATACTTTTAATTTATAATGCAGGTCCAAACCAGTCCTGCTTAGAGAGTAGGTTAGGTGGAGGAATTAATGTGCTTTTCAACTTCCCTGCCCAAACCTCCTTGGCTGGTATTTAGAAGGCATTTCTATCCCGTTCCAATTCCTCTCCCTATTTATATCCAACAGTAGTGAACATATTATCACTGTATCTACTTTTTCAGAAATCTTTACAATTCTGCAGATCCACTGGACATCCCAAGTAACAAGTGAATAGCAATGAACATAAATCGGTGGGAATACCTTGTACTACATTTGAAATTAGGATTAATTTTTCAAAAGAAAACCTGTTGATGACAGTTCCTACTGAGAAAAATGTAGTTCTATTGGTAAGTTGTCTTTGCTTGTTAATATTTTTGGTATATGAATCACCCTTATTATTAAAAACATTATTTTTGTCATTGTATTTGATAGTGAGAGTAAGAATTTTAAACAGGAACTATATTCAAATTAAAAGTGAAAATGTTTAGTACTCGGAACAGGCTACCAAGTTATTCAGCAGCTTCTCAATGTCCTGACAGTGTGTTTATATTCAGGTTTTAATGTATTCAGGAATACATTTTAGACACACCCAAGCAGTGTTTCTTCACTGAATTCAGGAGCCTCAAGGGTGAAGCACAGGTGTTTGTAACATGTAAGAATTTAAAGCAAATTATAAAATTATTTCCTGTGGCCTTTGTATCCCTGGAGGCACAAGAACTACTGACAGTATCTGTTTGCCTGTTCCAAATACTTTCATACAGGATTATGTGATTATTATGAGGTAAATAAAATATTCTGGCTTCCTGTTGGTTTTTTTTGCATAATTCAACTTCATGCTCTGATTCCTCATCATTCTCCACAAAAATTCCTTTTGTAACAAAGTATTACAAACTTCAATCTGACATATATTTTAAATGTATTTTAATATTTCCCTCATCTCACATTCCTGTTAGTACTCATCACACAGAATGGCACATTTCCACAGTTCCACAACGTGCTTAAGAATGTGTTGAACTTAAAAAACTCCAAATGTCACCAAATAGATGAGCATGAACTCGAATTTCATGGAGAATCAGGATCATAATCATGTTTACATTAAATGGAGTTATGCTCTCACCTATACTGCTGTATAGGCATTAATCCTCCATGAAATCCTTCCATTTTCCTCAGAATATGCTTTCATAGAAGTGTCTTGCATCCATTCATAAGATGTTGCTCCCATTGCTTCCTCATAAATTCAAGGTAATTTCTTTGATCAGTAGTAGCTTCTTCATATAGTTCCTGTCTTCTGTTTAACCAAGATTGATGACATTTGCAAAGGGGTTGTTTGACTGACCAATTTCCTTTCAACCATTTACAGTCTTTTCATGTTTTTAAACTTGATCCTTATCACTCATCTACATTTAAAAATTTTCACCTTGTGTGCTATATAGTTTCTGACTGGAAAATGTTGCAGCAACTCCAGCTTGTATGCATAAAACAGACATTTGTGAATATTTTAAATTTTGCCACATATTTGATAACTAAGGGATTGTAACTTGTTTTGTAGCAACTTCTCTAGCCTAAATTGTCTTTTTTGGTGGTTCACATGAAAAGCATATTGTTTTCATTGCTTTACTTTACATTTACAAAGTATTTGGTAAATCAAAATTAAAATTGATAACGACAAAGTGAAGTCACCAGATTAACCAGCTGCGATTTGGAAACGCACATGTGAACGTGACCTTTGATGTTTGCTGGAATATATAGACACATATTTGAAAGCAGTAAGAATTAGAACTGTGGTGCTCATTTGGGGAAGCAGTTGAACAGTCCTTCTCTGGACATCTGTCTCTCGAGTATTAATTCCTACACGTCACCAAGAGAAGCCATTTAGACAAATGCGTAAATTGGACGGAGTATTCCTTTCTCATAAGTACCATAACTCCAAGTGCCTCCTTGATAGAGTTATTTATAGACAGCTCCCCACCACTTTTACTTTTGCGTGAACAGCGGAAAAAATAGAAATTAGTAATCACCCTCTTCAGTTGGGGTTAAGAGTTAGCTCAGAGAACATGATTTCTAACAAAATCTATTTGTAAGTCAAAAGGAATAGAATTTGATGTTGCTTAAAAATTACTACAAGCCTTGTTACTCTCTGTTTCTCATACAAGATGCCCTCATTAAATTCACTGTCACAAAGATGCATGGCATACAATTCATAGCTTTTTACCTATATGAAATATTTATGTGCAGAGTGCCTTCTCTTCTTCCCCTTTTAATTTGAGGCGCTTTACTAAACATCAATATATCTGTACCTGTGTGTAGCACACTGCTCCTCCTAGCCCAGTTTTGTGGAGGTTTGGAACTGGAAAGTTGGTTTCAGTCTTGTCCCAGTAGTTGTGATCAGCAAAAGCACCAGTGTGGCTGTACAACCCTCACAATGTCTTTCCTGGTACCTGAAAATTAACTTCACCTCCCATTTCCCTCCAGGAAGGTCATTGTAAAATATTCAGTGCTACGTCTGAGTGATATTATTCCAGCCACAGTAGTAAGACACAGAAATCACTGAGCCAGCCTCAGACAAATTCATTAGACTTGTTGTAATCTCAATTAATCTTTCTGCATAACTAAGATAAGAAAATTTAACTAACATATAGGAATGTTAAAATTACTGATTATTTGCCATAATATGTGAAAATATGCAGAATTATGAAAACTAGCCATCTTCATAATACATGAAATAACAAAAATTATTGTCTAAGGTTTCACCTAAGAAAGAGGAAAAGATAAGAATAGCGATGAGGAACCAAACAGAACACAAATGAATTGTCAAAAAGGTGGCAATCAAACATATCATAAGAAAAATTTACCAAGTAAAACCAGTAAGGATTACAGAGCATTCTGGAAAAAACCTCCATATTTGGAAGCACATCATATACACATCTGAAATATGAAGTTTTAGGGTGTTTAAAATCAGATTTGTCATAACTATTAATATCTTGCTGTCTGGTGTCTATTTTAGAAACACTGAACTATGTGTGCATTTTTGATGGTCTAACAACACACTCTCCTGTAACTGTAATTAGTGTGTTGGATCCACTGCACATATTAGGGGTACTTTTTATTTGCATCTTAACTTTCAGCTGGGAAGAGAATTTACATGACATTAAGTGATGTTTTCAGAGAGGTTTATATATGTTCCTGTTTCTTTTGAAACCCTTGGACTTTGGAGAGACTTTCAGAAAGATATTTTTAAGTTGAGTTGAAAAAATAACAAGCACAAAAAAAAGAAAGGAAGGTGTTTTTGAGGTTTTAAGCTCAGTAAATTTTTTCTAGTGACTAAGTTCTTTATTTGGCGGAATAAGCATTGGCTCAAATAAATGTTCAGGAGTTCTTAATTCAGCTCATACTTTTCATACAGATGCACGAAATTTCCTTAGTAAATTTAGCTATTCTGTGCCTCAATATTCCTCCATAAAGTGTTTATTGATTACACGCCGTGCATGCCTGCATCTAATATTTACAAACATAAATAGAATGGATACATCTATATGTAAATGCATGTATGCAAATCTTGGATTGGAGCACAAGAACTGGAAATCAGTGACTGACTGAATGTTCCTGTGTATTTTTGCAACATGCTGCATGTTACTGTTTCTTGCAAAACATGTTAGAACAAGGAAATGTGCTGTTTGACAGGGAGGAAAACATTCTTCACCTTGAAGATTTAAGGCTGGAAAAGGGTCCCAAAAATTCACAGGTTTTGGATTTGAGCTCAGACATTTCTTGTCCAGCTGGATAATAGGTTAGACTTCAGGTGTAGAAGGTGTTGTACCTGCATTTAAAATATCCTCATTCTAATTAATGATAATTCTCTGCTTCACAATCTTTAAAGTAAGCCAGCTTTTCCATGTACACTGCACTTAACAGAGGAATCACAAAATCAGGATCAGAGGTCTCAGAGGTTTACAGCCTTCTGCACCAAAATGTCCATGTAGCGAAGGCTAAATAAGGATGCTCAAACTCATGCAAACAAGCACTGTGGACAATGAAAACATTTATCTCAAATAAGTATTTTAATTCTGTTTGAAAAGATAGGTTATATTTTAACATGTACTTATATTTTAAAAGGTGAGGAAAAACAAATTTTATGTAAAAGTGTGCATGTGATGGAAGAAGCTAAACAAAAAAAATCCATTTGTTTGATACCATATAAGAATTTTTATTAGCCTAAGCATCTAAATGATGGTTCAGTTCAACAACTATTTATATTTTAGCTAAATTTGAACTGAAAAATGAGTCCCCATTCACACTCTCTGACCTGATGCCCTCATGATGCAAGGACTGTTCCCAGTTCATCACTGAAATGTTTACTTTTCTGCTGTATCATCACCTGGTAGTGACTGTGACAGGTTTGCCTGTCACAGGCATTTAAAATCTTGGCTCACATTGTAGAACTTGAACCAGCTGCCTGTGAGAATCAATAGTGAAACATTTCAAATACTTGTTTCTGCTCCATGTAATAGCCAAGGTAGTTGCAGGAAGAAAGTCAGCCCTGACCTTTTTAATGGATTACGCACTGCAGCAGAAGGAATAGAAGAACCTCTGAATGGATGACCGTGGATCTCACATTTACACAGTTTCATTAAAATATATGTCTTCATTAACTGAGGGGGGAATATGTGGGGATTTGATAGCAAGAACATATATTTGAAGAATTTTTCATCTTCATCTAAATCCTGGCCAAATCACTTTGGAAGTCTGGACTTTAATAGTAAAAATTTCATATGCTGCTACAAAAATTGAAAATACAATCATAAGTCAAAAATTAAGTGAACTCAGACAAGACTGTAATACTAATTAATGTGCACTATAGTATTTAAATCTCTAAGTCTCCATGACTTCATACTATTTGTGCTGGAGATGGTTTGATACTCTCATGGTAGGGATAAAGTAGTACAAAACATAAGCATTTTGAATATAATTACCAGCAAGGCAACAGCAAAAATTCAGGCAAACACATCTGGGAAAATACATGGAAAGATGTAGATATAAATACAAGTTTCAATATCATATTCCTCTGTATCTTGAAGAAAATCATGCTGATAAAAACAGAGGTAGTGGATGATGTGGGAGAATTACTCCAGGATGAGACAGTAAACAAAGTGAAGCAACATATTTAAGCAGAAATATTCTAATTGCTTACTGCAGTTTTATGTTATTGGAAAGTGTCTGGTCATTTCAGCACCAGACTTAGCACATAAAATTTTATTGGAGGTTTTTATACAGCTGTTGTTAAAAAGGGAGAGAATTTATTGAAACCAATGAAGCACACTCCTCTTGATGGCTTTTTCCCCCCTCATATACACCAGTTTTACATCATTGTAATTCCACTGATGTCAGTGGGGTTACTCTTGATTTCCACTGGGATAAAAGAAGGAAGACTCCTGCCCTTTCCCTTCCTGTGTTTTTATATAGCTACAGAATTCTTGCTATTTAAAAACCATGATGGAAAAGAATAGTAGAAGGGTTTTGTTTTATTGATTTCTTCTCATATTAAAATTTTTCACACTTTATGAACTTTGTTGGTTTTTTTTGAAGAGAGTTGAGTATCTAAACCAGCTGATCTCACTCTTTGACTTTGGAAAGAGTTCCTCCTAGAGTAAGAAAAGATCTTAATGTACATGTTTTAGCACAGTGCTGAAAAGGCAGAATAGATCTTTCAAGCTGTGGATGGTTTAGTTGCTTGGAAATAATTGTTATATATTTAACTCAATTAATTTATTTGTGCCTTGGTATCAAGCTGAGATATGAATGTAATATTTAACAACAGGCAGTCAAGAGCCTTGTTGGATGCTGTCATGGGTGGAGTGACGCACTTCGCTCCTAAGAGAGAAGTAACAACATGTTTATTGATACAAAACAGCAATTTAACAAAGTTTAATAGCAAATGCCACTGTTTTAACAAGATATGATGGCAAGGAACACATGATTATTTACTGCATAGAGGACAGGATCAGAAAAAATGGTCAGGGAGACCCTACCACTGAGTGATGACATTCAGAAAGGATCCCCCTGCTTTCTAAACTCCTTCTTAGAGGAAAGTCTAGGTGCAGCTGGATCAAGATGTAGTCCCACACTTGGCCTGATGTTTATATCTAAAGAATTATATGTCAACAATCAATCCTTGAAGTTTGGAAATAATTTTTTGAATCTGTAGCTCCCTCTTTCAACCCCTGTACTTCCTAGTCCTCCTCCCCAAACATCTCATGGAGGCGAAAAGTCCTCTCATCCTGCTCTAAACTGAAAACTAAAGAATGACTGACATAGAAAGCATTATTTGTCATTGCTCTAAGTCACTGTTTCCCTATCAAGCCTCTTCCCTTATCAACATCTTACGAAAAAGGTGTTCTTTGCTGAATTTGATATGTGTGATTATTCTTCATAGGGGGTCACACTGGTATTTCTTCAGGTGAAATTTATTAAAATGCCTGTGTTTATTCTGAGCTGACTCCACATTCCTGTAGCACTAATTTCCCTGCAGTGACTGGGAAGAATGTCATTCACATTCCAGCCCTGCAGAGGACAAACAAATGCTTTTCTGCTGTGCTCCTTTTGCAATACAGCCTCCCCCACATGCTTGAATAATGGGTGAAGCTGTGCAAAGTCAGGGATTCTGCAAAGCAGCAGTCACTGGTGTGTTGTACATCAAAACTACAACTAGGAATAGCTTCCCTGTCAGAACCTGGCTCCAGGCTTTATCTCAACTTGGTTTATGGTCATGAAGGACCCAACATTCAAAAGCTGGATTCTCAGTACCCAGGTAAAGGCAAGAATTATTTAATTTTCCTCCCCTCTGCTCACACAATGTCATGGAAAAGAATAGTGGTATCAATTTGCATTTATACCCAGGTCTACAACAGAAGATTATCATATTCATAATATTAATATTCCATATTTATAGAACTATCACGGAAACTTCTTAATCAACAGTGGGAAAACCCAAACCTCACCATACTGAGGGCTGCATTAGCAGTTTGCCAAGAGCCTAAGGCCTGCACAGAATTTCCATATTATATGTACATTATATGTCTAATCAAAATTAACATGCATAACTATATTTGCTTCTACTGCTGCTTTCCTGACAGACACATGGTAACTATTAGGGTTTCCCAGTTTTTCTCATCCCCTCCCTTGCTTTGGATGCACAACCTCTTAAAACTTCATTTGGTGACTTTGACAATCCACCTGACCTACCTGAAGAATGTGAAGTGTATTTCATGTGGCTATCTTGAGCCAAATTATTCCAAACAACATGTAGTTTAAAAATTATATGTCTTGACTAAAATGGCAAATCTTGGTGTGTTTGTTACTCCTAGATTTTGTATTTCCTCATGTTGTTAAATTCATTTCTGCCTTTGATTCTCCTGCTATCCTCAGGATATGCAATTGCTGCCCCTTAAGATACAAAATGACACTAAAACGCAGCTTTAAGTAACAGAACATTTGAAAGGAGGAAAAGTATAATCCAGGAGCAATTCATCTAATCTGCCCTGGACACCCACATTGAGAGTGAATGAATCATTCTCTGGAGATGTTTGTCTATCTCTACCATAGTTATAAAGCTGGGTCAGAATACTGGATCAAACAGATGGATTAGATTTACTGATGTGTAGAAACCTCTTCTGACTCAGGAGGTCTCTGGGCCAGAAGCAGTTGGCACCTGACAGCACACAGCACATTGGGGGATTTTCTTCCTATTAGGAATACATTTTTGGCCATTGAGAAGAGAAAACTTGATGAGCTAGGGAGACTATCTTAAGTCCTTATTAACTTTTAGATGGCAGAAATTTGCAGCCACAATTTGGACATTTAGCTGAGAATCCCAGTGAAGTGAAGTTTCAGCCAAACTAGTTCTACCAGGAACCAATCCCTTTTCTTGGCTGATGTGATGTTTCACTGGAAAGGCTTGAATGGGGGTAGAAAACTAATATTTAAGGCTTGTCTGCCAAAAGGCTTGTACTCACTGGGTTCAAAGATACTTGGAAGTGGTCTGCATCTCAGTCAAATTCTTCTCCTGCACTAAGTGTGAAGGAGATGTAGTAAGTGTGCTATGTATAACAACTCGTGTGACTTCATTGAAACAGCACATTGAAACAGCAATCCCTGACTGCTATTCTATAAAATTTACATTTTTTCCAGGGAAAATTCCATCTTTAACTAGTCTTTTGTACTCAAGTGACGTTCCTTACTCTCACATTTAAATAACCAGAAACTATCTTGCTAATTACATGCTGCTACATATACAAAAGTCATCCATCTACAATGAGAGAATTCACAAATCAGCACCACTGAACTACATTGTTCTTATGATGTTGCACTGCACTCTGAAAACCTACTTACACATCTGACTGTCCTCTATAAAGAGAATAATATTTCATGAGATATGCTCCTGAACATGTTGCCTAATCAAATTTAATCACAACCATGACCCCATGGTCCTCCTCCTGCCTCCCATTAGCACTCCCTCATTTCAGACTGCCAGGACATATTCTCAGTAATGATTTTCCTTGAAAGGTGTATGGCATGCAGCATCATTACCTCCTTAATAATATCATGTTTTCTTATACCCTGTCTGTCTGCATGCAAGTCTTTGCCCATTTATTTCTCCTCAACACTATATCTACTATTAGGAACAACCTTTCTTCTCCCAGGTAGTGAGTACTTCCCTCTGCCCTCCATTACACAGTTTTAATCCCTGACAGCATGGCAATGAATGCTTAAAATTTAACTTCTGAATACTGTATGTGTAAATATACCCATACTCCCTATTTCTTTGTTTACAAAACATCAGCTTCTCCTCCTTTCTCACAGTGTCCTGCAGTTAAGAGCATTAAACAAAACAGAAGCGGAAATGTGACCTCTGTGGTGCATTTGCATGTGCACACTGGACTAGTCAGCAGAGATGATGGAAAAATCTGGCTGGTTGGGTCTGAACAAAACTCTCAGCTGTAACCAATACCTACAGATATCAGTGAACAAGTTACCTATGCTAGTCAAAGGAATTTTTATAGGAGTTTGTGTGGAAAAAAAAAGAGTTTAGGCAGTAGGTAAGACCAGAAGTGCAATAGTTAGTCACCATTAAGTGCATTAAGGCCTGAGAAGCTCAACAATAACATCAGCAAGGAAGCTATTGAATAATCCATTTTTTTGCCCCTCTTCACATGAAAACATGCTTAAAGGAGATAGATCTGGGATAATCCGCCTACCTATAAATTATGATGCTATCTATGTCAGGCATAGCACGTGTGAGAGAGGACAAGTGAACAGTCACCACAACCCAGGCAGTGCCTTCACCAGCCGAGGTACAGCAGGGCTGGGTGCTGGTAACAAGGTTACTGACAACCTCAGAAAGACAGGTTGAGAATCCAAGCTGCACCTCCTTTTGGGAAGTGCCCCACCCAGGAGCAGCAGGAGAACTGGAGAAAGGGCTACAACATAGGCCTGACTGGTCCATCTAGGAGGCAGTGCCAGAGACGTGACTGGAGATGGATGCACTTAAGATACAGACAAGGTCCATCCAGGAGACAGAAACAGGACTGCTGAAACCTACAGTATAGATCAGACAAGGGCTGAAGGCCAAGGATGGAGCTTAAATAGACCTCCTGAGCCCATGGGCAAAGGCTGGGGGCAAGGGTAGGGGTCCCAGGTAAGGCTGGTCAGGAAAATAAAGACCCACAGCCCCATTTGTGGTGCTGACACTGCTACTGCTAAATACCTGGAACACAGGAATAAAAAGAACAGGCTTCAACCGATTTGCTTTTCATAATTTTTGCTCTCTTCTGGCCTCAGGACATCTCAGTCAACTCCTCAGTTTTTGTTCTCTGCATGATGTAGCTAATCTGGGTACTCAGGTTGTTCCCACCACTGCAAGGCTCCATTAGCATCATATCATTGTCTTCAGGTTTCTGATTCTTCAGAAGGCCGTTCCCTTGTTCACTTCAATGAGCTTTATATAACCAGATTGCTTTTGGCAAGAGGTTAGCTTGTTTTCTAGTGCAAAACTAAAACTAAAAAAACAGCTTTCACATAAATCTAGGGAAACCTTTCCTGTCATTGAGCCATATTTGGGATTTTGTCTCAGAGTCATTCTCTATTCTAAAAAATTGGTGATGCTTGTAGTTATTAAATGGTTCTCTTTTTTTTTTTTTACCTCTTGTCTTTAACTGTCAACACTCAGAAGATGAGAATAAACCCTTGATTTCAGCCAATGGAACATTTGCATTAGAGCAAAGCACTTGGGTAGACAAGGAAAACCACATTCTGTCTCAATGGAACTTGTTCTTGCTTAAAAACAAGGTTAGGTCTATCAACCTGAATCATCTCCAAGGCTTGCTGAGCTGCCAACACACTGGTAGCTGAAATGTAAATGAGATCAAAGCATACACTGTCCTAAGAACTGTGCCCATCATGAATTGCCATTTTGTCATCTTAATTTCAGCAAGTTGTGTTGAATAATTTATCTTGCCACTTTCTTTGTTTACTACTCCCAAACAGTGCATTGTGTCCTTCCCTTCTGGTCCCTGAGGACATGCTTTGCCTGTTCTGGTCCTGTGCTGAGGCAAGACTAGATTATCCACCATTTTTCAAGGAAGCTTAATTTATTTTGGAAGGAATTGCAGTTATGCAATCAAGAAGGGAATTTCTGTATTGCCTCTGTGTGGACTATCAGGGCATTAGAACCCTTGTCATTCCCAGAACAAACTCAGCACCCAAATGTAGACTTGGTCTTTTCCTTCACAAAGTGAGGGGAAGAATTCTATTGCAGTTTGTTGGTGTATTTTTCTAATTTTATATCTGTGATGCTATTTGTTCAAAGGCACAGTCAGAGAAGCCTGTTTTACATAAGATTTTGGGGAAAAGTAGTTTCATGCTTAGAAGCTGTATCTCTTTATTTAAAAAAACACATATATGCTTCCAAAACTGCTTTTTCAGAAAACAAGTGTCATTTCCATGATGAACAGTTCCATCATGGCTGAGGTCAGGAGCCCCTGACCACTGTCTTTTGGCACTGGACAAATTTTAATTTTCTTCAAAGTTTTTTCAGAGTTCTCACTAATGAATGTTCATTGCCACACACTATAATTATTTACCTTTTATGTCCTTACTTCTAAAGAAAACTTAGTTGTTAATAGGACCACAAAACAATTACCAAGGCATTTTCTTCATTGTTGAATCATTATTGCTGGATCATTTTGCTGTGACTGAGATTCAAGTTCTAGTGAATTCACTTCTGTTTCTCTATGAACATTAAACAAATCTACAAACCAAATAAATTCTTTATAACCTTTCTGAGGAAGAAATATTCCAAGACAAACACTCATATTTTCCTCTTCCTTTAAAATAATATCTCACAGTGAAGTTGAAAGGTCAGTAACTCGTTTGTGGACAAAAATAATATATATTGATGTTTAAAGTGGAATAAACTTGCTATTCAAAGGCTGATGCAATCAATATATGTCCCTGGATACCAAGTCTGGCCCATCAGACTAATTTTAATTTTATGTCCACTATTGGAAATTGAAAAATTGTTTGTGAAAAATGAAAAAGTTGGAAAGAAAAAAGGTATTCTTCTGTGTTGTTTATAAAAAAATCAGGTTTGTCATTGCATTGTGTCTTTGGTAGTGTTTTTCACATATGCAAGATGAAAAAAATTAGGCAGCAGTGGTTTGTAATACTTGTAAAAATGACAAAAATAACGTGCAATGCAATAGACAGTCAAATTCCAAATGCATATTGAAATAACCTAGTGAGGTATCTCTGGGATCATGCAGGAATATTAGATGCTATTAGTTGTATTACTTAAAAGAGTCCTCCATTTCTGTTGTTAGGCCCCCTGGATCTTCCCTTTCCCACTTTTCCAATCGTAGTGTTTCCCCATTCTTCTCACCCCTCTCTTCATACCACATAGAACTTCTGTAAGGGTTTTTAGGAGTGCCCAGTGCCAGCCCTGAAGCTGTGCTGGAGCCAGGCCGGTTTATACCAGCTGGGAATTCATTCTAATGGCCCCTTTGGGTCTTTCCTCACCATTACTACCAGACCTCATCCTGGGAGCTCTGACTGCCTGCCTGGCTGGACTCTTCAGTTGTTGCAGTGAGCTCAGCTGCCTTTGTTCCTCCACATGAACCATCCAGCCAATTTGAGTGGGATACAATTGCTTTGCGCTCAGTGCTGGGTATTTTCTCCTCTTCAAGTGCCCAGATCCTCCTGCATTCCCTGATAGTGCCAGGGAACACTCCGTTGGATTCAGGGAGAAAGCCAAGCCAGCAGTACTAAAGCTCTGTAAACAATTCCAATGGATTAAAAGCAAAATGTGCAGTGGTGTGCTTTCCTCAAACGTCATGGGCATCAAGAACCTGTGCTGCTAGAAGATGGAGACTCGGTAAATATCAAACACATTGTTCTCCTCCTGCCCCTAGTAGAGCACAGCAAACTGACTTATCCAGGCAACCCAGTACTGAGTAGGAGAAGTCAGTGGAAACCC
The DNA here is from genome assembly GCF_003984885.1 of Neopelma chrysocephalum. Classification (NCBI taxonomy): domain Eukaryota; kingdom Metazoa; phylum Chordata; class Aves; order Passeriformes; family Pipridae; genus Neopelma; species Neopelma chrysocephalum. Next base: position 1,053,926 of record NW_020897745.1, on the reverse strand, counting down.
AAAGAATCCAGATGATAAAACCTCAGGGGACAGGAATCTTAAAAGAATCAAAAAAACCACCACCACCAACAACAAAAACTTTAGTGAGGTTCTAAATATCAATGGTTCTTACAGTAGATACTTCAAGTACACTCGATTACAACACATCCGTGAGTTGGCAATGGAAAAATCCAATTCCAGCAGCAGAGATGACTTGCAGCTGCAGCTGATGGGGTGAGGGACGTGAATACAGAGAGCACTTACATGATGAAGGCAAGGCCGGCAATCAGTTGTGTGCTTCAAAGCAATAAAGCACAATCACTGTGACAACAGGGCCCCATTGTCAGCTCTGGCTCCCTGTTGAAAGGACTTGCACAGGGGAAGGGCCCTGTAGCAGGGCAGCCTTGCCTCCAAACCCTGGCACGCCTTCTCTGTGTTCCTTTTTTTTCCTTTCTCCTTTCTTCCCTCTCGCTTTGTAGCTGAGATTTCCTCATTAGGGGGCAATTCTTCAACATAGTTAAAATGTTCCAAGTTGCCTCACCTTGCTTGTATTTTGCTTTGCTTTCACTTCGGTAGTTCAGGTCACAGAAATGTCTCACTGCAAGTAGTGGCTGGGAGCCAATAAAGCAGGTGCAATTCTGTAGCATGCAATGGCATCATGCTGTTTGGGTACCCTGTACAGTGGGTAGGTGAGCATTCAGTGAAGCAGAAGAAACAAGTGTACTTTTCCTAAGTTTTGGTGTGCATGACTTGAACAAAGCAAAATTCACTGTTCAGTTATATTAAGAAGAAAATGTTTGTTTTTTTTCCTTCCCCAATCAGCAGTCTTTCTATCAAAAACTCTCTTTTCCTTTCATCACCCACCCTATTCTCCCACTGTGGACAACTTAATACTACTGGAGAGCCCCAGCTCTTTTCAGCTAAGCTAGCTTTTCAAAATAGTACAATTCTGTCCCTAATCATTGCATAATTCTTAGTTTCTAAAGCCTTTGAAATATGCCTTTTCTTTTTTCCAAAAGACCCATCATTTAGAAGTTCCTTAGAACGTAGTCTCCTGTCCCAAGCAACCATGATTGTTACCAACCTTAAAGCTTTGACAGGTTTACATTAGTCATGATTAAATCTTTGCAGTACAAAGAGGCATCCCAAACACTCACAGAAAAATAATTAACTGCTAGTCCCTAAACTGAGCATCTCACTGTATGTTTTAAGCATGGATAGCAATACAAAGAAAGACTTGACATAGAAAGAAAGAGCCCTTAACAACTAAGGAAATGGTTACAAGAAATTGAAATCATAAAGATAAAAGCATGGTCCTTATTAAATGGTCTGTGCAGTAATTTAGATTATGGTCACAGCACCAAGGCTGCCAGAGTTCAAGAAGTATTGGCATGATACTTTCAGGCACATGGGGTGACTCTTGGGGATGGTCCTGTGAAGGGCTAAGGGCTGGACCCAAGGATCCTTGGAGGTCCCTTCCAACTCAGCACATTCTGTGATTCTGTGACTCCATGATTCTGTGATTCTGTGACTCCATGATTCTTGGATTCTGGTTCTGCTCTCGCTGTAATCAATGGCAAAAATCCACAGACTTTAATTACAGCAGGGTTGAATGTGTGGAGAAAAAAAAGGGATATATGAAAAAGACAGCTACTACTCATAGAATAACAGAATATACTGAGTTGGAAGGGACCCCCAAGGATCTTTGAGTCCAAGTCCCAGCCCTGCACAGGACAACTGCAAGAATCACACCGTGTCCAAACACCTCTTGAGCTCTGTCAGGCTTGATGCTGTGACCACTTCCCTGGGGAGCCTGTTGTAGTACCCAACCACCCTCCAGGAGAAGAACTTTTTTCTAATATCCAACCCAAACCTTTCCTGACACAAGTTGAGGTCATTTCCTTGGGTCCTGTCACTGACCACCACAGGGAAAAGATCAATGCCTTCCCCTCCTCTTCCTCTCAGGAGGAAGCTGTAAATGCAATGAGGTCTCCCCTCAGTCTCCTCCAGGTTGTACAAACCAAGTGACCTCAACCACTCCTCACATGGCTTCCCCTCAAGGCCCTTTACCATCTAATACCATCTAATCTGATAAACTTTGTTGTCTGCTTTAGACCTCAGTCATCTTGCAGTGGCACTGAATTCACTACACTGAATGCAAAGTAAATGAGAATTAGCAGTTTTTCACTGTTACTGCAAGAACCTGACAGTGTTCGCCTGCAGTGTCTGTAGATGAGGAAGAGGTACTCAGTTCCTGTTTGCATTTCAGAGAGCCCACAGGATTCTAAAAGTCTTCATGCACCTGCCGTGAAAAAACAGCCTTTAAGAAGCAAGGAAAGAATAGTGAGGTGCAGCCAGCTGCAGAGGTAATTCTGTGTTGTAAAGTGCCCCACAAGCTCTGAAATAGGAAACTGAGGCAGTTTTTTCTACTCAATGCATTGTGGTAATCAGGTAGCTTATTTTCTGGCCCTCATGGATCTGGCTCCATACTAAAAGGAAATTAAAAGCAACATAAATTTATGCAAGGAATTGTTTTCACTGAAACCTGTGTGTCGTGGTACAGAATTACTAGAAGCCATGCAGGCCCAGAGGGAAGGATGGATCAAAAATGGCAAAGTTCATACATGTATATATTTCTTTGTATATCTCAAAACTCATCCAGCTGCTCACAAAGATATGTCCAAAATTAAATCAATTGAAGACTCGTAGCATCTCTTCAGAATGGTAATCAAATAGTACTAAATGCAAAGCAAAATTAAATCTCATTATTAAAACCTTAGATTAAAAGCAGCATCTGGGAGGATACTCAAGGAGATCTCTGTGTGTGCCCTGTGTTATGCCCCTGTCCTTGGACATCTGTTGTTTTTCACTGGATATATATAGACATTTGTTTTGACCTGGTACAGCCATCCTCAGTTTCTCTTTCGGATTTATACCCTATCTGTTTAATCACGACTGAAAATTAATAATTTCAATTACAAAGATTTCAATCATCCTGCTCTGTGTGTCATTACAAGGACCAGACTTCAGAAATCTGTATTTACTGGCTGAAAATACAAAGACTCTGTTGTATTCATATTGAACAAGTACATTGCTTTGAGCATAAAATAAAGGAGAAAAAAAAAAGGCATTTTCACTTAAAAATTATTTTACTCTACATTTCAATCCATATATTAATATTTCCTCTCTTCTTGTCTTGCAAAGTGTATCTAGTTATTTTTTTTCCTTGCAATTATTTTTTAAACTGTCAGAGATAACTTGAATTTATTTTGTTCAGCTATGTGGGATTATGCCAAGTAAAATCATGAAATCCTCAAAGTGAATAACATATGCCCTTGGCATCTTTCATACATTATTTGCACAACTGGGCAGTTTGCATTAGTCTTCTCGTAATGAGCACCTGAAACTGGTTTGTACGGATTGAAGAAAAATTAAAATTCCTCAGGAATGTTTGGTGCACCATAGATCAGTTGGAGGTCATCATGTTATTTAGTGTTTTATGGTGAATAAATCAGATGCTCACTTCAAAATCCCCCTTTATATGAGCTATAATGCCTCGAGTTCTTTATGACAAAGGAATTTTTATGAACTGAAACTGAACCACATTATCCTGTAAAGTAATGGGGCAGTGACACCCGTAATGAATAGGACATCACTCACTTTTTTGTATTCTCTGCATCCCACCCAGAGCACAAAAAATCTGAACCAAGCAGATGCTTCTCCCTGTGCACAAACACGGGGCACCTGAGGCAGTGGGGTGGGAGTCTTCGTGTCTAGTTTAAACATCCACATTAAGATGGTTGATTAGATTCTCCATAAAAGGGGAGTCTCCACAACTTCTCAATAAAACCCAATCTAGTGATAAAGCAAAATACCACCAAAAAATGTATGCTGGACCAAGAGAGGCAGGTAAAATAGCTATTTCCTGGCCCTCTGAGAAGTTTCCTGTGAATGAGAATTGAGAAGATGAGATCTTGGTCTTCGGAGCACATGGACAAGATCCTTTAAATCTGGCCCTTGATTTTCTGTTGCATTGTGTGCTTAATAGCCTTTACTTTTTATTGGCACAACTGTAAAACTATTCTGTGAATATAATATATTTCAGACCAGTTACAAGTGACCCAAGAATGTAGAAGAGTCACATTGTACAACTTGACTCATCATACACTTCATCTCCTACAGCCATTCATTCACAACCATTAGCTAAATGCAGAGCACCATATGGATTATAAAATGTTTCTGTAAAATTACTTACTTGTTTCTTAGAATTTGTCTCATAATTTTCCAGGTAATGTAGGTAAGACAGGTAAAAAGAATTCTCCTAATTATCTTGATAATTGAGGATAACTTTTTTACTGCAGTGTTTTATTTATTTTTCTTTGGCTTTATGGAAAGACAAAAATTTGTTAATGAAAAAATTTAATTCTTATAAGAAATATACAACATTCTGTAGGATCAGGGATTCTTTGCTGACTGAGATCTAGAGCACTTTTTTGACTGTTTCTTAAATAAATTTTGGTATGTGTTGTAAGAAGGCTATAAATGACTTGATTAATTTTCATGTGCCCATTCCAACCTCTTATCCTTGAAGAGAATGAACATACAATTACCTTCATTAGCAATATAACAGCTGATTGTTGCTTCAAATATGCATTTTGGTGCCGTTTCTTTTCCCTGAATGTGCAGCTCTGAAGAGGCAGGAAGTTTGTGGTATAAATGGGTCTGATGAAAAACTTCCATTTTCTGGCTTGGTCAGAAAAATTTCCAACCCTGTTCCTTTCATATTCTAAGAGGGAAGAACTAAGAGATTATCTTCTTCATAGTTTAGAGGGAAAGCAGCTCGGGGTCCAGACTAAAGGAGGTGATTCGTTAATCTTTAAATTCAGCTTTCTGAAATTTAGGTGTCTCATCCAGAGTAACTGTCTGGGCATCCTGTCAAGGGAATGGACACGGATAAACAACTCCAGAAGGCAACACATCTTATCAGGGCTGAATAACATCTCAGAATGGGCCTATTTCTCACTCCACTCACTCAGGGTGCCAAGGCATTCAGTTAGACTTTGTGTTTAACTGGTCTTCAAAGAAAGTTACGTTATGTAACAAAACTGTAAATCTTTTGCTCTCAAGCATTTAGCAGGTAATACCTAAGGAACCACTTTGGGAAAAAAAAAAGTGGTTTCTGTAAGATTTATTCCTTAGTTTTTCAACTTTACTGCTATGTCAATGGTGGGGTTTAAAACAAATGAGAAAAAGATATTTTATGGATCAAATATTGCTTTCACTGTAGGCCTTAATTTGAGGCACTGTGAAAAACAGATGAGAAATAAATGTTTTGTTCTTCTTTTATTACCTACATTTAAAATAAAATGTTAATGTTATTTCAGCTTCAAATATGTTTAAATATCATTGGTGTAGAGAAAGCCTCACATGGGATCTTAAAATTAAAGTATATTTAAAGAGTCTTGATTTTTATCCATTGTTCTTTTTGCCTTCCCACTGGCTATGTTTTAAAAATCCATCTGTTAATAATGTCTGTTCTTCCTTTCCATCCTATGGGAGATAGCAGGAAATAATCACATTTTCTGACTCTTAGAGAAAAGCATCAGAGGGTTAAAAATATATTTCACAAAAACAGTGAATACAATAGAAATTCGTTGCTATGTTTTGTTAAAAATATTTTAGTGATTTGTGTTATTATTACTGCTGCACCTGTTTTGCTTGTAACTGTTTATGAGCCAATGTTCTCAATGTCATTTCTGCTCATTCCCAAATCAATCAAAAACCTAAGCATAAAAAAACCCTCAATCAATGAATATAAATATTATAAAAGCAACTTAATCAAAACAAGAAAACCATAATAAATTCATATTCATAGCAAATATATTTTTCTGAACTGGTTACTAATATTTTTCCTTAGTGGATATGCCTTGTTTTTTTTTATTTGAGGGCAGTGGTGATGTGGCTTAACAGTTGAGTCCTGATTTACAGGTCTTAGTGTCTTTTAATCTCTTCAGTCTAGGCATAGTTATAGACTCAGGGATATAGGTATAGATAGAGCTTCCTACATTAGAAATACCTGTGCAACATTGGTGGGAAGCATTGCTATCCAGACAGTATTCATGGCTTTCTCAAGAAATTTGGTGAGATATGATTACAACAAAGATACTAAAGAGAAACAGAGAATATGTTTGAACCTGATTTGCCAATAGCATGAACGACTTTTAGAAACTATGAAGACTAACTCAGATAGGGGACATCAACTGCCTCTGGCAGATGTGCTAAAAGGCATAAAAAATAGGAAAAAAAAAATATGTTTTGCCTAAACAGAAACTCCTAAACTCAGGGGCTGAAGGGTGGTGGAAGAAAGGATGGAAAAATAATTTTCAGCCTGGCTAAGAACAGTAAAAATACCCAAGGACCTCCAGAACACAAACTCTCCTGTGGAGATCCATAAGATCTTAAAAGTCTCTTGACTGTAGCTTACCTTACCTGTGAAAGGTGTGGAGCTAATTTGTAATAACCTGTAGGTTTTGATAATAAATTCACACTTTAGCTGACACACTCTGTCACAGTACCTGGAATCCGTAATAGTCACTGTACAAGAGATTCCCCTGCCCTCCTCCTTTGAGCACCAGGAGTGAAGTGGAATAAATGGTTTCCCTCCACTAACTGAGCCCAACTTGTGGCTGTCACTGGCCCCCAGCTGGCTGCAATGTACACACCAATCCCACCTGACAGGGATTTTTGGTGTATTTTCTTGGCCACCTCTGTCTGTGACATGACTATTCACAGTTCTTCTGGATCACCTCTACAAGTTCTTAAGTCTCAAACTCCAGCTCCTCGAGCAGCCTGAGTTCTGCTGTAGTTTAACTCTCCTGAGGCAGATGTGCTAGAGGATTACATATATTGGACAGGAACTATGGTAAGCAAGAACAGAGAGCAGTCATTTTCCCACTAAGACAAGAAAGAGCATTTTAAAAATCTGACTGCAATGAGTTTTGCACTGTTGTGGGAGTCCCTGCCAAAATCTGTTAGAGCAAATCAGGTCTCCATATTTTTTTTTATTTGAACTGGTGAGGACTGATGATGAAAAACAAAGGAATCAGTTTTCAATCAGGACTCTAAAGGTATCAAATATACCTAGTAAATTATTTATAATCAGAGTACAAGCTACTTATGAAAAAAATTAACTGATCTCAGCCAAACCCTGTTTGACAAACCATTGCTTCTAATGGTGTATCAGACCCTTGGATTAAATGTTTGGTTTAAGATTTTGTTTGTGGTTTAGAGGACGCTGATTTAACAAACCTCATCTGTCAGTCTCTATGCAACCTTGGAAATTTCAGTCTTACAGACCCTCTGAGAGGAAACAGAGCTATACATTGAAAGCAGCATTGGCAGATTGATGGAGGCACATAGAGAGAGATCTTTATGTCATGAGTAGCTTAAGGGAGCATAAGTTGGTATAACTTCTGTTTTATTGGGGCCTGGAGGAAGTGCAAATTGCAGCAGCTTAGATCCCTCTGATGTTACCCACTGTGTCTAGATATAGTTCCAGCCCTTTAATACAGCACTGCCTGTTTCACGCAGAGTTGTGAGTGCTCATTATCTGACACCACATCCAAAGGCAACACTGAGCAAACATCTGTGGTGCTCTAACAGGGCTCTGATGTTCTCTGCCAGGCTGGTTTTGTGCATACATGGGTAGACAACTTCTGACCTCAGCAGCTGTAATGAAGGAACATATCTGACTCACTGGTGTTTGAAATGGAGGTGTAGCAAGTCTTAGGTCACTGTGCTTTATACAAATTAGAGTTTTGAGATACAATTTCATAGCTAGTTTTGTCTTTCACCAGAAAAAGGGAATGTTCACCATGCCCTTGATCTTCCTTAATTCTGCTTCTCTGACCTGCTACTGACCTCCCAACCCTATATTCTGCCTTGCTCCACCTTCAGTGTTTGTTGGATCTTTCCATGGAGTCACTAGCATGAGAGAAAACAATCCAGCTTTTTTGCCTGGATTTAGTTTTTAATTAGTTTCACTAAATTAGTGATATAAAGCAGCTTATAATAGGGTTAAACGTGTACCAATACCTGCTGGGAGCACGAGGGGGTGGGAGGAGGGATGGATAAGAAGGAAATTCCAGTTGTAGTAGTAGATGGAGTTACTACAGTGGCTCCCCATATTGCATGGAATGACATTCTTAATGCCATCTGCTTCTTGCAGTAGATATTACTCAAGTTATAAGATGCAGTTTGTAGCATGGGGTTTTTTTTTGGGAAAGACAGACACTCTCCAGCTTCTGGCTGCATGGGACAGAAAGCACTGATAACTCCAGGCAACAAAATGCAAACCTGAGGCAGAATGGTGGACACAGAGAACTGAAATACCTGAACTCAATGCTACCTGGGTAGGTTAAATTTATCAGTTTAGTTACAACAGCACGGGTTTAGTTCAGTTTACAAAACATTTCTGAAGTCCGGGATGACTTAGTAGTGGTTGATCATCAATAACACCCACATAGCTACCTGGGTGTAAGATACTTGTTAGAACATGAGTTGGTTATTTCTGCTTTTCACTGCATGGCTTTCTCAGAACATGTTAGAGACATCTCCTTTGAAATGTCAGGCTCCAAATTCTAGACTTTGAATTTAAACTGCATTTCACTTTAGGTACCTTACTCAAGGGTCTGAATTTTGCTTTTAAACATTATTTAACTTTAAGAGACTTTAAAGCTCATGACCCAGCCAGGAACCTTGAGCTCAGATTTTGGGATAGGTATCTTACCCTGCTGCTCTTAAAATACTGATGTATTTTTAAAGTTTTTTGGGATTGTTGTTTTTTTTTTTAAGGTAAGATAAACTGCAGAAACAATACTTAAATTCAATAACTCAAGTTGGAAATAATTTCATATTTTGGCTTTCAAACATCTACCAACAGAGAATTGCTCTCTGTTGTATGTTATATTTTTAGTTGTCAGCATCAGACTCAGTGTCAGTGCCAGGCAAACTGTGACACTAACTAGTCTTTTAAGTGTGAACTGGAATCCAACCTAAGAAATTCTCAGCCGAGGCTTCACACTGACATTATATAGCTGTATCCATACATTTATTATTTAGAAAAACCAGCCTGTAATGTTTCGTTTCAGTAAACTGAACTGATAGCTTTCAGCACTACTGGAATAAATCAATACAGGGCTTGGTTCCCGGTGAAGCAAAAAAGGTTTGCCTGATGAACATTTCCTAAGTTCTTGGTCCAGCTCTTGCCTAATTTAGGAAACAAGCGAATGATGCCTGGAGAATCTTTTAAGCAGGCTGCTCCTGCAGCTTGATGGACACAGGTACTTTCTTCCTGCATTGTCATGTCTTGAGGAATCTGGCAGCAGAATGAGAGCCAGAAAAGACAAAAGACAACTGGTAAACGAGGGGGGAGTGCTTTCATTAGGAAAACCAGGGTGAGTTCTTTCCCTCTTCTCTACACAATCGGGGCTGCTTTTATTCCCATCTTTATCTACTCACACAGGCAACAGTCAAGCCAGATAAAGCCAACGGGAACATCTCAGTTACTTTTCTTACATTTTGTTGCAAAAGGAGAAGTTTCTAAACTTCTTGATAACTATTTCAAAACAGGAAGGTGAAATAAAATTCTACCTTTTTGAGCGTTGAAAAAATGACACCTCTGCTGAGTTCTTAATGTTGTCCTGGATAAGACACCACGTTCCACTGGATCCTTTGGCTGCCTTTGCACATTGATCCACCTGGTTTAGAAAACTTCAGTTCAAAGTTTGGCATCATGCATGCATTATTTACATTATTGTACTGTAGATGTATTATTTACAACTATAATATAACATAAAGCACTTGTGGTGCTTTTTTTCATAATTCACTCAGTTTTAGGAGCTCTTTTTGTTGTCCCTAGCCCTCATTTTTTACCCTTTTTTGTTACCAGAGGAAGACTACAAGCATCTGTAAATGCACATATTTAATTTTCTATACATTGTTTTTTGAACAGAGAGTTTGTTTGGCTGAACACAATCAGCTTCAGCTCTGTTTCCTGTGGGACACTTTGTGTGCCTTTTGGCTTTTCCCCATTCCTAGTTTAAATATTTTTCTCTGACCTTGAGTGGGTACATTTGGATTGGACGTAAGGTTTCTTTCCAGTACAAGTACTTCAAATCCCAGAAAGTTCCCCAGTCCATAGTAAATTTAAGTCTTTCTTCACTACACCACCATCTCATCACTGCACTGAGAGTCTGGATCTCTGCCTGCCTTTGAGGCTTCATGTTTGACACCATTCTGGAGAATAATAACGAGGAATTTGTAACTTGTCCTGTGAGATCTGATTCTACCTTTTCCATCAGGTATTATACTCTCATATGCCACAAATGAAGGTATCTTTGCACATAATTACTGAAACAACTGAATAACTTACAAGATCAGTTCATCTTTCTCTGTCAGATTGCACAGATTTCAGAGGAGAGTTTTGTCTGTCTCTATTTTAGGAAGTGTACAGCTTGTTTTAGAAGTTACCCAAAAATAACATTTGCTCATATGCATATGTTTACCTGTCTGCCTGGTGTTTTTTGTCTCCTCACAGGCTGTGTTGTGCAGCAGCTATGGTGCTTAAAATAATGCAGGTAAATCTGATGTCTGGGGGATTAACTAATTCTTCACATAATTGCCTTGACAGATACAAGGTTAAAAAATTTCATTTCTAAGCCACAAGAATTACAATTAGCTCTATGGGCTGAGGGCTTGTTGCATGAACTTCTATAGCATCTAGTATATTATCAGTTTTTGTGTTATTTTCCTGACTAGTTCTAGCAAATAATAATACAGTCTTGAAGATTTCTGAACTGAGAAAATAAAACCTGCACATGAAGAAACAGACTTTCTTTTCAGTATATCATTTTAAAATCTATCACTTATGCATAGATTTGGTATTACTTGTGAGTTTGGTGTGTTAGGTACTGCATATACAAGAAGATAGAGAGATGATCACTCAATGTACAATTGGAATACAGGTCAAGATTCTGACAGTCTTACCTAATGACTCATTTGCATGATGCTCTTTGCCCCTTTTAGAGAGAAATAGGCATGTGCAGGATGTAATTAACCCTCCTGTCCCATCCAGGCATGGGTTTGTGTCACATAAACAAAGCATAGATGGAAAGAACATACTAAAATAATACATCAGGGTCATATGTTACTTTGTATATGCTGATTGTATGGATATGTACTTGATTCACATACATTCATATACATTCATGTACATAGCTTTCATTTGGATTTTTAGATAATTTTTGGTTAGTTAATATCCACTATAATCAAAGCAGATCCTTAGAATTCCTTGGTACCACCTCCTTTGACTCCAAAGGGAGCAGGGACAAGTATTTCACTTGTAGATATTTACATGAAAATGCACCATTTGAGATGGTTTAATCCTTAAAGGATATCACACACCATATTGAGACTTAGATTCCTCATTGCAAATTCACAGAAAATGTTCATCCTTGTTAACTGGCTGATCAACACTTTTAAATATCAGGGTATTTTGTTACTGTTCAGGAATACAGTTCCCAATTAATTAATTGAATTCCACATCCATCTTTTTCTAAAGGGTTCCTATGCATATGCAAATAAGTATTTATAGGCAAATAGATGAAAGTGAAGTCACTTGAATATTTAATATCTCTGTCTAAATGTTCAGTTCATGTTATCAATACACAGAGATATTGATGTGCCCTTTGACTACTCACTGTTAAGGGCAGCTGTTACTGATATAGCTGGTTGTCACTAGAAAGATTTTAGAATAACTTCTAAGTAAATTTTCATCTCTTGGAAGTCTGACGTTCTTCACTTTGCAGCAGGACAAAATAACCTTCGAATCATTAGTGGCAAGAAAATCTCTCAATGAAAAATTACCTCCCGTTGTGGTGAGTGGGTTTTTTACATGCAACATATGTTTTCTTATGGAAAAATTTCTTATTATAGATTAAGAGAATGAAAATACAGAAAAGAGGTAAATGCTCAGACATGGGCTACACTTCAAATCCAAACAAGATGATAATGGCAATCGTCCTTATAAAAAAATTAATCAAACAATTATATTTACTCGAAGCCTTAATTGACTCTGTGCATCTTCTAAAATCATAAACTTTATCTCTTACATTGTCTTCCTTTCTGATAAGCAGGTTATCAATTAAAACACATGCATCTAAATGTGTGTAGTGGATGGCTGAGGAACAATGTTATACATGGTATTTACTCTCTATTCAGTTCTTTAAAGCCATGTTTTGCTAAATAGATTACTTTGATTTCTCTTTGAAAAAAAAACAAAAAAAATAACAAAATTACCATCTTGAGTTGGAACAAATCATCATTAATACTGTGTGGATGAAATCAGGTTTCGCTAATCCAATTAAAATCATCTTTGATGAAGATTTAAAACAGAAGAAAGAAAACCCACTTTCCTTCCTAATAAACCTCCCCCCACCCTAAATATTAAAGCCCTTTATACAAGGTTAAATTTTTAAGAATATGGAATCTTTCAGAATTATAAATATCTTTTTATGCAAATGCATTCTAGTAGAAAATGTGTGGAATTTAGTGGAAGAAGTGTCAAAATAAAAATCTAGTAATTCCCATTCTGTCATTACCAGTTGTCAGTCCAAGACAGTCCAAGAGCTGAGATATGGATGGTATCAAATCCTGTTCTCTGAGTTTTGCTTTTTTTTTTTCCTTAGTCAAAGCTTTAAGATATAAATAAACACAAACCATTTCAACCTTGGCATTGACTTTTGCTGTGATCACAACATGTCCATCTTCTTACCTTAGCCTGTGGGATCCAAAGAACTTCTCTGAGGGAAGAAAATGTACCAATTCCTATGTTTTGTGAATGTTCATTGTCCTAAAAATACTTTTAGTATGAATAGAAATGCACTGCCAAACTGGGGCTGTGTCGTAGCCTCTGCTAAGCAGCCAACATGTCTGTATGTTGAAAAAGGACAGTTCAATACCTATTTCAGAAAACCCTCCTGCACTTGCAAGAAACTAATTTGAGTCTCAAGGATCAGTAGATCAGTAGGATGGCACAGACAGAAGCACGTAAACTTATGTACATGTCCAAAAAGTCCTTCACTTTCCATGTAGATGTGATTAGAAATGATCAATATTAGCCTATAGACTACATAGAAACTTTTTCATAAAACATTCCAACTCTATGGACAAATATTTTTGGAAGTAGAAGAAGATATGTATCAGATTTTCTTGAATTAAACCTGGCCTTACTGATTGCTTTTTCTCTAGTGTCTCTTGGAAGATCATCGTGGTTTGGATTCAGCCTGTGGAACAAGAAATATATATTTAGAGTCACAGAAGTATTAAGGTTAGAAAAGACCACCAAGATCACAGAGTCCAACCATTAAGCCAGAACTACCAGGCTCACCACTAAACCATGTCCCTAAGCACCATATCGACATGTTTTTGAACACTTTCAGGGATGGTGACTCCACCACTGCCCTGGGCAGCCTGTTCCAATGCTTGAAAGCCCTGTCAGTGAAGAAATTTTCCCTAATATCCAATCCAAACCTCCCCTGGAGCACCTTGAAGTCATTTCCTCTTGTCCTTTCACTTGTTATGTGGTAGAAGAGCCCAATCCCCACCTGGTTACAACTTCTTTTCAGGTGTCTCTGTAGATGTTCACATGTGAGTTAGACATCTAAGCTCCCATTGCAGTCAAATTAGATCCTTAAAATCCCTTGATACCATCTCCTTTGACTCCAAAGGGAGCAGGGACAAGTATTTCACTTGTAGATATTTACTTGAAAATGGATCATTTGAGATGGTTTAATCTTTAAAGGATATCACACACCATACTGACGCTTAAATTTCTCATTGCAAATTCACAGAAAATATGCATCCTTGTTAACTGGCTGAACAACACTTTTAAATATCAGGGTATTTTGTAAATGTTCAGGATCATGGTTCTTAAGGCATTAATTGAATTCCACATCCATCCTTTTGTAAAGGGCTCCTATGCATATGCAAATGAGTATTATAGGTAAATGTATGAAAGTGATAGCTCTTGAATATTTAATGTCTGTGTCTATATTAATATTTAAACTGGTCCAGAGTGTGGTCTTAAACATTGGTACATTGTACAAACTGCTCAATTATTAATATTGTTTCTGACATAATTTTGGCTCATTCTCAGTCACCCAAACCAGTGGTCACAGTCTGGTAGGCAGCACAAATCATGGGATCATAGAATGGTTTGAATTGGAAGGGACCTTAAAGATCATTTAGTTCCAACCCCCTGCCATGAGCAGGGACACCTTCCACTAGACCAGTTTTCTCAGAGATCCCTCCAACCTGGCCTTGGACACTTCCACGGATGGGGCAGCCACAGCTTTTCTGGGTGACTTGTGTCAGGGCCTCTCCACCCTCATAGGGAAGAATTTCTTCCTAAAACCTAACCTAAAACTGCTCTCTTTCATTTTGGAATCATTCCCCCTTCTCCAGGTCCTTGTAAATACTCCCTCCCCATCTCCCTTGTCGTGTCCCTTCAGGTTCTGGAAGGTCACAATTAGGTCAACCTGAAGCTTTCCCTTTTCCAGGCTGAACAATCCCAATTCTCTCAGCCTCTCCTCATATGAGAGGTATTCCATCCCTCTAATTATCTTGATGGCCTCCTCTGGACTTGCTCCAGCAGGTCAATGTCCTTCCTGTGCTGGGGAATCCAGAGCTGGATGCAGTACTCAGGGTAGAGCCTCACAAGAGCAGTGTAGAGAGGGAGAATCCCTTCTTTGAGCACAAAAAAAAAAAAAAAAAACCAAAAAAACCCCCCCCAAAAAAACAACAAAAAACCCACCTAAAAGAAATACGCAGAATTGCTCTCAAGTACTCACTGTAGCTGAATCATCCTGTTCTGGAGGGAAAGAATGTTCGGCTCTGTGAATGCAATGAATCTTTATTTTTGCCACAGTCAGAGAACAGGTAGAAAAGGCTCTTTTAGTTACTAATACAGATGTTGCTCATAAATATTTGACCTCACCTTTTACCTCTCTTTCCAGGATCTTTCAGGCTAGGTGTTCCATTCATAGAAGGTTTGAATTCATAAGCTTTTAGAAAAAGCAAGCAATCAGCTACAGACCACCTTTATTCCATGTGTTAAATATTCAAGGAACAATGATGCATACCTTAAGGCAATAAAGCCACAGTACCTGCTGGTTCTGAGACTGAGCAGGACCTGAAGCAGCTTCTGAAAAAGAGGCAGATCACCACCATCCCCAAAAAGTCTATTATTTACTGTGAAGCTCATCTGCATTTCAGAAGTCTGACTGTTTCCAGCTGCACCAGGCTGATAAGCCTGAAGAAGGCCAAAAAATTTAGGAGATGGTTCTTCTTGCTTTGTTTTTTAATATAGCTAATTTAGGGAATATTTTTGACAGTTTTTGATCAGAATTATAAACCCTTGATGATACAAAATTCATAGGTATGAATATACTTCTCTCTATAACATCAGTGTGTGTCAGAGGGGAAAAGCACATGGTAGCACATTCAGGTGACTTCATTTTCACACAAAGGTGAGCACACACAGAAGGCACATGGAAATTTTTATAGAGAGGCTAAACAGCCTCTATATCAAAAACTTACTAGATATAGACATATTGGAGTTGTTCTTAACCCAAGCTAATAAAGAAAAATGTATTTAGGAAGACTTCTATTAAACGTAAGTTAAACACAATGTTAAGGGTGCGTGACATTGCATTAATGTTTTGAAGATTGGCATTTTCAGATTGTCAGTCAAAAAAACAGAGGAGAAGCTGAATAATTGACATGCAACCCCGTGAGAGCTCCAGGCTGCAGGCTGAGTTGCTGGAAAGCTGCCTGGCAGAAAAGGACCTGGGGGTGCTGATCAACAGTGGCTGAACATGAGCCCAGGCATGCCCAGGTGGACAAGAAGGTCAAGTTTTTCTATAGTCTTTATTTCTTCTTTAAAATAACACAAATGAACAAATAAACACAAATTTACATCACTAAAATGTAAATTTCTATGCTCAGATATCTAGGCTATACTATTAAAGAAATGTTGGAATCACCATCCCTGGAAGTGCTCAAAAGGCATGTGGATGTGGCACCTGGGCACAGGGATTAGTGGTGAACTTGGTGGTGTTGGGTTAACAGTGGCACTGGGTGATCTTGGAGGTCTTTTCCAACCTTACTGATTCTATGATTCTATAAGATTAGCAGCATCCTAGAAAAGAAATTTATTGCTGACAGCAAAAAGATATCTCTGGGTTGTGAAAACTTCATTCTTTCTGGTGTGAACTGACCACCCAGAGCTAGGAGGAAGAGGAGTGATGCATTTATACACTTATTCCATAATAATTAATAGTAGCTACTAATTTTTTCAGAAATTTTCTTTGGATTTGAACTTGATGGACCAACTCTGAGTTTAGAGTGCTGGTCTTATATACTTTTACTTCTAAATGTCTCTAGTACAACTTTTGATTATCACTGTGTTAGTATAGACCATCATACTCAGCACTGTAAGTAAGAGTTATTTGAAAAGCATTTCTTGTTATGAAGAGCTTGTTCTACAAATATCTATTTTATCAAAATGTTCTTATCCAAGCAGTCTCTGAGCCTTCTCCCAGTGACTGGGAAGTCAGTAGCACAGACATGGATCATACCATGACTGCTGAATAACTGAATAACCAAATAGCAGCCCCAAGGATGTTTAATTTCCAGTTACAGGTGTAGTCATTGTGAACCACTGATCAGGGCAGAACAGGGAAAACTGTCACCACCTTGAAGCCAAATAATCTAAGCCATGATTCTTGTTTTCATATGTATTTAATCCCTCTATTACACAAGGTATCATGCAATTTCTAATGGCTTTCATCTTCTCTCACACCACTTTCAAGCTCTCAGTTGATCTACCTATATAATCAGCATGCACACACATTCCAGGCTGTAGTGCCCACATCCATACAGTTCATGGGGTTTGTTTACATTTCAGAAATACAGTTGTGCATTTTCCAGTTTGTGTGTCCTTTCCTACTGAATGCCAGATGTATCTCGTGTATCCAGTACCCTGTAAATCTTACAAAGCCTGTCACAAGTTCTTTGATGCATCACAGACATCCACCTTGTCAGCCTCACCTGCAGCTCCTTCTCACTGACTCTGTTAAGTTCATTACTTCAGGTGTACAGCCATGACAATTAAACTTCTCATCTGTTAAACTTCCACGGCACTTATTTCTCCTGTGTGCCTTTCCTTTCTCTGTCTTTACCACCTACTCAAAAAATTGGAGTAATTTTTATTCAGCTTTTGAGCTGTTCTTCACCAACTTGAGGTCTCTTTCTGTTTGAGTTGTATGTCACAGTGTCAAAAAAAACCACAATACTGCCAAGAATGATGTTGTTTAATTATAAAATTTCAAATTAAAAAGAATTTATCAGTATTCAGCTCTTAATTGCTCTCTCTGTGTTAAAACTGCCCACTCTCATTTATACTTCCCTGAAGATTTCAGTGCTAGTACTATTATACATTTCTTCTGGACCATGGAGTAAGGAACTGCACATCCCAATTATGCAAAGAATTATGTGCTCAAATTTCCTTGTATCAGCAGCTATGCAGTTGACTTATTTTACAGCACTGAGTTGTAAGACAGACAAGCAAATGACAGGGGAACAATGTACAAGAGACTCATATTAAGTTTAGTCCTCAAGCGTGAGATTATCCTGCAGACATTACTGAGGAGAAATCGTTGTGTAATGAATGTCTCTGGATCCACTCGTATATAATGTTACTACATAATCTTGTTAATAAGTACACGAAGCTTCCTTTTGTAATATTTACATTTTTAGATCAAATATGTCTGCTGTGGGACGTTTTTGGAAATTCATTGCTTCAGTAACTGGAGAGGTTTTTGTTTCAACGTGAATACAGTCATTGTCTGTTTATTAATTTGTGTGTAAAGACTGATGTTTAACTTCTTTCCAATTTTTTTTAACTGTTTCTGGTTTTATGAACCAAGTTTTACAGAAAGACTGTATTTTACTAAAGTAAAGAAAGAAAATTCTAGTTATATCTCAGATACTATTTCATTATTATTCTAGCTATACCTGAATACATTTGTCTCAGTGGACAGATCTATGATGTCAGGTAATAGATGGGGGAAAATATTGCAATAATCAAGATGAGAGCTGCTAATAAACTTGCTGAGATCCATAGAAAATTTTATGTGGGGATGATAAGGAGATAATCACACCCAGAGAACAGGCCCAGTGATCAAAACTGCCTTGATGATACAGGTGGAAAATACAAAAGAAGAGGAAGGATCACATTTCAGTTGATTTAGCAAATACAAAAGCAAGAAGACAAGGATGATATTTCAGTTGTTTCAGCAAATACAGACAGTGTCAAGGAAGAAAAAGAAGGAAGTCATGGCCAAAATCCTTCAAACACTAAAAACAGGAGAAAGAAGTAGAGGATTTACTGACAGAAGAAAGCTGTGCTGAGGGAACTGGAGAAAATACCATAGTACATGCAGTAATATAAAAAACCCAAACAAACAAAAAAAACAAACAAAAAACAGGACAAAGAGTATGTATTGTCAAAATAAGTTGGAAAAAATGTATACTATTCTTCACACAAAAATTCCCATATCTTTATGTGAGGGATTACAAAATGGCTTTCTGACGCTCAACAGGGAGAAGAGTAGAAAAGCCTGTGCAAGGCAGGGCAGAATCAAAGCAAACTCCCCCAAAAGCTCTGAAATAAAACACCAACAAAGAGTATTCAATAGCAAATCCAGGTGTGTGACTCTCTTCAAACCTTCATTTTGCACTGCACAATACATTAGTTCCCAACCAGCACAAGACCAGAACTAATACAAAATAAATTCAACAGCATCCCTCTTTTTTTTTTCCAACGCTGAGCCAAGCACTAAAAATTCAGAGCAAGCCTGAGTGATAAACATCACTCCCTCTATAAATGACTGGCCCGTTGCTAACGGCAACAACTCTGTTCCTAAAGTTAGCTGAGCTCTTACAGTGGCAAATTCGGTGTCCTCACGTAACTTGCAGGATTCAGCTCATCAGTTTTGCCAACTCCTGCAGCCATACAACTGCATTTAAGCATAAACTTTTCCTTTCTCTTTGCACGACATTTATCACAGGAAAATACAGTTCAAGTTAGATCCTGAATATGTAAGCGGAATCAATACTTAGTCTTGCCATTGTGTGACACCATTTTATCCCAAATGAATACTTTTTGTTTGTTTTAAATAATTTCCTACATTACTGTAGGACAGATCCTTTAATTCCAGATGCAGATGGATGGAAGTAATTCATCTAAATTATGGCACACTGCTAAAAGGGGACTTAGGACTAAACCATGTGTTGCTTGGGGTTTCAGACTGTAGTTAGCAGATGTTTGCTGGGATGATGTGATGTGAGAGGCAAACATTGCATTAGTTTATGGTTGTAGTTTTGCAAAAAGATACACACCATATCCAACCTCTGGGGTAAACGAGATGATAAAAACAATCCCTTGCCTTGATTTGTGCACCTTACATTTGGGTTCAGAGACTCTTCTGTCAAAGTCAATGAGGAGAACAAAAGTTTTTTACACCAGAACTATTTATGACCAATTCAGAATCAGTTTTGTGATCGTCATATGATATTTGGATTTAGGTTTTGAATTCCAGTAGTGCAGAAAATTGTGAGTTATAAATGGGGTGTCTAAATTGTTGTATTAAACAATGCTTAATATATCCATTAAAAATTTCATTTCAAATTCTTTGTTTGTTTTTTTTTTTTTAACAGAAAACTGCATTTTGGATTAAGAGTGTTTTCTTCATAATTATAAACTGTGGAAGAAATTAATTTCAGCCATGTAGAATCTTAGAATCATAGAATCATTTAGGCTGGAAAAGACCTTTAAGACCATTGAATCCAAACACTAACCAGCACTGACAAGGCTACCACTAAACAAAGTGTCATATCTACCTGGTTTTTGAACACTTCCAGGGATGGTGATTCCACCATGTATTAGTGACAGAAAAGATAGATGGGGAAAATGTCAAAGTATCAGTTCATAACCTTTACAATATTGCACTTGGAGCTTCATAAACTGTAGAAATAAAATACAAATTATTACTTTTCTTCTTTTATGGCTTTTCAAAGGAGAGCATAATTATCTAAAGTCAACACTGATTGTCCCACTATAAAAATTATTACAGTCACAACCTGAAGCCCTAAAGAGAATCAGGAGCTGGGAGCATAAAGTGAACAGTACACAGGGGTATCTACTCAGAGCTGTGTATTACCTAAACTGATTTCAGGGCAAAAATAGATCAATTAGATTCATAATTGTAGGTTGGATGTGTCTGTTCCATTTTGTTCAGTTTTATGCCATGGAAATTGTAACAGTGCCTAGGACTGTTTTGTAAGGAGAGACACCCACTTCCTCCTGCTGTTTCTGAGTGTTAGACATGGAGATGAGGGCTGGAGGGAAGGTAAAAAAAAATCATAGAATCACAGAATGATTTGGGTAGGAAAGGACATTAAAGACCACCCAGTTTCACCTCCTGCCATGGGCAGGGACACCTTCCACTATCCCACATTGCTCCAAGTCCTGTCCAACCCGGCCTTGAACACCTCCAGGGATGGGGCAGCCACAGCTTCTCTGGGCAACTGTGCCAGGGCCTCACCACCCTCACAGTAAAGACTTTCTTCTGCAAATCTAACCTAAATTTGCTGAATAAATAAGGAAATACCTTTTTTTTCACTGATTTGCTGTTAAAAAGGCATGATGAGTTTCTATGCTGGTTTTACAGGCTGAGGTAAAAAGCCAAAAGAGCTGATGAATCAGGACATGGATGTTACAAAAAAATCCCTTTGAGTGAGCTTCACAAACTTTTCACCTCTTGCCTCTGAAACACTTTGCAGCTGTTACTGCTTGTGCAGCACACTTCCTGCAAGGTAAATAGAAATCTGCTTCCTATAATGCTTTGCAAGCATTATTTGCTGCCATAAAATATGAATAAAAGCATAAAATATTGAGGAAGGTATAATTTTATAGTACATTAAAAATAAAAAAAAAAATTAACAAGCATGACAGGTTAACATTTTGCAAGCATCAGAGGAGCAGGTGAATTATGGCATTATCGGCAGCAGAACAAGCTATCTTGTGTTTAGCCCTGGAGTTCTTTATTTCTCCAGACCATTTCTAATTAGAGTCTTGAAATGAGATCCTGCCAGCAAACCCCTAAATTACAGGCAGCAAAGTGGGGATTCAATCCAGATATTTCTGGTGTAGTACAGGACTGTGAGCCCAACACATTATGTTCTGCATACAAAAGCATTTGGGTTGTACAGGTACAGAATGATTATAAGGAAAAAAAGGTGTGGGTGTTAAAAAAGGGAGAGAGAGAAAATAACAATTCCCCTTGCAGATGATCTTCATGGGTACATTTACCAATGGAGAAATTGCCATGTTGTACATAAAGAAAACACAAAAGTGTTTTGCAGAAAAAAGGGTGAAATTCCACATCAGTATATTTAAGAACTGAATTGATCAAGAACTGGAAAAAACAGTGTAAAGCAGGAAAGGGAAAGGGAAGAAGAAAGAAAAAAGAAATGAGAAAAGGAAAGAGGAAAGACTGAGCAGCAGGAGAAAAAAAGCCTAAAACTTCCTTGTGTCTAGAATAAAAACCATGAAGCCTTACATTGTTAAAATATAATACACCATTGCAAGCAAAAAGCTTTGTGTCTTGGACAAATCTTTCTTTTTACTGACATCTCACATAGGATATGAATGTACATGTATGAGAAAAAAGAAAACCTCTTGTTTTAGACTATGTTAAACTTTACCACAGATTTTCAATACCTATTTGATATCTATGAACGGACCATGTGCTTTTTAAGTTTAAGACAAAAAATATCTAAAACAAATTATATCATAGAATGATAAAATATCATGAGTAAGAAGGGACCACAAGGATCAGCAAGTCCAACTCCTGGCCCTGCACAAGACATGCCAACAATCCCACCCTGTGCCTCAGAGCATTACTCAAATGCTTCCTGAACCCTGTCAGGCTTGGTGCTGTGACCACTTCTGTGTGGAGCCTGTTCCAGTGCCCAACCACCTTCTGAGTGAAGAAATAATCTAAAATGTAAAATGAACTAAGAGATCAAAGAAATATTCTAGTTAGACTGCGATCTAAGGTTTGCTTCTAGTATTTTTATTCTACAGCCAAAAACATCCAAAGTGTTTGTGTTCCTCCTTAAACCAGTCTCTTGAATTTGTCACTGAGTGAATCCACCAGTAGAGGCAAAGGAATTGATCAGATGCTTTCTGAAACTATATCCTTTGTGGATAGTAACTGTATAAATAAACAAACAGAGGCTCTGATCCAGGGATATTACTTTGAGAATCTAATGATAAATATTAGTTTCTTAGCAGAGGACACAGGAAGGAAACCAGTCATGTGAAATCAGTGGCACAGGTTGCCTGTGTGGTTAGTGAAGTGAGGGCAGCATTTCTGCAGGTTTCCAGGGGGTTCTTTGCTTTACCTAATGACCTGATATCTTTACAGTCAATTAATTTCCTGGTGTCTGTAGGAATATGTAGTCTGTGTAGTACTGGAAAGAAATGGGGACTTTCAAGATTTTTTTTTTTTTTTGAGAGTTAGTGATATTTTCCCGCTATGTAAAAAATTAGGGAGGACAAGAAATATTGAGAAAAAAAAATTTTAAAGGAAAGTGTATTACTGAAATGCTAGGTTATCTCATATGGGGAAGATACAATAGGCAGGGCAAATGAATAGGAAGGGCAAGTCAGTGACTGTGTCTTTTGTCTTACTCCATCTGAGAAGCAAAAGTAAATAACAGACTCTAAAAGAAACAAATAACAGACTCTAAAAGAAGCAAGAAACATGAGAACATAAAGCTAGGGAAAAATTGAGTGGAAAGTTCCATGATTTTCTTTTTTTTTTTTTAATAGAATGGTCATTTCAGTACTGAAACAGAGATTGGAAATGGCTCTTGGAGCAATTTGATTTTGGTATTTCAGATATCTGGCCTTGTTGGATCCAGGCAAGACAGAGGACGGTTTCTACTTCAAGAGGGAACAACCCAACAATAACATAGTCGAATGTTTGTCAGAATTATTCTAATAGTTATAAGCTGTGTGATCTGAAACTGTCAGAGTCAGAAACAAATTGCAATAGAGAGAAGTTTTTGATGCCCATTTGATGGTCAGAAACGAAAGGGTCAAATGCAAAAGGAGGTATGAGGTCCAAGAGGAAGGAGTTTTCATTATTCTGGTGAGTTGAACTAAATATTGCAAAAAATAATGGTAAAAGGAGACCTAGTAAGGAGCAGAGTAATTGTTGGTACTAGAGACACTGGTCCATTAGCACAATTTCAGCTACATCGAATTCTCACTCTGGTAAAAGATCCGGCACAGAAAAGAAAATGAAAAAATAATAATATGAAGCCTTTTTTTTTTTTATTAGCAGGGAGGGAGATAATCTCAGACAATATTGATTTAATAAACAATGAAAACACAAATAAGGAAAGAGTTCCATTGAATTTACTAAACCAAGAATTGAAAGACTGAAAAATTTCAGTAAGGCAGAGAGATGGAAAATCTGTGAAAGATATAGTAAAGCAGAAAGTACAGCTGACAACTGTGTTTAGCAGAAGAAAGAGGATACAGTTCATACCAGAAGGCAGAGCATTGTACAGCAACATGCCAATCTCCCAGAATAATAAAAATTATCTGAGGAACTTTGGCCTTAGGTTACAGCAAACCCTTACTTCTGTTGTAACACAAAAAAAACCAGCATAAACGAATGCTGAAATTCTTAACCAAAAGTAAACATTATAATTTAAATCATAACTTACAGTTAACCTAATGATGAATATTTGTAAAGGCAAATGAGAATATATACAGGAATTCCTCATAGGATGTTTGTGGTCAGTATCCACATGAACTGGAGAAAAATACAGTCCTTGGAAAAATATAATGCAAAGGCTGATGCTTTCCCACTATGCAGGCAGCAAAACAAGGTCAAGGATGCATCAGTAGCAAAAAGACAAATTACTGAAGGGATGTAGCCACATGTCTTTATGGGAATAGAAGAGCTGCCAAGAGAACGTAAAATCAAACTTGTGACATCAGCAATTCTAACAACAGCCTCTGACCTCTGTATTTTCTTGATAGAGAGGGTATGAAAAAAAGAGAATTGAAGATATGAGAGGTATTTGACAGATGAAAGCACTTTAGGACACATAGGCAATGAAAGCCCATAAGTTCAGCAGAAAATTAGCATATGTATGTGGAGAAATAAAACTGGCTTCTGAAATTAGCTTGTTTATCACAAACTAAATATTTTCAAAGTTATATACTTTGAAAGTCCTCTTGGCCTTTCTCCTCCCCAGCTTTTTCATGGAAGAATCTGAGCATTAACTGTATTCATCATTATATTTGGAAGGTACTGTGTCAGCTGGCTCCCAGTCAGCATCACTCTAGCAACAGAAAATTTCTGAAAAAGAAATCTAGGATGGTGCCAGGGTTGCTTGGCATCCTTTACCAGGCAGAAGATGTGTTGGTTTATGACAGAAACAAAACTCAGGATGTTGAATTCTGAGATACTTTCAGCAAGCTGGCCTTGCTCTGAATGAGACTGCTACCTGTGAAAAGGAGCAGATAAATGTGTGCTGTTTAACAGTCCTATTTCTGCAATTCCACAAAAAGCTCAGCAAAGTTGGTGAATGCAGCAATTTTGCAACGGTCAGAAAGACCAGATTCTGGAAAGGAAGTAACAAGGTCATTTAATATAATAAAGAAGTATTGATACACCCGCCTCTTTGGTGAAATATTCTGTATTATTCCTGTCATCCAGAGGTAAAGGCAATGGATGTGAGAGCTGTTTGGTATATCTATATCTCTATCTGTGCCCATCAAAGGAAATCTGTCTGGAGACAAAAAACCCCACACCCTGTAGTATTCATAGAAAAATTTTCAGAGAAATCAAAACATTGTATGTTCCAGTGTGTAGGGGCTACTCACAAAGCCACAGGGACCAGCAGAAGGCCCAGTCTTTACACATCTGGCAGTTTTATAACACCCAAACAGACTGAAGCACCTCTGCCCTTACAGGATTCATGTTCAACAAATAACCTTTTCTTTTAGATTCAAAGGCTCTGATCAGATATGATGCTTTCTTTTAATCTTTGACAGCAGCAAATAGTCTCAGGGAAAGTCTTTGTTATGCAAAAACTCATGTGAAAGAACAGATTTTTGAGGAAGATGCTGAAGTAAATATATTTTAATACTGACTGACAATAACCACATTTTCAATCAATCATTTTTTTTTATTTTTTTCGTTCAGTGTGAATCAAATTTATTTCTTGCTGCTCAAGAAGAAAGAGTCAAGGGGATGAAATTCCAACAGACCAGTTGCCAGAATAGTAAATGCAGGTTGACATTGGGATTGTGGAATTAAAGTATTGTTAATCTTCTGAGACTTCAGAAAAGCTGCTCTCCAAAATCCTACAAGAGCACAAACAAGGGCATCACATGAGCGCAGCAGTTTGTAGGGTTTGACTAGGGCAGTTCAAACCTAAGCAACAGCTGTGAAGAATATAGTGTGGGAGGGAAAATAAGCAAACAAGAATATCCAAACACAACTCTCCCCCCAGGAAACAGTTGCTAATATCATTAATCTCTACAAAACTACCTGACAGGCCTTGGCAATAGGACAGCAACAGTTTTTTTGTTGTATGTTTGTTAGATTTTTTGAGAGGACACACACATGCATTATTGTTGCTGATTATTTCTCCTTGTATACAGACCTGGCTGTCCCTTCATGGTCTTCAGCTGCACATGTCATCCAAAAAACTAAAGCCATTGCTTGCCTGGTGTGAAATTCCTAAGCTTTTCATAGAAAGGCTGTGAGCCCTGTTTTAGCAGCTCTGAGCTCCTCAGCAAAGAGAAGGTAGAATAGCACATACTTAAGAAAAAAAAGGTAAAAATCATGGGGAGATGTGTGTATGACAATTATGACGTATTGATCACTTGCATCTGGATTCTTTCCAGTAGAACTGGTAATAAGTGTACCAGGAATGGCTCTACTTGAAGCACTCATTAATCTTAAACCCCAGAAGTCCAACCAGAAGGAACTGTTAAAGCAAAATACCAAGGTATAAACTTGGCAACCATAATGATCTAAGGTAGGAAAGATGAAGAACCACTCCTAGAGCAAAAGGATCATTTTTATTCCCCTTAAAAATCTTAGAAATCTTCTGGTGCACTTTGTCAGAGGTCTTACTTCTGATGACTGCAAAGGTATTTCTTCAAAGGAACAAAGTGCTACCTTCACATTTCCTATTGCAGGTAAGAGAAAATGTGTAACTTATAGTGGTGACAGCAGGTAAAACCAGAGGGGTGTCCTTCCCCCCAGTCCCTCTCCCAGTCTCAGGGAACTGCACATACAGGCTTCAGGAGAACTGATTCAACCTAATCAGAGTTCAGAATTTAATACAGATTTCACTCTATGCCTGGATGAGAAGATACATCAGTGGAGACAGCTGTGAGTGATTTGAAATAGTTTCAAACTCTTGATTTAGAGAGGCAGAACACGTTTTAATATGGTGGGAAAAAGCAAACTCTCAATTTACTTCATGGGTGTGTCAGTTAATATTATCAGTAAATTGTACCAGCCATTAATTCCTTTATAAATGAAATTCCTTAAGGTTTTTCTTTGAATGATGAGATGTAAAATCTGTTCAAAACCTCTGTCATCTTCTAAAGTAAACAGAGCAGTATGCACTTGAATTTAGAACAGCACACAAAATGTCAATCACTGAAATTAGAGATTTGTTGCATTCAAAATTTTATGCATGAGAAGAAACAGTTCTGAAGCTGTAGATGGTATAAAATCTTCCCTGCATAGTCACAGAGTAAGAATTTTGTGATTTAAATGTCCTGTTTTATCTTTGTCTCTATTTTGTTTAAGTATCATATTCATATTTGTTCTTGTGTATTCAAATGTTTGGTTCTGCAGTGGTTTATTAACATTACTGTTCTGTTTTGTGGGAATTTCCTCACAAAGACTGATACAAAATATACCTGCTGTCTGAATATACACATTTCTATTCTTTTTTTATATAAGAGATTTTATTTTATATCTTTTCCCTTAGCTTTTAGAGTGTGTAGGTGTAGCTTTGCACTGCTCCAGGAAACTGAAGTGTATTTCCTTTGTAAATCTTGTAACTGTTGGTTTTGTCTCTTTGGGAACAAGAAGAGTCTAGAGAGTTCCTCCAGAGAAAAGAAAGTTCTGCTATAAATATTTAACATACAGAGGGATTGATCTCCTAAACCATTTGCTTGTTTGTTAAAAGGATGTACAACTCCTCATTTTTTGCTTGCATTCCACCAGCACCTGCAAATCCCAGTCCTGAAATAAGACCTGGCTCTGTTTGGCAGTGGGGAAGATCCTTTTTGCTCTGTTTTGGGGAACTGGTGTGGGGTATATTTAGTTATGCAGGACAATTTTGAATTTGCCAACTAGTGCCCTCCATGGCTCATGTAACAGCCTGGCCCCAGCAGCTGCTCTGCATGAAACCACTGCGTGTAAGGGGAAAATTTAGCTATATCCACCCATTCCTCCATCCATCTCTCAATCCATTCATCCCTCCATTCATTCATCCATCCAATGTTACTTTCCTTGAGGGCAAAAGAATGGACTTGGTTATTCATTGTACAGATGGAAGCTGTGAGCCCACAGCTCTTCGACAACCCACGTTTTAGCTGAACGTGGAACCACTTTATTCTCCACTGGGCTCCAGTGGCAGATTCTTACCTCAAATACACCAAATCCAGGTGAGACTCGTTCTTCAGACTACGAAGAAAGGTGAATTGGGACAACATGGCACAGAGAAAAGGTGGCTTATACTCTGAGACGAAGTGTAGCTGATGCATTTCAGAGAAAATCCCTGCTTGGGTGGCCTGGCTGTCCCCAGAAATCAGAGATCACCTGGACACAGCTTGATGCTTCTCATGGCCTTGGGTCAAATATTTACCTTGTGCATAGTCACTGTATCATATTTACTTCTCATAATCTTTGACTTTTATGTATTTCATAGTGGTCAGCTGAGGATACTCTTTGTTTACTTTCATTTTTCACACCTCATGAACACTTCTGTTCTTTCTGTCTCCCTTTATAAAGCCAGGGGTGAAAGTGCTACAGCCTTTGAACTTTCAACAAGCTGACCATCCTCCAGGTCTCAATGGTTTATATTCCTGCTGGTATATTCAGGGTACTCACAGCATCAAGTTTTGCAGGTTTCCTTTGCAGGCAGATAGGTATTGATAAAAAATTACAAATGCCAGAATGGCTGCAGGAAAAAAAATATAATTTCCTAAAATTCCTATATTTTGCTATAATTCAGTTTCTGTGTTATGCTATTTGCATAAATGTGTTCTTTTTGCTTTCAGCACTGAATGTCTCAAAGGTGGTGTTAGGGAGGAAGGAATGTAAGTTATTTCCCTAATGTGGAAGGACAAAGGGTTTTTTCCTTGACCTTGTTAGTTTAAAATATTTATAACCAGAAGACTAGATGAATAATTCCTCTGAACAATGTCCTATAACTCTGGGAAAAGATAAAAAATTCTCACTTAAATGAATTACATTTTGGAGCTCAGAATTTTTTTATTATTTTACCTCAAGTAATCCCACTAAAATTTAATTTAAGGATTCTTTAATTAAAAGCAGAGAAATGAAACAATTGCAAAAATTATTCCAGTCTCAAAAAAAAATCTCTAAATCTATCTTTTTTTCTCAACAAATCCAGTGAGAGGGAGCTTCAGAATACACTCCCCACACATGGTTATTTCTGCTGTGCAACTCAATGGAATAATTCACAATCAAAATTTATTCATGTCTTCGAAACTGCATCTCATTTTTCATCTCAGGTGTCTGGATCAGAAACCAGTGCCAGCAGTAAGACATTCCCAGCTGCACAATGTTATCACACATGAAACCTGATTTCCACATGCCTTCCCATTAAACACAGGCTGTCACCTACAATGATTGGCAGATATAAATGAAGACACTAATGGATAAACTGTTGGGGACTCACAATTCCTTTTATAAATGCGTATTCTTTTCCTGTGTCTGTAAGGAGTAGTTTATGTCACAGTTCTTGCATTTTCAAAGTGCAGTTAAATCTTATCTTCATACACTTGGGTTCTCCTGACAGGATCTACAGCTTTGGACCTTTGTTTTGTTTAGAACTTGTTAGACTTCTGCTATTAGAGAATTGGAGCACATAATGATGTTTAATTCAGTTATCCTCATCATACCCTGGAAAGTAGTATAATACCAATAGCTCCAATTTATGGTTCTAATTTATGGCATGAGAGTATTTTTGTGTTTATCTTCTGGTGAAACACATCTGGGCACCACAGCTTAAAATTACTGTACACTTTAGCCATCTCCTATGGCAGCTGTGCAGATGTGGGTCACTCTTCAAAAAGACAACTACAGAAGGAGGGAATATGATCAGATACAAATCCCTTTCTCTCAGGAAGACACACACCAAAACTAGAGATGTTCTAGCTTTGAGTCTGCCATTGGAGGCAATTTGAATCCTTCCATCTTTCAGGTGTTTTCATTGACAGAAGTAGAAGGAATAAACTCTTTCTTTTCTGCTGACTTTGTCCCATTTTTAGGAAATAATTTAAAATGATTTTCAAATTACAAAACCCAACAGCTTCGTATAAAACCAGTATTTTATGTTGAAGGTGTATGTGTATTAGATTGGACATAGAATCATAGAATGGTTTGGGTTGGAAGGAACCTTAAAGACCATCTCTTTCCAACCCTCCTACAATGGGCAGGGACACCTTCCACTATCCCAGGTTGCTCCAAGCCCCATCCAACCTGGCCTTGGACACTTCCACGAATGGGGCAGCCACAGCTTCTCTGGGCAACCTGTGCCAGGGCCTCTCTACCCTCACAAGGAAAAATTTCTTCCTAATACCTAATAGCCTTGAAAACCTCCAGGGTTGGGGAATACACCTGAGCACAATTTTCCATGGCACATAATTCTTAATAACAAGTGGACCCATCAGACACTTTAATATTTTTGGTAAATATCATTTTACACCACCCCCTCTGCCCCTTTTTTGCTTTGTTACACTCTGCTCTCACCTTTGCAGCTTCTGCAGTGATTTGTCAAAAAAGGTCTCTCATCCCCCAGCCCACACAGAATACTGATTCAGTGTTTAACCTGCTGGGGGAATCACAGGGGGTAAAAGTTTCAGTGCCTTTTGTATGAAAACTGACCCTATGCTGAATTTGCGATTCCTGCTGAACAGCCCTCGGGGGACAGATCGCTGAGGGACGTGAAATCCTGAAAAGGAAAAAGAGAGATTGATGGTGCTGTGTTGTACAAAGAGGAAACTAACTGGAAAACAAAGGATATGAAGATACTGAGAGAGGAGATTAGCACAGAAGTGATGGAGGGAGAGCTTTGCTTGGAAGGAAGTCAATAATCTGAATTCTATATATACAAAACATTGAGGATGCTCATCTTTCTGGTGAGAGGATCCAAGGGTTATCTGGTGAAAGAGGACAGCTCCACTTTCTTTTTCCAAGAGAAAATTACCTTTTTTTTTTAAAAAAAGGAAGCCTTACTGGCATATGCTACAGATATTTTTTGCCTTTTTTGGGTTTGCCATAGATGGATGTTTTCGATGTTTTTGGAAGCCAGAGAATGTCTCATTGTCAGATGCTGAGATTATTTTGTACCTAAAATAATAGGTATAAAAATAGCATCTGATACAGCACAGACATCTCTTTCACTCCTACTCCCTAAAAGGGCAGGGAAGAAGCACTATCATGACTCCGGCTATGATGTGGCTGCTCCTGAAAGCCCAGGCACATCCAGCCTGCCCTGCAGAGCTACTCAGCTCCATCAGTGTGACTCATATTTTAAATTGTAAGGGAAGCACTTGCAATGTTCAAGTGTGCATTTTAAAGTCAAAGCAAGCTTGTAAAATTTCTAAATTTGTATATGCAGAGCTGTCTTGCATCGTGTACTTTCTGCTATCTTCAATTACACTAATAAAATTTTCATTTCGGGGAAGAGGTTGGATATAAAACTGGCTAAATTCTTTGAGTTCTTTTTTCTTTCTAGATTATTTATTAGTGATAACAACTAATGTACTGCTTAAGGGTAATGAATCTTATTAAATGCACTTTAAATTATCTCCTAAATTAATACAAGAGTGCAGTTCCAGTGCTAAAGACCCACATAAGACTGGCAGAAGAACTAATATTCGCTTCCTATGAAAGACTCCATCCTGCCTCCAGCTAAATTATGTATATCCAATCAAAATCTTGTCCCTAATAGAGATGTAACATATGTAAGCAGGTTAAAATGTTATGTACTACTTATGGGAGATGTCTATAGATTTCATTCAGAGAGTATACTCTCTTCCTGCAGCCACTGTGTGATAAATCATTCATTTTTTTTATTTTTTTTTGCCTATTTCTCAATGTATTTAACAGACATTCTCAGCTAAACCCAACAATTACCCTGCCCATGATACAGGTCAGTGTAATCCTGCTACAGCAGTATGAGTGAAGGGATTTTGTCTTCAGGGATGGAATTATTGCTTTAAGATGTAAGTTTATTTTGGAGGTGAAAGTCAGATTTCTAAAATTGAAGGAGTGTGTACACGTAGCTGGTTAAGAACACATGACTTCACATATTCCCCAGCTTCTCCAGCCAGTTTAGGATAGTCCCTGTCAAACTGCCAGTTCCTCCTACCTTACCTTCTCCTCTCCTCCCCCTGCTCTCATGAGCCTGGCTTGGCTCTGGGGAAGTATTAGATGTGACTGTAATAAGAGAATACTCCATGGGGATGGTTGTTTGCATTCCCTTTAGCCTGGATATCCCATTAATATTCTGTCTTTCGAACACAATGCCAAGCTTGAATTTAAATGCATCTGTGTGTCCCTCCTGCAGTTAACAGAGATGAGCCACCACAACAAGTCAGGCTCATTTCAGCTCCTGAACGTAAGAGAGAGAGATTTCAGGAAGGATTACTAATAAAGAACACTGAGGAAAAAGTCTGGAAAAGAATTACAATATTAGTGGTCGGGTTTTATACTCAATAAATTCTTCCTTTACATAATTATGTGGTAAATAATTTCCTTCATCTCCCCCTGGAGGGTTTGACCACTGGACACAATGAATTTTTAAGTCAACTTCTCAGTAGCATGGAGGTTTCCTGTCATTCCTGTGACCAGAGTCAGGCTGTGTCTGCTGCCCATGATGCTGCTCGGTCTCCTCTGACACTGAAAAAGTTTTCAGGTACTGCAAAGTAAGGCTGACAAAATTGTTGAACACAAATCAAACTAAAAAAAAATTACACCAGGTGCAAAAATAACCTGGAATTATCATTTCTTCAGAGACCAGAAGGGTCTAAAACTTTGGCATAATATGAGATTTCTATGTTAACTTCAAATATAAAGTAGTAGTTAGTCATGAAATGCATGTGTTAAAAATTCACTGAACCCATTTCAGTATTGGAATAGTTTGTATAATTTCTACTATTTTTGATGCTTAAAAATAATCTTTCCCTTGAATATTTCATAACTGAGCTACTACAAACATTCTTTGAATTTTTGGAGTAATAAAGTTTCCATTCTTTTAGTTAAAGTTTTCTTTAAACATTCTTTAAAGTTTTCACCTTCTAATTTTCAGCTGATACATCATATTCAAACCTATCTGTCCTCTGAACATCACTGTCATCAGCAGCTAATGTACTGGTCTGCTGTTTTTTCCCCATCATAATTAGTGCACAGATATGTCCATCTCGAGCTGTTACAGCAATACATATTCAGAACACACTGTTTAGAAATACATGGGCAAAGCAACTAACAACCAGAGCTCTCCTGTATTCCTTCCTGGAAAATTCTCTGTTTCATTTTGCATGATGTATTTTGCACCAAACCACCAAGACTGTGAGCACTTGCTGTAACTCCTGTGGTTGAGCTGCTTTCTGAGCTGTCACCCCTAGTCAGACACAACCATGCCCCTTAATTTTCATGGATTCTTGGTATTCTTGACTGCCTGACATATAAAATTTTATCACATAATGACCCTCTATTTCAGGCTGTTGCAGCAGTACGAGTAGGGCATGGGAAGATCATTAGATCATGGAATGGCCTTTCTGTAATACAGAACAGAGCTATACCAGGGATTCCACTGCAGGGCTCAGCTCTTCAGAGCTCTCTCAGGTGAAAATACTTCTGCAGAACCTGAACTGAAAGCAAGAAAACAGGCAAACTCAGTGATTTATTATTTTTATTTATTTTTTATTGAGACAGGCTGAAGGAATTGGGGATGTTCAGCCTGGAGAAGGGAAGGCTCCAGGGAGACCTGCCAACACCTTCCAGTGCCTAAAGGGGCTCCAAGAGAGCTGGAGAGGGACTCTTGAGAAGGTCTGGAAAGACACAATAAGGGATGATAGCTCTGGAAAAACAGAAGTCTGGGTTAGGTTGGATATTAGAGAGAAATTCTTCCTTTTCAATGTGTCAGGTCCTGGCACAGGTTGCCCAGAGAAGCTGTGGCTGCCCCATTCCTGGAAGTGCCCAAGGCCAGGTTGAACGGGGCTTGGAGCAACTTGGAATAGTGGAAGATGTCCCTGCCTATGGCAGGGGGTTAGAACAAGATGATTTTTAAGGTCCCTTCCAACTTAAACCTTTTTGTGATTCTATGATTTGTGGTGGTGTTGGAAATCAGTAGTTCCACCTGATTTCCAGCAGGAGTTGTCCCTGTCCAGGAGCTGTTCTCGAAGTTAGGGTTTATTTAATAGAATTACTCCTCTGCAGAAGTATATTTCCATATAGAAAGAAATCATTAAATGTCCGTGAAATATGGAAGATAGATTTCATAAAACCTTACCTTGTGTAAAGCAAGATAACACATATCCACACAAAAAGTGCTGAAAGAATTTGATGTCAGCATCACTAGGATACATGTTCTTTTATTTGCTACCTGCATACCCTTGTACTTAAGGGTACATAGATATTTTTGATTTATAGTAGTATTATCATTCAGTTGGAATAATATTAATTTATTAAGAGTATCCCTTGACTAATAAAATAAATATTAGAAGAAAAAAGATCTCCCAGATAAAAGAAATACCATAGGACACCTGCCCCATTAATGGTACAAAGACTGTGACCTTTCATAATTATTTTATCAATAATATATCAATTAATAATTAAAGCTCTATCATTTATAAACTGGAGACTCAATTAGGTCTCTCTTCAGAGGATAATGACACCTTGGCAATGAGAGGAATACTTGATGGAGAATAATGATTGATCAAATTGTTAAAATTATAAAAGTGGATTAGGAAAACAAGATGCAGCATAAGGGACTCATCCTGCAAACTCTCACTTGGCCTTTGTGCCCTGACATGAAAATAGCAATAATAATAAATATGGTTTTATCTCTTTCTCAATAGGGAGGTTTCTGATTAAAAAAACACTCTAGTTTTTTTCCCATGCCTTACTTTTTAACTCCCTTGTTACTGTGGACCAAATATTTACAATACGCTGTTATTGCAGATTTGCATATGAAATGCCAAATGATGACTGGGAGGGGTTTAGTGTGGACAATCAAAAGAGTTTGTTTTGATTAAATAGTAGAAGGGTTGTCTTTAAATACCAAGTTTGGGAATATAAAATGATTACCAACAGATAGGAGTGAAAAGGAGTGGAAGGGGAAGAGGAAAAGGGAGGGAAAGGGGTGGGGGAAGGGAGAGAGAGAGATTTCTTCTCAGGGACAACATCCCACATACCACAGTGTCAAGTCAGTTCCCTTTGCCTAATTCATCACAGGCAATGCTGCATTGCATGAACCACTGTAAAGTTTCACTAGGGTAATTCAGACTCCTGTAGCAAACATGAATAATTTTATGGATTTTTATTAATCGGAGTTTGCAGATCGGATAAGGTGATGCAGAGGAAAAATGAGCTATTGTATCTCTCCGTGTAAGTTTTATAGAGCTGTTGTTAACACCTGGGGAGCTCAAGCAGGATGCCAATGAGACATAAAGGTACTTCTGGGTGGAGATGTCTCATCTGACTGGAGCAGGCAATGAAGGCTTCTGCACTCAAGGAGCAAGATGCTGGAGTGCCTTTAATATCTTGATTAACTGGAGTGTGCTCAGTGGTCAGCAACGAGGGTTCAACTTGTGTCTGCACATGTGCATTGGCTGAACATAATTTTCTCCTGGTAGATGAGCCAGTCTGTTGTGATAATATTTATGATGAATTATTACTATCCTGGCTCTGCACCCAATGTATTCCTCACTCTTCATGGGCTCTAGAGGGAGCCTCAAGCATCAGCTGAAACTGGATCCCTAATGCTGAGGGATAAAGAGATGAAAGTCTTATGGAACATCACTGGTTGAAGAAGTTTTCACTTTTCCTTTGTTTTTAGCTCACACTGGACTTAGGCAAAAGAAGTCTTGCAGTTCAGTGAGTAGTTTTCAAAATTCCAGCCTTTCTTAGAAATGGGTGCATAAAAGTATTTGCTAAACCCACAGGAATGCTTTGGCCATTTTACAGAAGGCTTTAAACACAGAATATAAGACATATTATATGCTAAGGCTCCGTCACGTCTGCATTTCCAAGAGATAACAGCACTGTACACATACAGTGCCCACAGGTTTTTCTCCCTTCATGAATTTAGGCAGTTTTACAAACAAAGCATGTATTATGTATGCAGGAGGGAAATGTCTGCTTCAGAGAAGCTGATGTCTCAAAGGTAAACATGTATAAATGTTTATACATTTTTTAACACATATTATTTACCCAGAAGAACACAACAGCTGCTTCAGAGTTGTTCTGGGCTCGGTGGTAAATAGGTATTTTGGCAGTTGCTCGAAACAGAAATGATTCTTTCGTTCCATTCCATTCTACCCTCTCCACTTGTTATTCTAATGATTATTCTAAAGGAATCAGGTGTCAGAGTAGATTGATTTCACTTCACATGAGGCTTCTCACAGATTGGGTTGGTACATCCATGAAAGGCCCTGAGTAGAAGGGTTTTTTTGTTTTTTATTCTCTGAGTCATAATTTAGTCTCTGCTCCCCCTTGACCTTGTGATTTGCATGGCCTTCAAATAGAGATGGATTCTTTCCTATTCATTCTCACCTGGCAGTATGTGTGCACTGTGATGTGTGTAGGTGTTCACCAAGTAGCCTCATCCCAGCCAGCAGTATCAATCCAATTGGAATGGCACGGGATTGTTTGGATCTGATTCCTTGCCCTACTCACCATCCAGAACACCAGATGAGCTTGAAAGAAATCTCATTGCTACTGTCAACGCTGAGAGAGAGACCAAATGCTCTCACACATGCTGCAATGACTTCACTGATGGCTAGAGAGACAAAAATTGGCTAGACAGTTGAAGACATAACTTCATCCTACAGAACAGCAGGAATATGGCCCCTCCAGCCTGCCTCTCCCAGCACTGGGACCCAGGGCTCCAACAATCTCCCCAGTGGGTAGTTCACAGGTTATTTTTGCATTCAAGCCTACAGCCAATCACTAATTAAGCCCCAAGTGCACACACCACGTGCATCACTAATACATCTGTGTTTTGTATTTTGTGATTCTCCTGGCTATGCTCATTTGTTACAACAGCAGCTCTTGTTCTTAGCTGAAATCCTCTGCATCACTAGAGATGGTTGTTAGCCAGGATTAGTCCTGTTGTGTTTTGTGCCCTGAAGTTTATCACCCAGATCTAATTTCTGTAGTCTGTGGTAGCTGTTCTAGTTGTTTTCCCACTGGCTTCCAGCCTTCCAGTACTAACTGGGGCTTACAAGAAGACTGGAAATGGACTTTTCCCAAGGGCATGTAGTGATAGGACAAGGGGGAATGGCCTTAAGCTAAAGGAGGGAAGGTTTATATTAGTTATTAGGAAGAAATTCTTTACTGTGAGGGGTGTGAGGCCCTAGAATAGGTTGCCCAGAGAAGCTGTGGACACTCTATTCCAGGAAGTGTTCAAGGCCCTAGTTGGATGGGATCCTGAGCAACCTGGTCTAGTGGAAGTTGTCACTACCCATGGCGGGGGGGCTGGATCTAGTAAATCTTTCAGGTCACTTCCAACCCAAACCATTCTGCGATTCTCTGATCCTCATGGCTCTAAATGAACCAGTTGAACTAATGGGAAGGAATAGATCATATCACTTCTGTGGCCATATGTGTCTATCTGTGCCAAATACGATTTTGTTTCGTGTAGAGAAGTGGTTATGTCTCAGTTTGCTCCACTTCACATACCACCACATCAGTGCAAACTCATTTGCACATCAGTGCAAACTCATTTTCACCATGATTATAAGTCCAGCTACTGAACAATTAAATGCAGCAGCACATACATTGGGATGTCTTCTCTCAGACTATGTTAAGGATATGATAAACTGCATAGATGGATGCAGAGAGAGCTGAGGGCTCCTGTGTGTTAAGCTGCCACAGAAGATTCTCCACAGCATCTGGAGAGCTTTTCACTGAAAATAAACATGATTCATTAAATCAACCAGTAGAGTACATGCTGTGAGATGATCTACTACAGTAAAGTTGCTCTCTTACATATCAGGACAAAGAGGAAACAGAAATGTTGCTGAGTTTTTGAGAAATGTACTTTATTGCTATTTATTCATGAGCTATCAACATTCAGTGGTTTACTTACAGATTCAAATTGTGTTACAATTTTTTTGAGTATCATACTGGATATGGCAAATAATTAATGCAAAAACATTCATAATGTTAGAAGATTAGATGGCTCACAGAGTTAGTGATGGGAGAAGTAATCATTGTGAAGCCACAGATTGAACAGGAAGTCATTAAAGATGTACTTAAACAAACTACAGCTTCAGTATGTAGTTTAAGTTAGTTTTGTAGACTTTCTCTGCAGTCAAAGAAGAGCATTAGTCACCTCCAGAAAGTAATTCATCCCACCCTTCATAGATACTGAGAATGGATGAATATTGTCCCAGGAGGTGAATGCCACTCTGAAATTAGTTTTCCAATGCTACATTTCTTAGTAGTCAACTGATATGAATTTAGTGTCTTCAGTGTGAGTTCATTCAGTATTCTGTATTCACAAACCAACATCACGATTGCTGACAGTCTTAGATTAGATGAAAAGACAGGGCAAAGCGAACAAATGAAATATTTCACCACTGCTGGAAGATACAGATCGGGAGAGATTAGTTCCTCTTGCTCTTAAAAGAGCTGTAGTCCTGTGTGCAGTTTTTGACAGGGTATTGCAGGTAGTTTAATCAGTTCATGTTAGCTAGAGAGGTTAATTTATTAGTGTGATTTTCCCTGCACCAGCACTACATTTATTCACAAAACAGTATTTGAAGGACTTCATTTAACAGTTACTGCAAGCTGGCAAACAAGGGCAATGCTCATCAAATGTGAAAGTGCATGTGAATATCTAATGACTGAACTTCAATTCAGGGAAGAATGTGCACTGTATAAATACGGTATGTATCTGGATTCAAGTGACAAAAGTCCATCTAGAAGGTGTTTATTAGACAAGAGGTGAAGGAGGTGAAGATGTTTAGGTGGGAGATGCAGCAAAATATTTGCATTTTCTGCGCCATATTGTCAGCATCAGTTGTATAAAGTAGTTTATTCTGCTTATGAGCATTTTTTAATTGAGATTTACTGACTTATCTTAGTTATCAATGTCTTCAGATAACGTCCTGATATGTTTTAAATTGGAGTTCTCTCGATGCTCTGTCTTAGTTTCTTATGAAATCCTAAAAATTATTTCCATCTATATCCAAAAGAAAACTCCAGCTATTACAGACTCAGTCTACTGAAACTTGCCACACTTGACTCCTGCAAGTCTCCCCTCTCAGTGCATTTCTGTTCTTGTCTGCATCAAACATCTCTGCTTCCTATGGCTGTGAGGGGATCACAACTTCCTTGCCAAAGCCCAAACTTTTTCACAATTTTTTTTTTTGTCTATCAGATCAACAAAATGTCTGGACCTCATGCAACATCAAGTCCAGTTTATGTGTCTTCAGTGCTTAATTTTCAGCTAGGATTCTTTTCTCCCATATCTGTACAGTTGGGATTTCCAGCTGTTTCCTAGGCAAACACTGGGTGAGACCAGTGCTCTGTTTTCAGGAGCAGGCACTCTTGGTCTTCTACACTTAAAAACCTTTTCACTTTACTTGAAGCCATGATATTACAGACAATTGATCCTTCTTCCAAGTAACTTCTCATTAGCCACCTTGTACCAGTCTTAATCAGCCTTTCCATGAATTCATTAATCCTAAAACATCCTCAAAATATCTAATCTTCTCTTCTGAATTCTTTTCTAATGATCTGGGATCATAGTTACTGAAAGGTCCTCTGACTTTTGAGTTCCTCATCCCGCCCTACACAGATCTTTTCTCATGTGTCACCCTTTCAGCCCATTCTAACTCCAAGTTCCATCTTCTTTGGACCTTCTGGCATGGAAAGAAAAGTATTCTAGTTCTTTAAATATTCCATTACTGAATTTTTTCCATAAAAAGATAGAAAGGAATCAAACCTCTTCTCTTTCAGACAATTTAAAAGGAAAATATTGCTACTCTGCAGCTCGAGTTTAATAGCTGACTGCTGGTCACTGCAAATTAAAGTTGAAGACACGGGCAAATTTCCCAATAGTCAAAGAGAAGGATGGGGTAGGGCTCTCTCTCAACTTTACCTTAATTCATCCCATTCATTTAATACTTAGTACTTGAATACTTCAGACTGGCTTTTATCTCATAGGCTTTTAGAAACGTTCATCACACAACTTCCCTGAAATAGAACTGGGCTATTTCTGCTTTACAGGAAAGGATTCATCAGAGATGCTAAATGAATAAATGGAGATAAGAGATCAAGATGAAAAAAAGCAGGTTTACCAAGATTTCCAAACTCTCTCAGTATTTAACTATTTCTGCTGTAGCTTTATGGGTAGGACAGATGTTCCTTTGTGTCCTGTCATCCATCTCATTGCTGCGTTGGAAGTAATTTTAAATCTGAGCACAGCCACGGTTCCATAGTTGCTGCTGCTACTCGTGTCATCACAGAGATGCTTTTGAACCCTTTCCAGACACAAAGTTCATCAAATTACTTCTGTCATTGTGCACAAAGGTCTTCCTCTGCATGCCAAGGACCTGGTGGAGGCTGAGTAAGTCAAAGCCACGGACACTGACTGTGTTGACACATCATCACCTCACAGAAGAGTCAGATCTATCAAAAGGTATCATCCTACTCAGAAATCTGCCCTTTCTCATGCTCTTACTGAACCTCCACTTTTTCCTCCTGACAGAGAGAGTGAAAGAAGAGATGGATCTAACTGGAAGAGAGGGCACTTCGACTGCTGAGGGGTAGCAAGCAAGGAATTGCTTATGGATTGGAGAAATTGTGTCAGCTTCTGTAGGATAGGCTTCTCTTATTTGCAACACATTGCCATGACATGCTATGTTTAGGATTTCAGTCTTAGAACAATATTTTTTTTAAAGTTGGAGGAGACTATTTTGATCCTCACTGTTAATTTTTGTATAATACTTATCTTCCTCTGCTCTGCTTCAACATCTTGCTATCAAATATCAAATGGCTTCCATTTCATAAGTTGCTTGACTTTCTTAAGACTGGCCTTTGGTGGAATATCCTGCTTGACTCTGCCTCTGATAAATGCAGCTAAACTGCAATAGTAAGATCTCACAGTAGGATCTCCAGTGACTATTTTATATGTTGAGAAGAATCAATAACTTTGGAGTTTAAGACTTGCCTTTGCTCACAGGTGTCCTTGAACAAATCAGTTTGCCCTTTGGGGAAAAATACTTCAAAGTTAAAGAGCTAGAAGTGCAGTTAGGGCTTTTATAGGAGTTAAATATGGCTGTAAGCAGAAATACCAGCTTTATTTCCTTTCCTTTGTTTCCTTGGCATGGGTTTCTCATTAACTTTTTAGTCCTTAAACTCTCATTCCTGGTTTATCACACACTCTTTTTTGATCTTTCCAAACACATGAAGCTACAGAGGACCCTGCCTGGGGGCCTAGAAAGGGACAGCTGGAAATGAGTGGCAAAAATGCTGATTCTTTTTGGCTACCATCCCCCCTCAGCCCACACACCTCCCTGGTTGCTACTTTAGAAAGAACCAGTCAGAAAATATGGTTGGTTTATGGTCTCGTTAGGACCTTGTACAACTCACTTTTTTCATTCAGTTTTTTATATCCACCAAGTCTCTTTTTTCAAGGAAAGTGCTGTTGCTACGCAACTGTAGGAACCATATAGAGAAGAGGGAGCGGGGAAGGATGAAGGCGAGAGGGAGGTAAAAAAGGAAAGATGTTCTTGGAAGAAAAAGAGAGAAGACATAGACTATGATTTGAAAATCAAAGATAGGAAAAGCTTTTCGTTTAGCTGTGTGAAGGTAAGAGGTAGAAATGAAGGAAATCTTCTCCCTTGCCCTCCACTCCTTCTCTTGACCTTGTCCAGTCGTCTCCAGCTTGTAGTGCATGGCCAGATGACTGAACAAGTGCTTGGGGTGCCTGGCTAGGATTCAGGAGGTCTGTCAGGTACTCCCTGCTCACCAATTGTTTTACTGGGTCACCTGAGGCAAACTGTTTCATCTCCTGTCCTAATTTCCTTCCTCTAAAGTAGGGATAGTGCCTCTGATTTTTGCCTTGTCATTTTAGACTACAAAACTTTCTTAATTAGCACTGAATCAACACCCCAGTGAGGTCTCGGGGTCTCTGCTTTAATGATAGGATAGGTATTAGTATTAAAATAACACTCACCTTCCCACTCAGTGCAAAACATGTTACAGCTCTTATGTTGACCTATGACACATTCCCACCCTGTCTCATCCCCCACATTTCAGGGCTATGCTTCAAATGCAGGAGGAATTAACTACACCCCATCTAACTCCAGGTCTATTCAAGGAAGTATCTATGTTCCTTGGGAACCCAAGCCTCTCCTGCACTCAGTGGATTTACCTCTGGATCTAATTCACACTTCGGAAATGCCCATTTTCCTTTCTTTTGAACGTCTTCTTCTAGCAAAAATCTGAAGTAAATAGGTGCCTGAGTTAATTCTCTGAAGTTGAATAAGATGCATTCAGGCCAGT
The DNA here is from genome assembly GCF_003984885.1 of Neopelma chrysocephalum. Lineage (NCBI taxonomy): Eukaryota > Metazoa > Chordata > Aves > Passeriformes > Pipridae > Neopelma > Neopelma chrysocephalum. The sequence goes on along the minus strand of NW_020897745.1, from coordinate 1,011,714 downwards.
GTGCCTTTCGTTGCCTTTTTGTATGTATTTTACTCTGTGGTGTTTTCACACAGTGGAAATCTTCCCTTCCCTTTCCAAACAGAGTAAGAAAAGCAGCAGAAGGTAGAACTGAGCCATGCAAGAGAACTGGCAGGACGATGCTGCCTCATTTAGAATTAATTTGTTTGTGCAGGCTTGTTAAAGTGAAAGTGGCATTTTATTTGCTCTGATGAAGACAGAATTAATTTTGCTATGATTAACGTTCTACTTCTTAGAGATATTCACTGGTGCTCAGCTTCTTGTGCTTGGGATAGAGGATCATTTAAAAACATAATTAAGAGTAAAAGCCCCACTGTCTGTACTGGCATGAGAGTGCTTCCAGATATTGAGTTCTCAACTAGTGCTTTGAAGTTTATGGGAGTTTTGTTTTCATAATTGGTGTGTGCTAATCACCCTCCTTGCAAAATGAGGAGCAGTTGTCATTGGCCATGAAATCAGGAGAGTATGGGTGCAGATTTCTCCTCTCTGTTCCTTGCAGTGTATCTTCATGGGCAAGTCAACCCTCTCCTGAGTGCCCTTGAATATCCTTTGTCTATCTAATCTCTTCAGGTAACAAAATCTTTGGTGAAGCCTAAGAGCCCAGCCCATAGGCAAAGGATTTAATAGTGGAGCATCTAAGGTATCTTGGATCAGGAGCTTAAGATTTGTTTCATATTTATCCATCTATAAGGGGCTCCTAGTTAGGATGCTAGTTAATCTTAATCTTACTAGTTCAGTGAAACACTTAGTTCTGGATTAAATTGATCTTAATTGTGTGTTTCCACACAATCATAGTGGAGATTGGTTTTCACTCCATCCTAATGGAGAAAGTTCTCTCTTCCAGAGACAGAACTGAATTGGAAATGTGGTATTTGCACATGTATACTGACTACTTTCTAAAACTATTAACCCTTTCCTTCCCTTCCTTTCCCTTCCCTTCCCAGTAGGAGTTTGATCTGATTAAACACACCTTCCTTCTGACCTTCTAATGGCAGTATGAACCCCAGAGGAAGATTCCTCAGTTTAACTTCTACGGAGACCTAATTAATTTTAAAATAGTAAACAGTTTTGCGTAGAGAAAGCCTGGTTATTTTGGGTCATTAGCAGAGGTGGAGCATCAGCAACAAGCAGGTGATTTTAATGCAAGCTTCAGGTAGCTGACATTAAATTTTGTATTAACTTTCAGCGATAATTAAGTGGGGTCAACAGCCTTTGACTAAACAGTGGGAATCCCTGGAGACTGTAGAATTGTGTGATCTCCAGTTTACATACTATATTTTCTGTATCATGATGAGATTTTAACAAAAAATCAAAATTAGCTATCAAATGTACTTTGAAAGTATATGATACCTCTTGGGATAAGTTTTTTTTTTTTTTTTTTAAAAAAGAGAGAGTGAAAACCCAAATTCTTTGTCCTCAATTTGAATTGCCAGTTGTTTATGTTGGACAGTGCCTTGACCATAAAAGGCATTTTTTGATATACATTACAAGTTTTGTAAAGATATATAAGGAGGCTTTTTTTAAGAGAGTGAAACCCTTCCCATAAGCACAATGAAGTGTATAATGTATCTGCTGTGATGGAAGGAAGATTGACTTGCTGCCACACTGTTGTTTAAATAGCTGCCAACAACCATGTCTGATGAATGCATTGCTATAAATGATCTCCACTTTTCACATCCTTCTACAAAGACCTTGTTAGACAAAGAGCTAATCTCCAATACTGCAAAGATTTTAGCAACATCCTAGTTGTGTGTTATACTGAATCATAGAAAACACTTCAATTTGCAGTATATATAGGTTTTGCAAGGTAAAAGACAAAGAAAATTCCACAGTAGGTAAAATAACAGGCAGTTTTGATATGTAAAAGTAACTCTGATTTCACAAAAAAAAAAAAAAGGTAAAACTTGGCCTATATTCCAACTATCTGTTTGTACTGTTGGATGTAGAAGGAAAAATCACAAGTAGAACAATCCCTGATAACACTGTTGCTTTTAAATCTGGACTGATGAAAACTAAAATGCTTTTTGTTAGCAATTGGATATTCTGAGAACAATTTTAACAGCAAGATCAACAGAAGTTCTTTCGTTCTGGTACCTGAAGGGATTTACAGGGTTGAAGAGGGACTTTTAACAGGGGCATGTAGTGACAGGACAAGGGGAAATGGCCTTAAACTGAAGGACAGTGGATTTAATTAGACATTAGGAAGAAATTCTTTACTATATGGATGGTGAGACACTGCCACAATTTGCCCAGAGAAGCTGTGGCTGCCCCATCCCTGGAAGTGTTCAAGGCCAGGTTGGATGGGGCTTGGAGCAACCTGGGATAGTGGAAGGTTCCTTGCCAACAGCAGGGAGGAGGAACTGTGTGGTCTTTAGTGTCCCTTCAAACTCAAACCATTCTCTGATTCTCTAATTGTTTGCAAACAACCATGTGGACTGCAGGGGAGGACTTGGTTTGCAAACATCAGAGCTGCAACAGTCCTGGCACAAACAAGTGATTAACAGTGAAAAGTTGTACAAGACAAGAGGAAATAGCATCAAGTTCCACCAGGAGAGGTTTAGATTGGATGTTACAAAAAATTTCTTCCCCAGAAGAGTTTTCAAACCCTGGAATGGGCTGCCCAGGGCAGTGATGGAGTCACCATCCCTGGAGGGGCTTAGAAGGGGTGTAGATGTGCTGCTTAGGGACATGGTTTAGAGGTGGCCTTGGTGGTGTTGATTTAAGGGTTGAACTCAACAGTCTTAGAGGTCTTTTCTAACCTAAATGATCCTATGATTCTATGAACTCGATGGCCCAAGAGCTTTCTTCTATTTATAGCTTCCTTAAAACACAACCTTTAAAAATACACTCAAAATCCCCTATCCAGGAACAAGGGAAATCTGCATATACATTAAACAAGCTAAGTATTCATGAGCAGAAGGTGTAACAAATACTGAGCAGGTACAGAGCCAGTAAAACTGTTGTTAAGATATCATTTCAAACCCAGTCAAGAATGAGTCAGGCAGCTTTGTTTATTTCCCTAAGTTTTTAGAGGTAAAGGAGGAGAATCAAACAAAAGACATTTTTGCTTAACAGCTCTATGTCTTTGGTCTGTTTTACTGCCATTATCTTGGCTACATCTGCCACGTCTGTCAAGCGTGGAAGAGAGAATTTGCCTCCTACCTCTTTTTCTTTGATCCATGCCTTCAAGTTGTAGCCTTTCATCCTCATTTTCTTATGAAAGAGAGCTATTTCTCTTCATGAAATTTTCTCCCCTTATGTGAGAGACTGGCAGGGATTAGCATATACTTTCTGTATCTGATGTTCAGCAGTGACCTTTCAGGGCCCTGTGATGCATTTTGATGCTGATCACTTTTGAAGGCTTTGATGTGCTGCCTGTCTGCCAGGTGCAGCTTATGCAGCACTGCTTAAGGGTGGTGTAGGGGAAGGGTAATAACTTTGAGCCTCAGCTCACAAATCTTCATCCTAAAGTCTTAGACCTCTAAAAGCTTGGGATGCATGAGCCAATGTGAGGGAAAGGTGAGTATTTTGGGGCACAGATGTAGATGGCTGGGAAAAGAGATGCACTTTTTTTCAATGCAGTGTCCCTTTAAGGTGGACTCCTTCTCTTAAATTAATTCTCTGAGACTAATAATTTAGAATCATGGAAAACCTTGGGTCCGAAGGGACCTTAAAGACAATCTAATTCCAACCCCTTGACATGGACAGAGACACCTTCCACCAGACCAAGTCGCTCCAAGCTCTGTCCAACCCTGCCTTGAACTCTTCCAGGGATGGGGCAGCCACAAATTCTCTGGGCAATCTATTGGCAAAAGAACACATAGTACTATAAAATATAATATAACATATAACATAATATATATTTTAACCCATTTATATCTGCTGTGTAACTTATAGCACATGTATTTTGCTGCAGTGATCTAACATGTAAATGCAAATGAGAATCTGGGCCCTACTTCCATAATTTTTAACTAAATAATTAAGAAAGTTGCTTCAGTCGGTGCTTAATCACCTAATAACTGTTAAAACTTTAAGAGGCTGTGAACACTTACCTCTTCCACTAATTAAACAGAACATATTCTTGAACAGGCCTTCAGAAAAACAGAACATTCAAGTGCCTAAATTTGGAAACAAAATAGGGCTGATATGTTGTAAGTTGATGATGTCTCACCTCCTAATTTGTAATGAAAAAATAAAAGTACGTTTATTCACTAATCTGTTAAGATACCTTCATGACAGATATGACTAACCATATGATTTTGTTTTTGTCCTTTCCTAGCAAAACTTGCCACTGTCCTAATTATTTTGCTCAGCTCATTCTGTTATGCCTAAAATTAACCTGAAAAATATTTAGTACAAGCAAGTCCAAGCACACATTTGGATCCTGTGAAATACTTGAAAATGCTAATGCAGTGCTAATAACAAAAGTGGGGTGCTGTGAGACTCAGTGAATTACTTAATGTTTATAAATTATTTTGGAATACTGAAACAGGGATGGCATTGCTGAAACAGTAATAATAATGTTTTTGCAGTTTTGCTATTTGTAGATATCAGTGATCTCAAAACAATGTGATAAACCTAAGAGAGGAAATTCTAATTTTTAAAGGACACTGAGTGAGATTATTTTTGTCAGCTACATAACATTTAGGGTCAAAAATATCCACAGAATCTGGTATTCAAGAAGAAGGAACTTTATTGCAGATGCAGCTGTTGTACTCCAAGACAGATCCCACTTCCAGAGGATGGTTCACATGTACAACACCAGCAAATCCCACCGTATCCTCCCGGTGCCTACACTGAAACATCTCCAACTCGTGCTCCTACTGCAGGTTTGTTCAAAGTTTTCAAAAAGGTAAATTTGATCTTGGTGACCTCACGTGAGACTGAGCGTGGCCCTTCCCTCCTGGTCTGCCTTAATGCCACACCCAGCTGTCTGCCCATGGTCACACACGAGTCCAGTCCTGTGCTCTGGACAGAAGTGCAATCAAGTGGATCATCAGAGCAGCTCAGACCTGTGCTGTGCATGATCCAATAGAGCAATACAGCTTTAGCAAGACATCATTATGAGCATAAAAAGTATCCTTTTTTAAACTGTGGATGATTTAGCTCAATGCAGTGGGACACAAATTAAAAACTGACTGACTTTATGAGCTAATCAGGATTAATATAGTATCGTCTGCGAGTTTTGTGAGATTCCTCACATTTTTGATAAGTGTAAAACCTTGTCCATCTTTTCAAACTACCAATTTGAGCATGGGGTGATTTCTTTTATATCTCCTATTATGTAGAAAGAAAGACTCCATTCCATATATTGTAGCATAATATACATGTCGTTGTTCACATTGCTCTGAAACAGTGACTGGAAGCATTGAGCTGCAAAATGTGTATTGTTAATCATTGGGTCATTAACCTTAACAATGTCAATGCATTCCCCAATCAGATCCAACTAAATGACTGCCCGAGGTAATAGTTAAGAGAACATTTCACACAGATGAACGTATTAATGCTTTATTTGGTTCTAAATGCAGTGTGAAGGATTTAGGTAGGAGCTAATGTATGTGAGGAGGAATAGAAAGATGAAGCACAATTGGAAAAAGAAAGTTTAGCTTCCCAAAAGAAAGAGAGTAGCCCTCAGTTTTCTGCAGCTGAAAAATGCACACCTATTTCACTTCAGTTAAAATCATTCAGGTAAAAAATATGCTATTTTGAGGAGGACTTAAAAGTCCTGAGGTTTCATTGGAATCCAGAGGCTTTTCTAACACCTGATAACCAATTCCTGTAGCTAATGTGAGTTCTCTGATCTGGTGTTTTCACAGCAAAAGGCAGATGATAAAAAATTCTTTATTTGGCTTCAGCTGATGGGCTTCTGCCTGAATTGTGCTCTCCCTACATCTGGAAAAGCAGGTCTTTTACATCCAGCAAAGCAGGTCTTTTACATCCCTCTGAAGTGAGAAGATGCCACTTCTATCCCCAAAAATCTATTGCACGTATCCAATACAGTTGACCACACAGCACAAAACCTGTGTTCATTGGTCTTTTTGTAACAGAGAAAAGCCTGGAAGGATATCACACAGCAAAGACTTCCTCCAGAGTGACTAATTTTGCAAGCTGCTCCTCGTAGACCTCTGTCCAAGGCACATCCCTCAAACCTAGGCTGCTCTTGGAGACCATCATTTCCAGGGACTTGAAGGAAGCCTTTAGTAATTTATTCTGGGTCATTCCCACATGAGTATCTGTCACCTTGTGGGGCAGCTCAGAAAGCCAGTGACACAAAATAGCCTCTTGCCACTGCCTGAAAAATTCATGTAATCATCAGCCATTTCCCAAGTTGCACTCAGGAAAAAAAGGCCTTAATAATGCACTGGAAATTGGATGATTGGTCCTGGTGGTCTGCAAATGGCCTGGAGGATGTACAGAAAAATATTCAGATTGAAGGCCTTTTAAAACAATGGCACCAAGCTTTCTCACTGCAGGTCCTTCCAAAAAGCCTCAGTTCTGGGTTTTTCACCCTTTACTTGAAAGATCAAATGCACAAAATGACACATTTCAAAGTCAGTTCCTATTAAGCTGATAGAGAGCCTAATGACTTACTGCTGCACACACGTAGTATGGAGTCAAATTTGCTACTGAAACCAGTCCATTAATGCTGCTTCACTTAGCAATGAGCAAGAGGATGGTGCTCTATAAATATCTGACAAGTGTTATCAAAAACCAGATATAGCAATTAATTAGGGACTCCAAATAGGAAGTGTGATATTTGTTGGTGGGTGTTAAGAGGATAGAGCCACTGATTTTTCTAGGTCTGATTCCATTCCTTTTCTTTTAGTTATTCTCCCCTGAAGGACATAAAATTTCACTCTCCTCTCCCAATATCCTTTGCAGACTGTTATCATGTTCTGTTAGTCATCACTTAGCAAAATTACACTATTTGAAATCTCTACTGAAGTCGAAAAGTGGAAAGTATTGTTACAAAAAGGAATTTTTGTTGTTAGTAGTAAGGAAAAGTTCACCTGCTAGTTTTGTTTCTTCTCTCATGTGCATGGATATAAATTAGTTGTAATTTCTAGTTAATAAACGCTGATAATTCTGCAATAGTTGGGCCTTTCTGGTTGCATGGGCTTGAAAGGAAAAATTTGGTAGTGTGTTAATTCTAAGGAAGCTTTTCAATGTCCTATTCTTTTTCGGGATTAAGAATTTGGATGTTGATGAGAGGGAGTGAGGTTTTGTCATCAATTTTAATGAGACATTTATAATCTCTCTTGATTGTATTTAGGTTTTTTTATTGTCGCTATTTTTTTTTTATTTCACTCATTCAAGCAGTCACTCTGTGAAAGCTTTTTTTAAGTACTCCAAATCTATTCTGGTAATGAAGAAATGAATGTCAAGCAAAGCAATTTTTTCTAAATTTACAACTCATTCTCTTAGACAAGATCAAAACTGACATAAAGAAAATATCCTTTATGTGTAAAAGAAAAAAAGACCAAACTGCAACTCCCCAGTTACATCCACTGGGGTATAGTAAGGTGGCATTCTTAGCCATTACAGTTTGCCTCACCTAGTCCCAGTCATTGCATGTCACATTTGTTTATCCAAAGATGAAAAAGCATCAGTGATAATATTTTACAGGAATGAAGCTTGTACAGCTGTTGCTAGGTCCAAGAAAATTTAAGTACTATTTCTGTACATGTTCTTAGCCTCTCTCTCCAGGTAATTGGAAATTGGCCCAATGAAGTTAAAAGGGATGAAGAGCAACTAAGAGAGTGAGATACAAGCCAAGAGTCTGAAAGGAGAGAGCTGTTGTAGCAGAGCCAGCTGGGTATGGAACTGGCATTATATTCTTAATACTTATGTGTACCACTGACATAAAATTTGTTCCGTGTGGGACAAACTCTATCTTCTCTTCTTTTACAGGGTGGTTTTGATATTTCATTTTCATTTGGTTTTCCAGAAGAGTTCTGACTGTCATCAACCCAACAGTATTGTGCACACAGGGTAACCTGGCTTTTAGAGCAGACTTGAAAAATCACCAGGTTATTCAAGGCAAATCTTTGCCCCACTAGACTCATTTTCCTCTCTTTTTGCAAGGAGATACTCAAAGTGCCTATAAATTCCACTTGCATTCAGGAAGATATCATGCTCTAGAAGTGCAGTAATAACCAGGACTGACTGTTCTGGGATGAGAGCAGCTTGGTCTGGGAGTACTTTGTTTTTTTTTTCATGATGCTGTTTATCTATCCCACAGTGGAAAGAAGCAAGCTGTTGCAGTAGATTTAAGATTGCAATCCTACCTACCTTATGGATAAATCATTAGGGTCTTGTTCCCAATCTAGTTTTGCTGTTGCAAATCATCTCTCTGCATGCGTGGCAAGTCCGGCTCCTAAAGATGATCTCAGATGTGCTCCACATGGAGTAGAGATGCACTCAAGAAGCATAATAACTTAGGTTGTGACTGGCAAGCAAATACATGGTACTGAACAAAACAAGCAGCTGTAGCCAAATCCACACCATGCTAAGGAAAGTGATCCAGAGATAGAAAGATAAGGCTTATGGGGTGATGTACAGCTAGAATTGAATGCACAGTGTTGGCATTATTTTAATGGGTGCTGAGAAACAACCTCAGACACAGGTTGGCATTCAGTGCTTTGGGATGTTGATTTGTATCTCCTCATGATAATGTACAGTATCTCAAGCCAACTGCATCTTCAGGCTCCTTATATTTTAGTCTGTCTTGTAGCATAAACATGCTACATGTTTTTAAATGGGAGAACCAAAATGCCTGCAATTGTGTCCTCATACAGACATTGCTTTCCCGTTATTTTTACTGTGAGGGTGGTGAGGCCCTGGCACAGGTTGCCCAGAGAGGCTGTGGTTGCCCCATCGCTGGAATTTTTCAAGTCCAGGTTGGACGGGGCTTGGAGCAAACTGGTCTAGTGGAAGGTGTCCCTGCCCATGGCAGGATGGTGGAACAAAATGGTTTTGAAGGTCTCCTCCGACTCAAACTATTCTATGATTCTATGATGGAAGTATAAAATATGTTTTAGTTACGTGGTAGTTAAGCCACTGAAATGCCTGAGTCTAAAATGAAAAGTTTTTCCTGAGCATTTGCATAACATGCACATACTTACATCTATCCCTCTTCACTGATGATACTTTGTCCCTATTTTTCTTGTAAGCAAACAATTGTGATTATACAGTTTTTTCTTTCTCTGTATGAATATTTATAGAGATAATGATCTGGGAATGACACTGTAATACTTAGCTGATAATCTGATGTGCTGTTGATTAGTTCCAACTGCTTGAGAATATCTGGGCTGACAAATTCCTACTCTAGATGGGTAATTTTTTTATTGAATTCCTTAAAGTTTTCATATTTCTACATGAAAACACAGAAATCAGGTTAATTATCTGGTAAATCAATAAATAGTATTGCAATGTCTCTATACTTACCAAAATCCCTAAATTCTAGGAAACACAATTAGGGTGAAAGGGTCCATACTCTGTTTTTTCCAAATATTCCTTCATCTTATACTTTCCCTTTTCAGTAACACTCCAAAAATACAGGCATTTCATTTTCTTTTGCTTAAGTTAGCACATTTCTCATTGAAGGCCCTCAAGGGAAGTAGAAACTATGAAATACGAAATGCGATTTATGCTTGCCTTGTAAAATGCCAAGGAAACTGCTTTAAGACTGTAATAACCCTTGCTGCTCATTCCATGAACATGCCTATAGAAAATGTTAATTTAATCAACAAATTATAGCTTCACACAAAGCTAGAAGTGTGGAAATACTGGCAGAGGAGGAGGAAAGGTCTCTCATAATTTTTATGTTTAAGCATGAATTTGAGACTCTTTATTATTCTTGCATAAATGAAGTTCTCCTAAATGGATTATGTTGCACTTCCCATTCATTTTCTTTCCTGATTTACATCTACATACATGTCCATTCAAATTTTGTGAGAACTCGCTTATGCTGACATGAATGCATCTTAGAAGAACTCTTGATACTTTATTTAATTTTTTCTTGTCAAAGACGTTGTTTGAGAGGGAGTTCAAACAGAGAGCTGGTACTTTTAGAGGAAACCCTGCAGATTTCACACTGGTTTTTCCCAGCATTTCTAGCCCATGGATACTGATCACGGAATGCCTGACACAGTCTAAGTGTTCCCTGCCAAATGTTGAAGCAATGAAGTCAGAAATAGGAATATTGGAATGAAAAGGACTAGAAATAGATTTCTACAAGTCAGCTTAAGCATCCATTTGCAGTAG